>NW_023270426.1:15331993-15724646 GCF_011800145.1 Mirounga leonina
CTGGATATAGTATTCTTGGCTGCATATTTTTCTCATTCAGTGCTCTGAATATATCATGCCAGTCCTTTCTGGCCTGCCGGGTCTCTGTGGATAGGTCTGTTGCCAATCTAATGTTTCTTCCATTCTGGGTTACATATCTCTTCTCCCGAGCTGCTTTCAGGATTTTCTCTTTGTCTCTGAGACTCATAAGTTTTACTATTAGATGTTGGGGTGTTGACCTGTTTTTATTGATATTGAGAGGGGTTCTCTATGCCTCCTGGCTTTTGATGCCTGTTTCCGTCCCCAAATCAGGGAAGTTCTCTGCTATAATTTGCTTCAATATACCTTCTGCCCTTCTCTCTCTTTCTTCTTCTTCTGGGATCCCAATTATTCTAATGTTGTTTTTATGGTATCGCTTATCTCTCGAATTCTGCCCTCATGATCCAGTAGTTGTTTATCTCTCTTTTTCTCAGCTTCTTTATTTTCCATCATTTGGTCTTCTATATCACTGATTCTCTCTTCCGCCTCACTTATCCTAGCAGTTAGTGCCCCTGTTTTTGATTGTACCTCATTAATAGCCTTTATGATTTCAACTTGGTTAGATTTTAGACTAAAGGATCATAGTAAAAAAGGCATGGATTCTATGTGCAGTATTCCCGCAGCGCTGGAGTTCTGCCATTCTCATTGATCGGTAAACTTGGTCTTGGATGGCTGTTCTCCCTGATCTTCTGGGGGAGGGGCCTGTTGCTGTGGTTCCCAAATGTCTTTGCGGGAGGCGGAATTGCCCCACCCTTGCCAGTCTGGGCTAAGTAATCTGCTCGGGTTGGCTCTCTGTAGCTTTTGTTCCCTGCAAGCTTTATGTACAGCTTTGGAGGAGGAGAGTGAAACTGTCGGCCTCCCAATCTCTGCCCCATAGGAGCCGAGAACTCGGGGCCCCACTCCTCAGTGCGCCCCAGAGAAAAGCCGTCAGTCACTCCCGTCTCCCCAGTCTCCAGCCGCACTCCGTGCTCACCCGGCCTGTGACCCAGCGTTTCGATCTCTGGCACCCGACCCCGTGTGGAGTCTCCAAACCCAGCAGATTCCTGAGGTGCGCTCCTGCGCTGCTCCTCCCAGGGAGGAAGGGGAATCTCCCCGGATCTGCCGCTTGTTGGGTGCCTGCTGGAGGAGCAGTGGCCCGACTGTGCCACGGATCACGGTTTATGGCAACCCAGGTTGAGAGCCCACGCCTCGGCTCCGTCTCTGCAGCCGGCTTCCCTGCTCTGATTCCTGGGAGCTCTGTCGCACTCAGGCATCCCTGGTCTTTCTGTGACCCCGAGGGTCCTGAGAGCACACTGTCCCACGAGGGTACCACCCCCCGCTTAGCCACTGGAACGATGTCCCTCAGCGGAGCAGACTCTAAAAGTTCTGATTTTGTGCTCTGTGGCTCTATCACTTGCCAGTAGTGGCCGACGGAGGCCCCCTCTCCCACCCTCTATTCTCCCAAATATCGCCTTGGATTCACTTCTCCACACGTCCTACCTTCCAGAAAGTGGTCGCTTTTCTGATGAGAGAGTTGTTGCTATTCTTTTCTTTGATCTCCTGTTGAGTTTGTAGGTGTTCAGAATGGTTTGATCCCTATCTAGCTGAATTCCTGAGACCAGACAAAATCCAGGTCTCCTACTCCTCTGCCATCTTGCTTCGCCTCCTAAATACATTTGTTTTAATTATGTGTCTTGTACACTCATTTTCTGTATTCCCTGAGCATTCATTTTTATTGTCTATTATTTCTCTTATATATTTATGCTGTTTTATTCCTCATATGCCACTTTAATTTTGAATGATAGTCATACATGGGATATGAAAACAAAATATGGAAATCATTTTAAGCCTTGGACGATGTTTTTCCTTCAGAAAAATTTATTTGCTTCTCTCAGGTGGCTAAAGCAAGTGAAAGTTATAGAGCTAGTATGCTTCCACATTTGTGCTTATTCCCATGTTACTGGTCCCAGCACAGAGAATAGACATATGTCAGGTTCCTTTTACCGGTGTGTCTGACTCTTATTTTTTTCCAGTAGCATGAAGTTGTCAAAATCACATAGTTAGCTCCTCTTCTTAATTTAGCAAACAGCATTTGGAGTAATGCAGTTCCAAATGCTAGACTGAACCTCACTGCCTCCTTTTGGGTCTTGGCCTCAAAATTTTTATTGCCTTGTTGGGTCTCCCAATACCTTCAAGCAGACATTTTAAATATTTTGTCCAGTTACTAATTGTTCTCACTGGGGCTGTTGGTTTGATTTACCTTGCTTGTGATTATTGGAAGAGGAAGTTCCATTCTTATTCTTTCCTTATTGTATAAGTATATATAGCCCTTTGATAAAAATAAAATTAATTTATAATTAAATGCTTTTTGAAATAAATAACTTTTATTGACCAGAAGTAAGAAACCACCCTAAATTCTAGTTCAAGGTAGAGACATGAAGAAAATATTATTGGAGAAATGAATAAAATTAGAAATGATAATTGGCAATAGATATCCATAATTTTGAGTGGGGCTTAAACTTTTTATAATAATTTTTATATTAGTAAACGTGGTTTTGACCTAACAGTAAAAATAAGTTCTAGTCCCAGTTGTTCACAGATAACTCTGTTGCTATGCTTTTAGTAGAGGTAACAGTTTGAGCCTGAGCACTGAATCTAATGTAGTGGAAAGTTATTTATGTGTATGTAGGTTGGTCAGTTTAAACTCTAATAAGGAGAATTAGGAGAAATTAAAGCTTGGGAGAATAGTCAGAATTAGGAAGATAAATGTAGAAATATTACTTAAAATTTTATAATGGAAAAAAATTAAGTGTTTTAGTAATGGAAGTTCAATAGGAAATATGTGTATGAGCTCACTATTTTAGTAAGAGGTATATTTTTCAGCAGTGTCACCAAAGAGAACCAATAGGGTATAAAATACCAGCAGTGGATATGGAGGACAAGATATAATATTCATACCTAGTGCCTATATTTTAGACTCTGTTTCATTCTGCATTAGAAGTAATAGAAGTATTATTTGAAGAGTAGTTGATTTCATGCTTTTGGCCAGGGAAACATTAAAAATAAAAAGTGTTTGAAGTATCTTATTGCCAGAAAGCAAAGGTGCTTTTGCAATATCTAGGGTAGTGTCGAAGAAGCCAGCTTTATGGCATTTCCTTTAGCTAAATTGGTAAAAAGAGTAATAATTATCACTAATTGGAACAAATTGAGTCTCTGAGAATCTACCTCTTCTTAATGATACTCAAAAGGGAAAAGTTAATATGATCTATGTAAAAACATAGTTGTATTACAAAATGATTAAATATTCTTAAGAGATGAATTAAATGTATAGGATAATCTGTCATCTGCTGGACAGTAAAACTTCTTAGGGAAACAAATAATAATATGCTTCTTATTTTTTGTCTTCCTGGCCCTATAGGCTATCAGAAGCACTATTCATTTTCTTAATGTCTTTGCCTCCTCTTCTGGAATGTTTGCAGGAGAAAAGCAGATCCATATGCTGGGATCAACTTATTGGGGAGGGGGGTTCTGTCTTTTATTGGATATTGGCCTCATAATTCAGTACTTGCAGGGACCGAAATCTATCTTCAAAGAAAAATCTCAATCCTTAGAAAAGAGTTAGTGATCTTTGATTGCTCATGCTTCTTGCCACCCATTAAAAACATGAAATCATTGTAATTTGCTGGTAACTAATTCACGAGTTTCCAATACTGCTGACTGATATGGTAAATATATATCAATGCAAAACCATTGGTTATTTTAGGTAGACCAAGCAAAACTTGAAGAATTTGCCTTTTGGAAAGAAAACACAATGGTGAGCTCAAATAAAACCTATGTGAAAGAGATTGTATAAAGGATATACAATTTTTTAATTGTAGGGATAAAAATCCTGCATTATGTAGTTTGGAAGCATAGTAGTGGTAACAATGAACGTCACTTAAGTTAATGTGACCTCACTTGAATATAAATGCTCTTACATTTGGGGCCATTTGTATTTTATACTGAACATTGCAGTAAATTCTGAGGACATAGAACTATAGCACCATTGTTCAAGGGGAAATTCTGGCTGTGTTTAAAAATACAGAATTTTTTAAATACTGAATTTTTAAAACTCTTGAGTATTGTAACTATTTTTTGGTAAATAAATAATACAAAAATAGTTTTTAAAGTGTTGTAAACAGTATATAGTAAAAGTCACTTTACTGCCGTAACCAAACACAAATAAAAACAATTTCCTATAAGTGGGCATAGTGGGAATGTAGATTCCTGTTAGTTGGGATGAAAGTGCATCTATCCCATAATGAAACAGCATATTTTGAAAATTTGCTAGTCAGCCCTCTACTACTTTTTGGCAGTATTTTAAATGCTCAGCATAAAGCAGTGACCAAGACAGAGAATGTCTGTCCTCCCATAGAGAGCTACCACCTCAGAGAGAAAGAAATATCCAAACAGGAAACAAAAAAGATAATATATTGTTAGAGATTGTACTTCTGTGTTCTTAGAGAGCAAATGTCATATATGAAAAGTCTCAAGGAATTTACCCCTTTATAATGTGACTGTATAATTTATTGTCTAAACAAGGGCACTTAACAGAGTAAAAAGGGGTGTTAAACTAATTGAAGTAATTTAATTTTCAAGTATTTATTTGTTGACTGAGAAATTAGTTTTATTTATATGGATTTATAAAATACTTCTCGGGGTGCCTGGGTGGCTCAGTTGTTAAGCATCTGCCTTCGGCTCAGGTCATGATCCCAGGGTCCTGGGATCGAGCCTCATGTCGGGCTCTCTGCTCACTGGGAAGCCTGCTTCTCCCTCACCCACTTCCCCTGCTTGTGTTCCCTCTCTCGCTGTCTCTCTCTCTCTCTGTCAAAATAAATAAATAAACTCTTTAAAAAAATAAATAAAATACTTCTCAAAAATTACTTTTACTTATAGTTTTTTTTTTTTAAGATTTTATTTATTTGACAGAGAGAGAGCACAAGCAAGGAGAGTGGCAGGCAGAGGGAGAGGGAGAAGCAGGCTTCCCACAGAGCAAGGGAAGCCTAACATGGGACTTGATCCCAGGACCCTGGGATCATAACCTGCGCTGAAAGCAGTCACTTAACCAACTGAGCCACCCAGGCGCCCTAATTATAGTTTTCTTTTTTTTTTTTTTTTTTAAGATTTTTATTTATTTGACAGAGACAGAGATAGCGAGAGAGGGAACACAAGCAGGGGGAGTGGGAGAAGAAGCAGGCTTCCTGCCGAGCAGGGAGCCTGATGTGGGGCTCAATCCCAGGACCCTGGGGTCATGACCTGAGCCAAAGGCAGACCCTTAGTGACTGAGCCACCCAGGTGCCCCCTAATTATAGTTTTCTTTTTTTTTTTCAAATATTTTATTTATTTATTTGACAGAGAGATAGAGAGCACAAGTAGGCAGAGAGGCAGGCAGAGGGAGAAGGAGAAGCAGGTTCTCCGCTGAGCAAGGAGCCCAATGTGGGGCTCGATCCCAGGACCCTGGGATTATGACCTGAGCCAAAGGCAGCCGTCTAACCAACTGAGCCTCCCAGGCGCCCCTAATTATAGTAGTCTTAAAATGAAAATAACATGCATCTGTGTACACTAAAGCAAAATTTTTTAAAAAAACTGATTTTCTAACATAAAAATAGTGTAATTTGAATATTTAATTTTGATACATATTCACATACTATAGTCAGTTTTTAAACTTTATTAGTCTTTAATACTGTATTACTGGTATTTTTCTGAAGGACATTTTTTTTCAATAGGTCTAATATTTTGCCAGATAATTCCAGTACTTTAAAAAGTAATTTTATGGGGCACCTGGGTGGCCCAGTCGGCTAAGTGTCTGACTCTTGGTTTTGGCTCAGGTCATGATCTCAGGGTCGTGAGATCAAGCCCTGCATGGGGCTCTGCACTCAGCACAGACCATCTTGGGATTCTCTCTCCCTCTCCCTCTCCACCTCCCACTCGTGCCACCTCTCTCTCTAAAATAAATAAATAAATCTTTTAAAAATTTTTTAAAAATAGAAAGTAATGTTATTATCGGGGTACCTGGATGGCTCAATTTGTAGAACATGTAATTCTTGATCTTGCGGTTGTAAGTTCAATCCCCATGTTGGGTATAAAGATTACTTAATAAAATCTTAAAGTAATTTTATTCATAGTGATTTTGAAACATTTGATGTTTCTAATGAACTCCTCTCTGAAGATGATACTTTATTTAAAGGAGAATATATTCTTTTTATACATGGTGAGTCACCTGAAACATCCAAGCAATTTTTTCCCAAATGGAAAATATTCTTAATTTTTATTCTTCCCATATTGAAGTATATAAATATTTTAATCCATGTGTTTTTCTAGACACTGCATTTTATCTACCTTTAGAATAACCTTCTTTGATGAGACCTTCCTTTTGCCTCTTTTTTTTTTAAGATTTTATTTACTTATTTGAGAGAGAGAGCAAGCGAGAGAACACAAGCAGGAGGAGGGGAGGAGGGAGAGAGAGAAGCAGACTCCCCACTGAGCAGGGAGCCCGATGCAGGACTTGATCCCAAGACCCTGGGATCATGACCTGAGCCAAAGGCAGCCACTTAACCAACTGAGACATGCAGTGCCCAAGACCTTTCTTTTTTTTAGCCCAAACTCATAAATTCTATTTAAAATCCTTTTGAATATTTCACCAAATTTAGATACAAATCATAGGCCTTCTCATTTTAATTCCACTCTGTTTTAGAATGTAGATTTTTCCAATTAAAAATAGTTCTGTCAAAAGATTCTTCCAACAGGTCACAATATCATACAGTTCAATTACAGAATTTCAGAAATAAATCTTGAAAACTGCTTGATATTTTATCATTCAATTTGTTCAGTTCCTTGCTTGTTCTTGTAGGAATAATTTTCACTATTTGATATCTGATTTGCAAATTTTGTCTTCAAAGTGTTGATAGAAATCAAAATAGTGGTTGAGGGTTGATGAAAGGAGTGAAAAGAAAATTTTCTGGAGTGATGGAATTATTCTGTATCTCACTGGGGTAATGGTAATACACATGAATGCTTTTTATTGAAACTCATCCAAATACACTCTTAAGATCTGTGCATTTTATTTTACTGCATGCAGATTTTACCATGATAAAAAAATCAAAACCAAACCAAAACAAAAACCTAACTGCTTATGTGAGAAAGATTAAAAAACAAACCAAAGTAAGCTATAAAGGCCATTATCATTTATATAAATTAAAAATATATATACATGAAACAAAAATACATGTTATATAAAACACATACCAAACCAAAAAAACCTATATCACTATATAAAATGGTTGCTTGGCTGGGAGGTTGAGGGAGGGAAGTGGCATATAGGGGAAAAATGAGATAAAAAATTAAAATATGAGTTTTTTGCATTTTCCTTTCAGATATAAACTTCTAAAATGCAAAATTTAAAGAAAATATGTTATTAGAATTGTATGAACAGTCTTTTTAAAGGAAATTTTACAAACATACTTACATTGAGAATTTGTCACTTGGTTATTCATTCTAGTCTAATTGAGAGTAAAATTTCATGAAACTTAGACAATGAAAATTCTTCTCATTGTAGTCAAAAGTAACAATACAGTAACAGAATAACTGAAAATTCTGAAATACACATGGCTGACTTTTTTTAGTAGGAAAAATAGGTCTGTGGCAAAGCATTCCTCTGGTTTTTTTCACAGATATAAAAGATTCATGCCTGTCATTTGTAGAAGAACACTTTTCATAGTGTCCTGAGGGTAGATATCCAATTTCTTCATGGAAAGTTAAGGAATGCAGTTTTGCAAATAAGGTAAATATTTTAAAATACAGGTTATTAGAGAGGGGCAGAAGGTATATTGGAGCAAATTATAGTGGAGAACTTCCCTAATTTGAGGACGGAAACAGGCATCAAAATCCAGGAGGCACAGAGAACCCCTCTCAAAATCAATAAAAATAGGTCAACAACCCAACATCTAATAGTAAAACTTATGAGTCTCAGAGACAAAGAGAAAATCCTGAAAGCAGCTTGGGACAAGAGGTCTGTAACCTACAATGGTAGAAACATTAGACTGGCAACAGACCTATCCACAGAGACCCGGCAGGCCAGAAAGGACTGGCATGATATATGCAGAGCACTGAATGAGAAAAATATGCAGCCAAGAATACTATATCCAGCTAGGCTGTCATTGAACATAGAAGGAGAGAGAAAAAGCTTCCAGGACAAACAAAAACTAAAGGAATTTGCAAACACAAAACCAGCCCTACAAGAAATATTGAAAGGGGTCCTCTAAGCAAAGAGAAAGCCTAAAAGCAACATAGACCAGAAAGGAACAGAGACAATATACAGTAACAGTCACCTTACAGGCAATACAATGGCACTAAATTCATATCTTTCAATAGTTACCCTGAATGTAAATGGGCTAAATGCCCCAATCAAAAGACACAGGCTATCAGATTGGATTAAAAAACAAGACCCATCGATATGCTGTCTGCAAGAGACTCATTTTAGACCCAAAGACACGTCCAGGTTGAAAGTGAGGGGATGGAAAACCATTTACCATGCTAATGGACATCAAAAGAAAGCTGAGGTGGCAATCCTTATATCAGACAAATTAGATTTTAAACCAAAGACTGTAATAAGAGATGAGGAAGGACACTATATCCTACTTAAAGGGTCTAACCAACAAGAAGATCTAACATTGTAAATATCTATGCCCCTGACATGGGAACAGCCAATTATATAAGGCAATTAATAACAAAAGCAAAGAAACACATCGACAACAGTACAATAATAATGGGGGACTTTAATACCCCCCTCACTGAAATGGACAGATCGTCTAAGCAAAAGATCAACAAGGAAATAAAGACTTTAAATGACACACTGGACCAATGAACTTCACAGACATATTCAGAACATTGCATCCCAAAGCCACGGAATACACATTGTTCTCTAGTGCCCATGGAACCTTCTACAGAATAGATCACATCCTAGCTCACAAATCAGGTCTCAACCAGTACCAAAAGATTGGGATCATTCCCTGCATATTTTCAGACCACAGTGCTTTGAAACTAGAACTCAATCACAAGAGGAAAGTCAGAAAGAACTCAAATACATGGAGCCTAAAGAGCATCCTACTAAAGAATGAATGGGTCAACCAGGAAATTAAAGAATTCAAAAAATTCATGGAAACCAATGAAAATGAAAACACAACTATTCAAAATCTTTGGAATGCAGCAAAGGCAGTCCTAAGAGGAAAGTATATAGCAATATAAGCCTTTCTCAAGAAACAAGAATGGTCTCAAGTACACAACCTAACCCTACACCTAAAGGAGCTGGAGAAAAAACAGCAAATAAAGCCTAAACCCAGCAGGAGAAGAGAAATAATAAAGATCAGAGCAGAAATCAATGAAATAGAAACCAAAAGAACAGTAGAATGAAACTAGGAGCTGGTTCTTTGAAAGAATTAACAAGATTGATAAACCCCTGGCTAGACTTACCAAAAAGAAAAGAGGAATGACCCAAATCAACAAAATCATGAATGAAAGAGGAGAGATCACAACCAACACCAAAGAAATACAAACAATTATAAGAACATATCATGAGCAACTCTATGCCGGCAAATTAGATAACCTGGAAGAAACGGATGCATTCCTACTACCAAACTACCATAACTGAACCAGGAAGAAATACAAAACCTGAACAGACCTATAACCACTAAGGAAATTAAAGCCGTCATCAAAAATGTCCCAAACAAAAGAAACCCCAGGGCCAGATGGCTTCTCAGGGGAATTCTACCAAACATTTCAAGAAGAATTAATACCTATTCTTCTGAAACTGTTCCAAAAAATAGAAATGGAAGGAAAACTTCCAAACTCGTTTTATGAGGCCACCATTACCTTGATCCCAAACCAGACAAAGTCCGCATCAAAAAGGAGAATTACAGACCAGTATCTTTGACGAACATGGATGCAAAAATTCTCACCAAAATACTAGCCAATAGGATCCAACAGTACATTAAAAGGATTATTCACCACGACCAAGTGGGATTTATCCCTGGACTGCAAGATTGGTTCAACATCCACAAATCAACCAACATGATACAATACATTAACAAAAGAAAGAACAAGAATCATATGATCTTCTCAATAGATGCAGAAAAAGCATTTGACAAAGTATAGCATCCTTTCTTGATCAAGACTCTTCAGAGTACAGGGATAGACGGTACATACCTCAATATCATAAAAGCCATCTATGAAAAACCCACAGCAAATATCATTCTCAATGGGGAAAAACTGACAGCTTTCCCCCTAAGGTCAGTAACACGACAGGGATGTCCACTATCACCATTGCTATTCAACATAGTATTAGAAGTCCTAGCCACAGCAATCAGACAACAAAAAGAAATCAAAGGCATCCAAATCGGCAAAGAAGAAGCCAAACTCTCACTGTTTGCAGATGATACAATACTTTATGTGGAAAACCCAAAAGACTCCACCCCAAAACTGCTAGAACTCATACAGGAATTCAGTCAAGTGGCAGGATATAAAATCACACAATGCACAGAAATCAGTGGCATTCTTATACAACAACAACAACAAGACAGAAGAAAGAGAAATTAAGGAGTCAATCCCATTTACAATTGCACCCAAAGCCATAATATACTTAGGAATAAATCTAACCAAAGGGGCAAAGGATCTGTACTCAGAAAACTGTAAAATACTCATGAAAGAAATTGAGGAAGACACAAAGAAATGGAAAACGTTCCATGCTCCTGGATTGGAAGAACAAATATTGTGAAGATGTCAATGCTACCTAGAGCAATCTACACATTCAATGCAATATCCCCATCAAAATACCATCCACTTTTTTCAAAGAAATGGAACAAATAATCCTAGAATTTGTGTTTAATCAGAAAAGACCCCAAATAGCCAGGGGAATGTTGAAAAAGAGAAGCAAAGCTGGCGGCATCACAATTCCGGACTTCCAGCTCTATTATAAAGCTGTCATCAAGACAGTATGGTACTGGCACAAAAACAGACACAAAGATCAATGGAACAGAATAGACAGCCCAGAAATGGACCCTCAACTCTATGGTCAACTAATCTTCGACAAAGCAGGAAAGAATGTCCAATGGAAAAAAGACAGTCTCTTCAAAAAATGGTGTTGGGAAAATTGGATAGCCACATGCAGAAGAATGAAACTGGACCATTTCCTTACACCACACACAAAAATAGACTCCAAATGGTTGAAAGACCTCAATGTGAGACAGGAGTCCATCAAAATCCTAAAGGAGAACACAGGCAGCAACCTCTTTGACCTCAGCCGCAGCAACTTCTTCCTAGAAACATCGCCAAAGGCAAGGGAAGCAAGGACAAAAACGAACTATTCAGACTTCATCAAGATAAAAAGCTTTTGCACAGCAAAAGAAACAGTCAACAAAACCAAAAGACAACCGACAGAATGGGAGAAGATATTTGCAAATGACATATCAGATAAAGGGCTAGTATCCAAAATCTATAAAGAACTTATCAAACTCAACACTCAAAGAACAAAGAATCCAATCAAGAAATGGGCAGAAGACATGAACAGACATTTTTCCAAAGAAGACATCCAAACGGCCAACAGACACGTGAAAAAGTGCTCAACATCACTCGGCATCAGGGAAATCCAAATCAAAACCTCAATGAGATACCACCTCACACCAGTCAGAACAGCTAAAATTAACAAGTCAGGAAACAACAGATGCTGGCGAGGATGTGGAGAAAGGGGAACCTTCCTCCACTGTTGGTGGGAATGCAAGCTGGTGCAATCACTCTGGAAAACAGTATGGAGGTTCCTCAAAAAGTTGAAAATAGAGCTACCATACGACCCAGCAATTGCACTACTGGGTATTTATCCCAAAGACACAAATGTAGTGATCTGAAGGGGTACGAGTACTCCAATGTTTATAGCAGCAATGTCCACAATAGCCAAACTATGGAAAGAGCCAAGATGTCCATCAACAGATGAATGGATAAAGAATATGTGACCACACACACACACACACACACACACACACACACACACACACAGGAATATTATGCAGCCATCAAAAAAACCCCGAAATCTTGCCATTTGCAACAACGTGGCTGGAACTAGAGGGTATTATGCTAAGCGAAATAAGTCAATCAGAGAAAGACATGTATTGTATGATCTCACTGATAGGAGGAATTCTTAATCTCAGGAAACAAACTGAGGGTTGCTGGAGTGGTGGGGGGTAGCTGGGTGGTAGACATTGGGGAGGGTATGTGCTATGGTGAGCGCTGTGAATTGTGTAAGACTGTTGAATCACAGACCTGTACCTCTGCAACAAATAATACATTATATTTAAAAAAAAAAAAAGAAAAAAGAAGAAGATAGTAAGAAGGGAAAAATGGGGTGAAATCGGAGGGGAGATGAACCATGAGAGACTATGGACTCTGAGAAACAGACTGAGGGTTCTAGAGGGGAGGGGGCTGGGGGGATGGCTTAACCTGGTGATGGGTATTAAAGAGGGCACGTATTGCATGGAGCACTGGGTGTTATATGCAAACAATGAATCATGGAACACTACATCAAAAACTAATGATGTATGGTGATTAACATAACAAAATAAAATTAAAAAAATAAAAATAAAATACAGGTTATTGATTTGAAGAATATTTGCACAAGCATTGTAGTCCATATGTGAAGATAAATTACGGTTCTTTAAGGTGGAGATGCCCAAGATTGCTCTCACCTTCGGATGGTATTTAGGTATCTTCTGAACAAAATATGGGTTTGTTGGTTTTAGGTATCTTCTGAACAAAACATGGGTTTGTTGTTTGTAAGTAAAAGAGTGGATTTTAAACTATAGAGTCAATATCAGTAAGTTATAAAACATAATACTACAAAATGCCAACATATTAGCATGTATGATTCAGTGAATAATGAGCATGCATTTGGGGTCCCTGGCTGGCTCAGTCAGTTGAACATCCAACTCTTGGTTTCAATTCGGGTCATGATCTCAGGGTCCTGGGATTGGCCCTGTGTCATCATTGGACCCCTACTTAGCGGGGAGCCTTTCTCTCTCTGCCCCTCCCTCCCACTCATGCTCTCTGTCTCTGTCTCGCTCTCTCTAAAATAAACAAATAAATTAGAAAATAATAATAATGAATATTCACTTGTAGACTTTTAGCTGAAATATATGAGAAAAACTGTACTCTGTGTCTATGTGACACAGTGTTTACAGGCTTCATAAAATGGGTTTAGTATGGGTTTAGTACTATGAAGTATTTTTGTTTTCATTATTATTTTATAATATGTCCTCAAAACAGCAAATATTATTATAGTATAATTCTAGGTAAGCAAAACTTCTTCTGTAGAATTATTTAATGATAGTTTCAAAGACTAACCTGTAGGTTAGTGAGACCTTTACTCATAACCTCTGTATGTTACTTGAGAATGGGTGTTGGTACCATGCAGGTGATTCAGAAGGTCATTAATTAAACTTCTGCTTGTGAACAGTAATACTTTCTAAAAATTACATACAGATTTCCTCCTATCTAAAAGTATTTAAGTGAACAGATTTGTATGATTTCATATGTTTAATTTTATTTTAACCTATAATGTAGGTACCATCTCTAAAGTCGATTGAGAAATTGGCTACTTCAAATATTTTTGTTTTGTTTAATATGGAAAGTAATTTTAAGGAATATATATATTTGAACCAAGGGTACAAAACACCATATAATGGAATCCGGACTTTTCATTTGTAGGAATAGGTATTTATACTTTATAATAGGTATATCCTTTAGAATAGGGAAATTTCATACATGTCCTTTAGTACGATATTAGAGTAATTGAGTAAAAAGAAAATTAGAGTAATGTACTGAGTACCCTGTGTTTTTAACCCTTTGCTGTATGAAATGTGATTTTGCAGGCTAGAAGGGAAAAGGGGAGTGACTTTGTAATAGTCTTACTGCCTAACTCTCTCTGAACTACTATATTCATTCTTTCCGATTTAGATAATCATTTGATATACCACATTCCCACCCAGGTCACAAATAAAGGGATGATAAGAATTTATTCTTAGAGATGTTCTGCTTTAATAGTATTTCACAGTGAAAACATGGACATCATGGTAAAAACAGAATTTTCCCTCATTATTTAAAAATGCAGAAATCCTAGGTAGCTTCTGCAAAATCTGTGGCTCAACTACTTGTGTTTGTATATAAATGTCTTTGTCAAAAGTTGTGTTAGTCTCTTTGAGTAATGAGTATTCCTATTAGTTTTGTTTTGTCCTTACACATTAAACTAAATGTCTTGATGACCCTTAAAAATCTGTCAAATTATAGTAATTAGAAATGTCTGGAAATGTGGAGTATCTATATGACAATTTTATTCAAGCTTTACAGGCACTATTCAAGCACATTTCACCATTAAATGCTGATTCAGGCAGAGGCCTTTGAAGTAAATTGTTTACATTGATTTGTAATCCCATAAGCCTTTATAGTGAGCTATCCTCTTTGAGTTTACAACCTTGCTTAATTCAGCAGAAAATTGCCTTCCACCTATTTCAGAGACCCACTTAGAGGACTTGAGCTCAAAGAATTCTGCCTGTGATGATGATGAAGGAGGGCCTGAGACCCCTTTGATGGCTGGACGTAGAGAATTGACTACACACAGAACAGCCTTCACAGAATTGAGCTCCACACCTCTGACTAAAGATGATAGAGGTGAAAAAGTACCTACCACGGTGCCTGGCACAAGTTAGGTGCCCAAATTACTGTTCCTGTGAAACAGCCAAGAAATGGTTACCTCCTCAAAACCTCTCATCTCTAGTGAAGAGGTACAGAACTTCCTGTGCTTAAGTAACTCTTAAGGTAGCACTTTGTGTACTTACAGTAACTGAAACCGTGCTTAAGTAACTGTGCTTAAGTAACTCTTAAGGTAGCATTTCCTGTACTTTCAGAAGATTGATTGCATCAGAGTACCTATGACATGTGAAATTAAAAAAGGGAAGTGAGCAGTATCTTAAAAATACCCCAAAGATAAGACACACAGCTCTTAGGAAACCACATGTGCTAGTGGAGAAATTTTTAAAGAGAATTAAAATCCTTCCTTAAAATTTACCCAGAGAAGGGTAGTGTTTCATGATTAAGAAAATATACAAGACCCTTCTTTTATATTCCCTTATGTACTCACCATTCTGAAAGGTCACATTGAGAGTCAACTATGTACTGAAAAAAAGGCAGCATAGGGAGAGGTGATCATATTCAGTAGCAGATAATGACTGAGGCTGAATTCTAGCTTTGCCATTTACTAACCTCTTAAATAGGAATACTAATAATAGTTGCATCATAGGGTTGTTGTGAGATTAAATAAGTTAATATATGTAAAGCACTGAGAACAGAATCTAGCAAATAATGAACACTACATAAATGTTGTATATTACTAGTATTTTATTTTTACTCTATAAGTATGAATTTTCTGTAATTAAAGAATGTAAGAGCAAAGGAAAGAATCCTTGATGTGCTAAGCAGGTACGTATTTGAGTTTAGCCACTGGAACTTCTATCAGATGTGAGAGGTTTACCTGATGGAGTTTAGGCTTGAAGGAAATAACCAGTTAGCATGAGGTCATGTCAGTCCTTGATTCATTCATTCATTTTCAGAGCTTTTCTTTTTCTTCCCATCAAGAACATTTACTCTTTTATCTGTCGAAGATCATTTCCACTTTCTTGTAAGTACACACAATTTCCTTTAAAAATTGCCCCTCCCTGACAGGGATGTCAGTCAGATTCCATCAGACCTAACAAGGCTAATGTGATCAGGGCCTGGCCAGACAACCATTGTGTTACAATCAGTGAATATTACAAAAGAAGGAAGGGCCAGTTTATCTTTATGTAGAAGTTAATATATAAATACTGGGTGACAGAGGCATACTTTGGGATCAGTAAGCTGGGATCATGTAAGCCTGAGAATGTCTGCACATAGGTCACCCCCTCATCTTTTGTTTTCAACACAGGGAAAGCTCACCTGCAGTGGAGGGAACAAGGCCAACACATAGAGGGAAACAGGGATTCACCTTGGGAATGAGGTAGAGAAATGCAGAGA
The DNA here is from genome assembly GCF_011800145.1 of Mirounga leonina. Classification (NCBI taxonomy): domain Eukaryota; kingdom Metazoa; phylum Chordata; class Mammalia; order Carnivora; family Phocidae; genus Mirounga; species Mirounga leonina. The sequence goes on from NW_023270426.1 coordinate 15,348,116, forward strand.
CTACTATGAGCAATTATACATCAACAAATTGGGACAGCCGAGATAAACTCCTAAAAACATATAACCTACCAAGATTGAATCAATGACAAGCTATCAGAGGAGTTAAGAAAACAGTTTCATTTACAATTGCATCTAAAAGAATGAAATACCTGGGAATAAATTTAACCAAGGTGGTAAAAGACTTGCGCACTGAAAAATATAAGACACTGATGAAAGAAATTGAAGAAGACACAAATAAATGAAAATATATCCCATGCTCACAAATAGGAAGGATTAATATTGTTAAAAATCCATACTACCAAAGTGCTATCCCTATCAAAATGTGAATGCAATTTTTCACAAAAACAGAATAAACAATTCTAAAATTTGTATGGAGCCACAAAAGACCTCAAATAGCCAAAGCATTCTTGAGAAAGAAGAACAAAACTGGAAGCATCACATTTCCATTTCAAGCTATACTACAAAGCTATAATGAAATAGTATGGTGTTGGCATATAAACAGATGCATAGATCAGTGGAATAGAATAGAGAGCCCAGAAATAAATCCACACATATAGAGTCAATTAATTTACAACAAAGGAGCCAAGAATATACAATCGGTAAAGGATAGTCTCTTCAGTATATGGTGTTGAGCAAACTGGACAACCACGTGCAAAAAAGATGAAACTGGACCCCTATTTTACACCACACATAAAATCAGTGCAAATGGATTAGTCTTAAATGTTAGACCTGAAACCATAAAACTAGAAGAAATCATAGGAAGTAAGGTCTTTGATTGCAGTCTTAGAAATGAGTTTTTGAATTTGACACCAAAATCAAAGGCAACAATAGCAAAAGAAGCAATTGGGACTGTTATCAAACTAAAAAGCTTTTGCACAGCTAGGGAAACAACAAAATGAAAAGGCAATTTATAGAATGGTAGAAAAAAATTGCTAATCATTTATTTGGTAAGGGGTTAATATCCAAAATATATAAGGAATTGACATAGCTTAGTAGCAAAAAACCCCAAAACATCTGATTTAAAAATGGGCAGAGTCACTGAATTTTTCCAAAGAAGAGATGCAAGTGGCTAACAGGCACATCAGTAGGTGCTCAGCATCATTTATCATCAAGGAAATGGAAATCAAAACTGCAGTGAGATGTCACCTTATACCTGTTAATATGGCCATTATCAAAAAGACTACAAGTGTTGGCAAGGATGTGGAGAAAAAGGAATTCTTGTGCTCTATTGGAGGGAATGTAAATTGGTGTAGCCACTATGGAAAAGAATATGGAGGTTCCTCAAAAAATTTAAAATAGAACTAATTTATGGCATAGCAGTTCCATTTCTGGGTATGTATCAAAAAGAAGTGAAAACAGTATATCTGCATTCCCATGTTCATTGGAGCATTATTCACAACTACCTGATGCTGTGTAGTCCTCCCAGCTGTGTAACACAATTAATAATTTCCTGCATTAAAATATGCAATTCCTAGGATGAAACTTGGAAGAAAAAGTACAGATTAGCTTTCCTTCAACATCCCAGTGTATAATTTTATATTGCTGTTAGGCAGCATCCAACACTACCTTTTAAGTTCGTAATTAGGAACAAGAATAAAATCCACATGCCAATTGCTAGGGAATAGAAAATACTCAGACACTCCCTCAGTTCAAAGCTCTGACTAATAAAAATTTTGGCCTTGATTTTTTAGGTAATGGAATCCATAAGGGCAAAATTAATACCCGGCCAATTGGAGTTTTATGAGAGTTGAATTGTCAGAGAAATCTGAGCTTGGCATCCAGGGGCATCTGATTGCCTGATACCTCTATTGATTTTTAGGCCATAAAACTGGCACCAAAAAGCAACTGGACTGCTGACCTGGCATAGTCACCAGCATTGGAAATTTTCCCAGTGTACCTTTCAAGTGTGAGGAAGAGAGATGCTGCAGTGAGCAGACCCAGGGACGGCCAGATAAGCAGAACAAGAAACTTGCACTAAGTGCAGAATAGGAAAACTTTGCTTCTCCTGCCCATCTGGATATGACCTAAGTTCTGGACCAATAATCACTACTACCAGTACATTTTACTCTGTTTCTACACAGGAAATATTCTGTCTTTCCTCCCATTGTGTTTTAGATAAATTCATCACACTTTATAGGATCCTGGTAAATCATTTCTGAATCTTCAGTCAGCGGTGCTAAATTTGAAATTAGATAGAGGAACTACATATTATTGGACAATAACTAGATGTTATCGTTGGAGAAACTAGATGTTATCCTTTGGTGAAGGAATAATTCCACTTTCATGTATACATTGAAGAGTTAGTTGGGGCATTTTTGAAATAAGTATGCCTATAAAGTTCAAAGATGAACTAAAAAGAGAAAGTGAAAAGCCACAATCTTAGGTGATTCAACATTTTCAGAGACAGGACACACACACACACACACACACAGAACAGAAAGTAAAAAGTATATATTTTTTCTTATATCATCAATCAGTGAAATTTAAATTCCAGTAGGGATTACAGTGAAACTTGACCAGTTGATTCTAAAACTTAAAATAGTAAATGTGCAAGAATTACCAAAACATATTTTCTCCACTAAAAAAGTAATAACTTTATTAAAATATAATTGACCTACAATAAACATTTTTCCGTGCACATTTTGATAAATTTTGACCTACTTATCTACCTGTGAAATCACCACAATCAAGACAGTGAACATATTCATCATCCCCACAAGTTTCCTTGTGTCCTTTTTAATCTCTCCTTCCTTCCCTCCTTGTCCTTTGCTAGGTATAGGTTTCTAGTTGGTAGTTTGTTTTTTTTTTTTCAGCACTTTAAAGATGTTACTCCACCATGAGCAGGTTCACATTGTTTCTAATAAGAAATCTTCTGTCATCCTTATCTTTATTCCTTTATTCCTTTTTTCTCTGGTCACTTTTAAGACTTTTTCTGTATCACTGACTTTGAGCAGTTTGATCATGACATGCTTCATTGCAGTTTTAAAAAATATGTGTCTTTTGCCTTTTGCGTTTGTGGAATTTGTCACACTATCATCTATAGTTTCCTCAGGCTTGTAAAATTTTAGCCATTATTCTTCATATCTTTTTTTTGTACACCCTCTTTCTCCTTTCCTTCTGGAACTTTAATTACATATATGTACTAGGCTGTTTGAAGTTATCATCTGGCTCAGTATTTCTCTCTTCATTATATTTTTAGCCCTTTGTTCTTTGTTTCATCTTCTACAATCTCTACTGCTATGTCTTCAAGTTGATCAGTTATTTCTGCTGCAGTATCTAATCAGCTGTCAATTCCGTGCAGAGGATTTTTCATTTCTAACAGTAATTTTAAGCTCTGGAATTTTGATTTTTTTTTTATCTTTTTCATATTTTGCATGTCTCTACTCAATGTACTCTATAATTCCTTTAACTTTCAATGATGTAAAATACAGTTGTAATAACCAGTTTAATATCATTGCCTCTTGATATTAATACCTTTCTTCTGGCTTGCCTTTGATTATTTTTTCTCTTTTTTTTTTTAAAGATTTTATTTATTTATTTGACAGAGAGAGACACAGCGAGAGAGGGAACACAAGCAGGGGGAGCAGGAGAGGGAGAAGCAGGCTTCCTGCAGAGCAGGGAGCCCAATGCGGGGCTCCATCCCAGGACCCTGGGATCATGACCTGAGCTGAAGGCAGACGCCCAACAACTGAGCCACCCAGGCGCCCCTGATTATTTTTTTTCTTAATTTGGGTTTTTTCCCATGCCTTTTTAAAATAGAATGCTAGATGTTGTAAGTTTTACCTTCTTAGGTGCTGGACATTTTTGTGTCGATATAAGTATGATTGAACTTTGTTCTGGGAGGCAGTGAAGTTACTTGGCAACAGTTCATACTTTTGAGATTTCTTAGGTAAATAACAGCGGCATTTAGCTCAGGCTTGTTTATAGCCAGTTGGGTTTCCTTGGACTCTCAGCTCTGTGATTCTGTGAAGAAGTCTCCTATGCTGTGCCTGGGCTTCCCCTGTCGGCTCCATTTTCTGGAACATTCAGGAGTAAGTGGTGGTAGTTTTAGGGATAATTTTGTTTGTTTATTGGCTGTGAGTGATCACTGTCCTTTTTTGCTTAACATTAAATGTCTTTAAAACTATTGTTTTATGGGGTGCCTGGGTGGCTCAGTCGTTAAGTGTCTGCCTTCGGCTCAGGTCATGATCCCAGGGTCCTGGGATCGAGTCCCACATCGGGCTCCCTCCTCGGCAGGAAGCCTGCTCTCCCTCTCCCACTCCCGCTGCTTGTGTTCCTGCTCTTGCTATCTCTGTCTCTGTCAAATAAATAAATAAAATCTTTAAAAAGAAAACAAAAAACTATTGTTTTATGTATTTCATCAGTCTTTAAGTTGTTTCTGCTAGGAGGGTAAATCTGGTCCCTCCCATTCTATCTCAGTTGAAAATAGATATCAACCAAGACAATTTAGAGCTAAAATATGTGAGAATTTGCTCTAGTAGCAAGTAATGAAAACACTGCTTATTTGGTATAGAATTTAAAAAATGGATCAATTAGAATTACCTGCATGTATAGGGAAATTAGTACCCAATAATTATAACATTTTTGAATTAGTAGATAACCTACAGACTTCTTAAAAATTGGAAAAATTGACATTTGGTAAAACCTAGAGTTGTACACCTTCATCACTTAAATCTCAAAAAAATGCATTCTAGTTGGATTAAGGTTCTAAAACATAATAAACAAAATTTTTAAAGTTTTAAAAGAAAATAAATGAGAATGATTTTGTGACTTTGGCTTATGGAAAGTTCTCTATAAACCAAAATTGTAAGCCATAAAGCTAGACTGATAAATTTGATTATATAAAAATTAAGTCTCTGTCACCAAAAAACTCCACCATAAACAGTATTATAAGGAAAGTGACAGATGAGGAAAAGTACACGTACAACAGACATTGGATTCATATTAAAATATGTATCCATATTTTAACTTTCAACCGTGTAAAATACAGTTGTAATAACCAGTTTAATATCATTTTCTCTTGATATTAATACATTTGTCCTGGTTTGCCTTTGATTGGCTATTTTTTCTCTTAATTTGGGCTGTATTCCTTTTTCCATGCCTTTTTAAAATAGAATGCTAGATGTTGTAAATTTGGTTTACCAAGTAATGAAAATAACAGACTAATGGAAAACAGTAAATAAACACTATTTACACAACAGAAAATGCATATAGTCAAGAAACATGAAACATGGTCAAGCATTTTTTTTGATTGGCAAAAGAGTTTAATATCAAATGTGGTAGAGTTACAGGAAATAGGTAATCTTAAAAAATTTAAGAATTGTGTGTCTTATGACCAACAGGTTTTTTTTGTTATATATCCAGTTTTAACATTTTTATTTTTCATTGTATTGTTGTTTATTTTTGTGAAAAAAAATTAGAAAACAACCTGTATTTCCATTGTGGAAAATATTTAAACTACAAATAAATCACAGTGTGTACACATTATGTCATACTATATATCAATTTTGAAATGATACAGGAAACTTTCTAAGGGAATTACTGTGGTCGGAAGGGGGAAAGAGGGTCGGAGGAAATTTTTATAATAATACATGTAGTATGATGTTTCTGCCAAAAATATAAACACATACATACACACATCCACGCTGTGTATTTCTTAAAATTCTTGAGTGAAGGGCGCCTGGGTGGCTCAGTTGGTTAAGTGACTGCCTTCGGCTCAGGTCATGATCCTGGAGTCCCGGGATCGAGTCCCGCATCAGGCTCCCTGCTCAGCGGGGAGTCTGCTTCTCCCTCTGACCCTCCCCCCTCTCATACTCTCTCTCTCTATCTCATTCTCTCTCTCAGATAAATAAATAAAATCTTTAAAAATAAAATAAAATAAAATTCTTGAGTGAATGTGTGTATGTTTATTTAAAACATAAAAAAAGCCTGGAAATACACTCATTAATCTGATAACAGGAATTACCTTGGTAGTCAAAGTGGGTTTTACCTTAATCTATAATATTTCATTCTTTTAACATTGAGAATGCATTCTACATTCTTGGTGTAATTGTATAAATAATACCAAACAGACACCAAAAAATGGCTTGTATATTTGGCAAGAAATAAGTATGTGGGAGTTTTTATGTGCATGCAAGGAGGCTAAGTAGTGGAACATGGCGGTTTCCTGCCACTTTGTAGCATAGCATCCCTTCCTCATTTCTCAGCTAATAGAGCCATTGAGTTCCTTTTTGTTGTTTTGTTTTATTTTGCTTAAACTAGTTGAAATGGGATTTGTATCACTTAAAACTGAACAGGTCCTTATTTTCTTACCAGGACATTTTCTGTTCTGTTGCCCATTATGTTTAAAAAAATAAATAAAAATAACCCATTACTATATAAACTCTGGCTTCTCTTCAAAATAAGAGTCACTAGCCTAGTGTGGAGCTTGACTTTAATCTTGTGGGAGTGGAAGAGTAGACCGGGAAAGGAATGATGCTTTGGAAATTGCTTTGAGAAATGTCTGCAAGATTAAACAGCATAAGATTTTCATTTGTTCAGTCAGTGTGGCTATAGATTTGAACCATGTAGGATTAAGATGATAGACTAATAAATTAAAAAGTAAGAAATGTAGGAATAAGTAAGGTATATAAGATTCTAACAGTAGGGGTTTTGATAATGGTTTGATGTCTTCTGTTTCCCTTCTGTCCAATGACCAAGCCATCAGAATCTGGCCCTGGGGATCTGAGACCTGGGGAAGCTCCCTTGATTCACCACTCTACTCTGCTGTAGATTGCAGTGTTGCCAACTATCTGGATACTGTGGCCTAGCTAAGTTGACACATAAAATTAACCATCAAGCTTAGTATTATGTTTTTTTGAGAATTCACAAATTGCTTTTAATAATCTACTGGTGGGTCTATGATACACTCCTATTGAAAACTATTTTTTAAAATTGCTTTGAAAGGGTGCCTGGGTGGCTCAGTTGGTTAAGTGACTGCCTTCGGCTCAGGTCATGATCCTGGAGTCCCTGGATCGAGTCCCGCATCGGGCTCCCTGCTCGGCAGGGAGCCTGCTTCTGCCTCTGACCCTCCCCCCTCTCATGTGCTCTCTCTCTCTCATTCTCTCTGTCTCAAATAAATAAATAAAAAAAAATCTTAAAAAAAAAATTTAAAATTGCTTTGAAAAATAAGGGCAAAATATATCTATGTACATTGAAACAAAAACTTCTTTATATAATAGCTTATCTGTTAATGAAAAATAACATTAGCAAAATAATGTTTCCTACGTATTTGCAATTTTAGTCTTTCTCAGCCCTATCTCTGATATCAGGTCAATGGAGTTCTTGTGAAGAATGCATTTTTTATGGCCTTTTATTCGGTCTTTTTTCTTATAATATTTCCTCTAGTCTTTTTTTTTTTTAAGGTTTTTTTCTTTATTCATTTGAGAGAGAGGGACAGAGAGATCATGAGCGTGAGCAGGGAAGAGGGGGTGAAGGAGAGGGAGAAGCAGACACACTGCTGAACAGGGAGCCCAATGTGGGGCTGGTCCTAGGACCCAGGGATCATGACCTGAGCAGAAGGGGGACACTGAACCAACTGAGCCACCTACGTGTCCCCTCTAGTCTTATTTAAATTGCATTCTTGTGGCTGATAAATTCCAGATACATTCAGAACAAATTCTACTAAATGAAAAATACCATCATTTATGATTTTTTTGTAATGAAATATGTAAATTTTTTTAAAAAATATTTTATTTATTTGACAGAGAGAGACACAGCCAGAGAAGGAACACAAGCAGGGGGAGTGGGAGAGGGAGAAGAAGGCTTCCCGCTGAGCAGGGAGCCCGATGCGGTGTTCGATCCCAGGATCCTGGGATCATGACCTGAGCAGAGGGCAGATGCTTAACAACTGAGCCACCCAGGTGCCCCAAAATATGTAAATATTTTAACAGAAGTATTTTGTAGGTATAGTCTTTTCGTTTCCATTTTAGACAAATACTTTTAGGAAACATCAAATAATTTGCCACCATTTGTGATTATTTTTAATGTTTGGTGTAAATGCTTCAAGAATATAGAGCTTCTCAGTATTACAACGTTTCAGTGGAGAATATAAATATATCCAATAAAAATAGGAACTTTGTTCTTTTTACATATATTTTTAGGGTTCAATTAAATTTCACATTTAAGTTTCATTCACTGAGCTCTCACTGTTTAATTTGTTTGGTTCTTATGTGGCTTTTTAAAATAAGCTTCTTTCTTGAATAACATACATACTAAAGAGTGAACAAATCACAAGTTGTACAGCTTGATGAAACCTCACTAAGTGATCAGTGCCAATGTAACTACCACCCAGCTCAGGAAATAGATCATTATCAGGTTTCCAGAAGTTCCCATCATATCTCCTCCCTATCAGTAACTATTAGGAGGCCATAATTGTTGGGGTTTTTTTTCAGCTCAGAAAAATCATCTTCCCCCACTCTCCATTTTATTAGGGGATGCAGTGTCCATGTAGTTCATTCTGTGCATGTGTGAGAGAGAGAGAGTGCCACACATGAGTGAGAGGAAGACTGTTGGTGCATAACACTTGATCTACTTCTATCTACTTTTGTTATGATTTGGAGATGATAAATTATGTGAACCCATCTTCACATGTTCATTGGTAAGGATGGCCATTGTAAGAATTGGTATTTAGTGTATGTGTAGATCCTTCACAGACTGCCCGTATGTCTCAGTGCTGCCTTGTGCTATAATTGATAATTTTAACTTAATGTTTAAAAATCTTTAGGTGAGCACATGTACCTGTACAGAGAGTGGTATAATCCTCCTCAGCATACATACAGTGAATTATGTAGACAAATTAATCAGCACTTTGATGGTCTATATAGCACTAAAGAATTAATCACTCCTACCTTTCAAATAAATAGAATTTGATTAATAATTTGACCCCAGAATTACAGAAATTATATATTTCTCTTATTCATAATGCTAAGTAAATCTAAGGTACTGTGCAAAAACAAAAAAGACAGGAAAGAGTAGTTCTAATATGTACGCTCTGTAATCTTGGCCTTTACTGCAGGCTAAAATTTAAAAATACATTATTAAGAGGTTGATATGTGAGCAATTGGGGAAAAAAGTAGTGATCGTTAAAGCTAGCATAGCCTTATTAAAATAAGCTATGTCAGAATAACTACTACAATTTTTTTTCTGACAAGGTTATGAGATTGGTAGTTTATAGAAACACTAAGGACTATAAAAATAGAAATAATGACTGTAAGGATAATAGCAACAATAGCAATAATGTTCACTTTCATCTGTTGAGCTCTTACTACATGAGTTAATAGCTTTAAAGCCGTTGGAACACTGTGTGATACATGCTAACAGCTCAAAATGTGTAAGCTATTTTTATGGCTGTTATTGTTGCAATTTTTAAAAGAAAATTTAGGTAGATTAAAATATACTGGGTGCTATGGGCTGAATGTTCATGTGCTCCCAAAATTCATACGTTGTTATCTTAATGCCCAAGTATTAAGTACTATTATTAGACTACTAGGGGGTGGGCCTTTGGGAAGTGATTAGGTCATGAGGACAGATCCCCAGTGAGTGAGATTAATGCTCTTATAAAAGAGTCCTGAATGAGCTCCCTTGCCTCTTTCACTGTGTGAGGACGGCGAGAAAAGTTGGCGGTCTATCACCTGGAAGGGGGCTTTCACCAGACACACAATCTATCGATGCCCTGATCTTGGACTTCCCAGCCTCCAGAACTGTGGGCAGTGTATTTCTGTTCTTTATAAGCTACTGAGTTTATGGCATTTTTGTGAGAGCAGCCTGAATAGACTAAGACACTGGATATTTATCAAAAAATTTGGGAAAGTTTTTAATATTGTATAAATTGATTAAATGGGACAGATTGGGACAGATTTTATTATAATAAGGGGAATTTATAACTGGGTGGTATCAAAGGATTTAACATAAATGTCCAGTGGAATAAGAAAGGTCTATGATCTAGACCCTTTTTGTTCAGCATTTTCATTAATGACTTTATGAAGACACATTCATTAAGTAGGTGAATTAAACAGAAGCATAGCAGATCAGGGCTCCAAGGATTTTGTCATTCTGGAACAACATGCAGGGTGCATATATTTTTTTAAATTAGTGTTTTTGTTTTCTTCAGATAAATACCCAGAAATGGAACTGCTAGATCATATGGTATTTCTATTTTCAATTTTTTGAGCAACTTCCATACCATTTTCACAGTGGTTGCTACCAACAATGCATGATTCCCTTTTCTCCACATCCTCGCCAACACTTGGTATTTCTTATCTTTTTTTTTTTTTTAAGATTTTATTTATTTATTTGGCAGAGAGTGACATAGCAAGAGAGGGAACACAAGCAGAGGGAGTGGGAGAGGGAGAAGCAGGCTTCCCACTGAGCAGGGAGCCTGATGGCGGGACTCGATCCCAGGATTCCGGGACCATGACCTGAGCCAAAGGCAGAAGCTTAACGACTGATTTTTGATTTGCATTTTTCTGATTAATAATGTTGAACATCTTTTCAGGTACCTATTAGCCATCTATATGTCTTTTTTGGAAAAATACCTGTTTAGTTACTATGCTGTTTTTTGATCAGATGGTTGTTACTGAGTTGTATTAGTTCTCTATATTTTTTGGATATTAACCCCTTACTGGATGTATGATTTGCAAATACCTTCCATTCATTAGGTTGCCTTTCCTTTTGTTGATGGTTTCCTTCAGTGTGCAGAACTTTTGTAGTTTGATATAATCCCATTTGTTTATTTTTGCTTTTGTTGCCCTCGCCTTTGGAATCAGATTGAAAAAATAGTTGCCAAGACCTGTGTCAGGAAGCTTACTGCCTATGTTTTCTTCTAGGAGTTTTATGGTTTCAGGTCTTATGTTCAAGTGTTTATTCCATTTTGAGTTAATTTTTTTAAAGGATTGATTTATTTTAGGGAGAGAGAGAAGAACATAAATGGGGGAGGGGCAGAGGAAGAGGGAGAGACTCTCAAGCAGACACCGTATCACCCCCCCTCCCCCCGTGCTGAGCCCAATGTGGGCCTCCATCTCACAACCCTGAGATCATGACCTGAGCCAAAATCAAGAGTCAGATGTTTAACCCACGGAGCCACCCAGGCACCCTGAGTTAATTTTTACCTATGGTGTAAGATGCTGGTCCAACTTCATTCTTTTGCATCTGGCTGTCCAGTTTTCCCAACACTGTTTATTGAAGAGACTGTCCTTTCCCCATTGTAGATTCTTGGCTCCTCTATTGTAAATTACTTAACCATATATGTGTGGATTTACTTCTGGGCTCTCCTGTTCCATTGACCTTTGTGTCTGTTTTTATGCCAATACCAGATTATTTCCACTTTGTACTATTGTTTGAAATCAGGGAGCATATTGCCTCTAGCTTTGTTCTTTCTCAAGATTACTTTGGCTATTCAGCATTTTCTGTGGTTCTATACAAATTTTAGGATTGTTCAATTTCTTTGAAAAATGCTTTTGGAATTTTGGTAGGAATCACATTGTATCTGTAGATTGCTTTGGGTAATATAAATATTTAAACAATATTAATTCTTCCAATCCGTGATCATGGAGTATCTTTTCATTTATTCGTGTCTTTTTCAATTTCTTTACTCAGTGTCTTACAGTTTCAGGGTATTAGTCTTTCTCCTTGGTTAAATTTCTTCCTACATATTTTATTGTTTTTGTTGCAACGTAAATGGGATAGTTTTCTTAATTTCTTTTTCTGATGACTTGTTTCAGTGTATAAAAACACAAACATATACTCATATTGTACCCTGCAAATTTGCTGTATTTGTTTATTAGTTATAACAGGTTTTTTGATGGAGTCTTTAGGGCTTATTGTATGCAAAATCATGTTGTCCACAAATAGTGACACCTTTACTTCTTCCTTTTCCAATTTAGGTGCCTTTTATTTCTTTTTTATGTTTAATTGCTCTGGCTGGTACTTCCAGTACTATGAATAAAAGTGGCTAAAGTGGGCATCTGTATCTCATAGGAAAAGCTTTCAACTGTATACTTTTGGTTATGATGTTAGCTGTGAACTTGTCATATATGGTCTCTATTATGTTGAGTTATGTTTTGTCTATTCCACTTTGGTTAGTGTTGGTATCATAAATGTATGTTGAATTTTGTCAAGTGCTTTTTCTGCATTTATTGAGATGATCCTTTGGTTTTTATACTTTGTTTGTTAATGTGGTGTATCACAGTAGTTGATTTGTGGTTGTTAAACTGTTCTTGCATCCATGGAATAAATCCCATTTGATCAGGGTAAATGATCCTTTTAATGTATTGTTGAATTTGGTTTGCCAAGGTTTTGTTGGGCCTTTTTCATCCATGTTCATCAGAGATATTAGCCTGTAATTTTCTTTTTCTGTGGTGTCCTTGTCTGGTTTTGGCAATGCTGGCTTTGTGAAATGAGTTTGAAAGTATTCCCTCCTCTTCAATATTTTGGAAGACTTTGAGGATAGGTTTTTAATTTTTCAATATTTGGTTAAATTCTCTAGTGAAGTCATCCGGTACTGGACATTTGTTTATTGGGAGTTTTTGATTACTGATTCAGTCTCCTTAGCAGTAATTGGTCTATTCAGCTTTTCTGTTTCTTCATGATTCAGTATTGGGAGATTGTATGTTTCTAGGAATTTATCCATTTCTTCTGGGTTGTTCCATTGTTGGTATATAATTGTTCATAGTAGTTTCTTATGATATCCTTTGTATTTCTATAGTTATCAGTTGTAACTTCTCTTTCATTTCTGATTTTACTTATTTGAGCTGTCTCTCCTTAGTAATTCTAAGTAAAGGTTTGTCGACTTTATCTTTCACATAACCTGTTCTCAGTTTCATTGCTCTTTTCTGTAGTCTTTTAGACTGTATTTCATTTATTTCTGCTCTGATCTTTATTTCCTTCCATCTGTATGCTTTGGGGCTTTTTTTTTCTTCTTCTTCTTCTAGTCTTTGGGTGTCAAGTTAGATTGTTTATTTGAGGTATTTCTTCTTTCTTGAGGTAGGCCTGTATCACTGTAAACTTTCCTCTTAGATCTGCTCTTGCTGCATTCCATGGATTTTATTTTTTTTTTAAAGATTTTATTTATTTATTTGACAGAGAGACAGCGAGAGAGGGAACACAAGCAGGGGGAGTGGGAGAGAGAGAAGCAGGCTTCCTGTGGAGCAGGGAGCCCGATGTGGGACTTGATCCCAGGACCCAGAGATCATGACCTGAGCCGAAGGCAGACACTTAATGACTGAGCCACCCAGGTGCCCCTCCATGGATTTTAAATAGTTGTATTTTCATTTGTCTCAAGGGATTTTTTTAATTTTTATTTTTATTTTTATTTTTTTATTTTTTTATTTTTTTATTTCCCCTTTGATTTCTTCATTGACCTATATGTTCAGTAGCTTGTGGAATTTCCACATATTTGTGATTTTTCCAGTTTTCTTCTTACAACTGATTTCTATTCTTATACTATTATAGTCAGAAAAAGTGCTTGATAAGATTTATTGAGACTTGTTTTGTGGCCTAACATATGATCTGTCCTAGAGAATGTTTCATGTGCACTTGAGAAGAATGTATATTCAGCTGCTTTGGGATGGAATGTTCTGTATATATATGTTAAGTCCATCTGATCTAATATGTCATTTAAGACCAGTATTTCCTTACTGATTTTCTGTCTTGATGCTCTAGCCATTGGTATAAATGGAGTATTAAAGTCCCCTACTGGGGTGCCTGGGTGGCTCCGGCGTTAAGCATCTGTCTTCAGCTCAGGTCATGGTTCCAGGGTCCTGGGAACAAGCCCTGCATCGGGCTCCCTGCTTGGTGGGAAGCCTGCTTCTCCCTCTCCCACTCCCCCTGCTTGTGTTCCCTCTCACGTTGTCTCTCTCTGTCAAATAAATAAACAAAATCTTAAAAAAAAAAAAATAAAGTCCTTTACTATTATTATACTGCTGTCAATTACTTCTTTTAGTTTTTTGCTTTATATATTTAGGTGGTCCTATGTTGGGTGCCTAAATATTTACAAATGTTATATTTTCTTGGTGGATTAAGCCCTTCATCATTATGTAATACACATCCTGGTCTTTTATTGCAGTCTTTGTAGTAAAGTCTATTGTCTGTTTTGTCTCATATAAGTACATATAAGCATAGCTATCCCAGCTGTTTTTTTTTATTATTATTATTTCTGTTTGCATGAAACGTCTTTCCATTCTTTTACTTTCAGTCTGTATGTGTCCTTACATATGAAGTGAGTTTCTTACAGGCATCATATAGATGGGTCTTATTTTTATCCACTCAGTCACTATGTATTTTGATTGGAGAATTTAGTGCATTTATATTTTAAGTAGTTATTTATAAGTATGCACTTACTGCAATTTTGTTAATTGTTTTCTAGTTGTTTTGTACTTCTTCTCTGTTCCTCTTTTCTCTTGTTTTCTTTCCTTGTAGTTTGATGGCTTTCTATAGTGTTATGATTGCCATGAGGCTCAAGTATAATAACCACTATATATAACAGTCTCTTTTAAGTTGATAGCTAGTTAAGTTTGAACACGTTTTAAAATGCTACATTTTTTAAAAAGATTTTATTTATTTATTTGACAGAGAGAGACACAGCGAGAGAGGGAACACAAGCAGGGGGAGTGGGAGAGGGAGAAGCAGGCTTCCCGCCAAGCAGGGAGCCCGATGTGGGTCTCAATCCCAGGACCCTGGGACCATGACCTGAGCCGAAGGCAGACACTTAATGACTGAGCCACCCAGGCACCCCTAAAATGCTACATTTTTACTCCCCCATGCTCCTGCCCATTTTGTTTTTGATGTAACATTTTACATCTTTTTATTTCACATATCCCTAAACTAATTATTGTAGTTACAGTTACTTTGACCACTTTTGTCTTTTAACCTTCATACTAGTTTTATACATGATTAACCCACTACTTTTACTATATATTTATCTTTACCAGGGAGATTTTTACTTTCACTTTCATATGTTTTCTTGTTATTAATTAGTGCCTTTTTTTTTTCAGCTTAAACTTATATTTATCCTTGTTTCATTAAGTTTTTTTTTTTTTTTTGGTAGGGTTTTATCATGTTCTTTGGATTCTTCATTTTGTTTGACTCTATGTGTTTGTTCCTATGTGTTAAACAAAACAGGTATCTTTTTCAGTCTTGAAGGAGTAGCCTCATATAGGACATGAACCTCACCATTTAACCTTGCCCTAGCTCTTCATTGTCTCTGGAACCTTTGTCATTATCTAAGCAGCCTGATTTATTCTTGAAAGGATCCAGCTATGAGGATATGCTAATAAGGTCAGTGTTCCAGAGGGAGGGATCTTAGTCAGCTCCTAGTTTCAGGCTAATTGGAAGCTAGACCTCAGGCAGCAGCTTTTACAGTATGCAAATATTTACAGTCCTGTGGGACCACAATTGTAAATCCTGCTGGCCTCCAGATCAGGTAGTCTGGAGTGTTCCCTTGGCCACATTGAAAAACAGGTTCCAGACAGGTCCTTTCTGGGAGGTACTGGCAAGCTGTAGTGAGGCCAATCGAGAGTGCAAAGATGGTATCTTCTAGTCTATGTTCCCTGAGAGTATGTCCATAGACTCTAGATGTGTGGTAAATCTGAAGCCTGTCCCTTAGCATGAAGCTCCAGGACAAATAATTAAGCCTTTTTCACAGGAAGACTGGAGGTTTGTTTTGGACGCTTTCTGTGTATTGCCCTGGGAGTGGTAGCCTGCCTAAAAGCGTCTCTCTGATTATTTCAGAGCCACGGGGCCCAGAAATGCAATTTGTCTTGGCCCTCAGAGTGAGATGCTCAAGGGGTGAACCATGTGTGGGCCATGTGTCTGGCTTTATGGGGGGACATGGGAGTGTTGTGGAGGCAAGTCACTCATCCTATCTTTAGGTATTCCTTGGGAGTGTCATGGGGTAGGGCATGCCTCTAGTGCTAACAAGGTAGAGGGAGGATGCAATAAATGGTGTGCACCAGTGCCTCAGTCCCCAGAGAAAGTTCTAATAGACTCCTGCCCCTACAATAGATGCTTTAAGATTAGCAAATGAATCTCCTCAGATGGTGTTGGCACTTTTCAAACTGCTATTTTTGCACTGAGTCCCATGGTAGTGAATCTGCAAGTGAGCCCTCAAGAATTGAATCTCCATTCCCTACAGACCTATGGTTCTGGATGTAAGCCCTGTTGGTTTTCAAAGTCAGATGTTTTGGGGGGGTCCTCTCTTATGTGCGGGTCCCAAGGGTTGGGGTGCGTCATGTGGGGCACAGTTTGCTCCTCAAGAATCTTCAGAATTGTGAGATTCCTCCCAATTGTGGGTTACCATACAAGATGTGGGGTTTTTGGTGATGTCCCATTACTGCCTCTCCTATCTTGATGTGGTCTTTTTACCCTTTGTTGTGGAGAAGCTGTTCAGCTAGTTTTCAGGTATTTTTCAGAGGGAATTGTTGCATATGTAACTATAGTTCTGTTGTGTCCCTGGGAGGAGATGAGTTCTCCATAGTCCTACACTGCCATCTTAACCACCACCTCATATATTGTCTTGCTGTTATGTGGAGTATTCTGTAGATACCTGTTAGGTCTAGTTGGCTTATGGTTGCTCAAGTCTTCTGTTTCTTTGCTGATCTTCTGTCTAGTTGGTCTATCTAGTTGTCTGTATTTGTTCTCTCATATAAACTAGGCAGCCTGCAGGTTAGCCTGCGTCTGAAATTTCCTCCCAATTGCCTTTACTCCATCCTCTGCTGTTCTTTAGAGTGCCCTTAGGCTTGACTTCCTCCAGTGAAATCAGTTCCTTTGGGAAGAGATTAGGAGCTGTCTGTTTCTCTAAAATCTCTAAACAAGGGCTCTGGAGCTGAGGGTGTATACAGTGGCATGCTTCTCTTTGAGTGATGCTTTTCTCCCTAGGATCTGGGTGCTCCTGGAGTGGGGATGAGGGAAGCCAGAGGTCCTCAGGTGTCATGGAGCTACTGCCTAATGAACCAGGACAAAGTGATTAAAGCCCATCTTTCTAGTTAGTGTGCCTTATGTGAAGTGTCCATTTCATGAGTGGGGTTGGGCAGCAGCCTATCAATGACATTCACCCAGGATTTATCTTTAGCAACAGGAAGCTGTGGAGGGGGTTGGGGATGAGAAATGCTGAGGTCCTACTCATCTCCAAGGGAAAAAACACTTTCTTCCTGGGGGCAGCCCGGGAGGGGGGACATGTAGCAGTGGGAAAGAGCCCTATGTTCTTGCCTGCATTAGCCTGGAGTGGAGTCCCTACCTTTCTGAGTTGGGAGTGGGCAGTGAGCGAATGATCTTTCTTCAAGGACCACAGACTCTTGCCCTTCTTGTTGTAAACCAAAAATTTTTTTTTTAGATTTTCTTTAATCAGTGTTTGTTCATTTGCTGTTTGTTCTTAAGACTATTTCCAGAAGTTGGGTTTAAAAAAATTTTTTGAAATATAATTTTTGTCAGTTTCAGTGGAGAGTGGGCCAGTAGAGCTCATCAACTGTCATAAAGACAGTCTCTGATATGCAGTTGAAAACTCTTTAACTCTGGCCTTCAATGCATATGATTATAATTCTTTAAAAAAAAGTTATATGAATAAATGGTACTTGACTCTCAGATAAAATAATTCTCTCTTGTTTAAAAAAATTAATCTGTTGTCAGTCATTCAACATTATCCTGTGGGGGTTCATATTTTTTTTAAATTCCTGCCTTACCAATTCAGTGGAATTGACACATACGTGCTTTCTTTCAGTGTTGGTATGTAGATTGGTAAGAGTTATACAAATTATAGCCAAAATAAGCCTTTCCTCCCACATTCTAAAACTGTTGCTGGAATTGACTTGTCTTTCTACATTTTTATAGTTGGTTTCATTGAGAGAGTAATGCTAATATATAAGCAAGTTTCTGTGTCAGTCTCTGACCATAAACCTTAGAAATAAGTAAAGAGTATGTTTCAATTACTAGTAATCTACCACTTCTACCGAAAGCATGGCCGGATTGCAAGCTCTTCTTGCAGAGAGTCTATAGCAACATCTTTACACAAGAAGCAGCAGTCCTGTGTCATTGTTATCACCATCACTGTGTGTTCTACCAAGGGGAATCTCCACACAGGAGCCATCCTCACTGAATACATGGGGTTGATGCCCTGGCTTCACAGGGGGTGCAGCATAGTAAAGAGAACACTAGAAACCTGGGTTTTCACTGCATATTTGTAATTAATTAATTCTTTGACCTTGAGAAAGTCATCTGAACTGGTAGATTTCAGTTTCGCATCTGTGATGTGAGGGTATTGATGAGCTGATCCTGTTCTGGCTCTGGTATTCTATGACTGCATGTGAGGTTAGGTGCTCTGGTGGACACAGGAAATCAAAACCAATGGTCCCCTAACTACAGATTTTGAAAGACATGGTATTTAAAAGAATGTATTTAAACATACAAGGGAGTATGGTAAATGTTACATAAGCACTATAAAAAATAATTCTCTCCTTGTCAAATACTTACATCCTGAATATAAATTACTTATAACTTCTGATTCTCTGTTTAGCTTTCATTACCCCCAAAAAGCTAAAGTGTGGGGGAGAGAAGTCACTTTCCCAGTTGCAAAATATGAGGTCTGAGGAAATTCCTAGAACGGGGACAGATTTTTAATGAACCATAGCATTTCAGAATACACAAGTAAATTAAGATATATAATTGTGGAGCCTTTAGAAGCAGAATTTTAATTCAAGAATCTGGTAAATACAGTAAAAAAATATAGTTGCATTATAAATCAATATAAGCTTAGCCAGTAATGTGTTTAAAATGAAGCAGCAGAAAAATTGATTTCTAGCTGCAACTACCTTGGGTTTCTTTTTTATTGGTTAAATGATGCAGGTACAGTGGAATCAAACAGGTAATTGCTGATGGCCTCTAATAGCTCCTCCC
Source organism: Mirounga leonina (assembly GCF_011800145.1). Taxonomy (NCBI): domain Eukaryota; kingdom Metazoa; phylum Chordata; class Mammalia; order Carnivora; family Phocidae; genus Mirounga; species Mirounga leonina. The sequence goes on from NW_023270426.1 coordinate 15,367,037, forward strand.
TGTAGCTTTGAGTTACCAGAAGTAGAAATAGTTGCTCTTAAGGGTAATGACATATATGGGACCATTTGTCTATTTTGAAAGCTTTATAAATCATTTTCAAATTACTTCCCTTGATACGATGTAATATCAGCTGTTATGGCCCTCTTCCATTTTTCCTTTTTAACTTCTACCTCTGTGCTCCATGGTCTTACTCATTTTGGATACAACTAAGTGTATCATAGTAACTTTTCATAATTAACTAGAATATTTGTGACTTGACGTTTTATTTATGACTCTCCCTGTAATTTATTCTCTGAATAATGGTAAAGAAAGACTTGAATGTGCTACAAAATTTTTAGATGCTAAAACTCAGTGTAGTTACCTTATTCAGTTAAGTGAATTTGCTGCTAGGATCTGATACAGTGTTTTTTAATTGCAGTTGCACTTTGATTTCCATAACAAAACATTTTTATTAAACTCTTACGTGTATTATAACATCCTGTGGGCTCAGTAGCAATCAAATGAGGACTAAAAGAAATGAGCTTGAAACAATGAATAAAATCTATATTTCAAAATAAAAACTTGCCAACATCTGTATTTTATAAATATTTGCCATATATCCTGGAGGAAAAATACCCAACTAATTTGGAAATGAAAAACTGAGTCAAATTATTTATTATCTAGTAGATTTTTAAATACGGTTTTTTTTTTTTAAATTAAATTCAAGTTAATCAACATATAGTGTATTATTAGTCTCAGGGTTAGAGTTTAGTGATTCATCAGTTGCATGTAACACCCAGTGCTCATCACATCAAGTGTTCTTCTTAATGCCTATCACCCAGTTACTCCATCCCCCCACCACCTCCCGTCCAGGAACCCTCAATTTGTTTCCTATAGTTAAAAGTCTCCTGAGTTTGCCTCTGTCTCTGTTTTTATCTTATTTTATAAGATATTATATTATTTTCCCTTACCCTATGTTCATTGGTTTTGTTTCTTAAATTCCACATATGAGTGAAATCATATGGTGTTTGTCTTTCTCTGACTGACTTATTTCACATATACACTCTAGTTCCACCATAAAAAGTCACTGGGTTGAATTCCGTTAAGCTAGTACGTTCTGAATGTGAAGGTACACTTTTTGTGTCTTCAGAAATTCAGAGTGTATAGACTCATGTAACTGCACAGTTCCAAAGGTCTGTAAGATCAAAAGTCAAAAAATGGAATTTTATATACTTTATAATAAAGCCCTAATTTGCATTATTGCAGGCAACTTATTAGTCTAGATGTTTTCAAGAAATTCAGTTCAATTCAGGAATTTCGTGGCCAAATTTAAATTCTGTTTTAAGTTTTGCATTTCTTTTGTTAAATTTATTCTTAGGTCTTTTATTCTTTCTCATGGTGTTGTAACTTGAATTTTTAAAAAATAATTTTATTATTTAAAAATAAAATAAAAAATAAAATAATTTTATTATTCTGGAAGTCATTCTTGGAGGTATTGCTTACAGCCAGCTCCTTCAGTTCTTTGAATGATATAATTCCTAATATTAAAACCCTTCTTGCTTAAATATCTTGAATAATATCTATTTTCTGCAGTTAGCTCTGAATGATTAAAAATGACCTTGTTGGGTTATAATTCACAAGTGATGTTATATTAACTTATAATATATAGGAAGATGTCCACCTTTAGAAATTTGTATTCTGTGTCATATATGACAGTGGGAAAATATCCATCAATTTCATACATCAGATATGAGATGTATTGCCTGGGAGATGTGAAGTAAGACACTTCAGGATGCAGAAAATATCACACCATATCAAACCAGTGGTAAATTTCATTGAAGTGTTCTAAAATGGACCTAAATTGGAAGAATTTAATCATGTAACATCTGTTCCTATATGTCCTATGAGTACAAGGGATATTTATAGTCTTTGGTGTTTAGGATGAGACTGGCTTCTGTGAATTTAAGACACTTGATCTTATAAATAAGATTAGGAAAGCTGAACTTACTTGAAGATGGAGCAGCTGTTTGATTACATAGGATGGTTTTAAGTCTTCCAGTTTTCATGGCTTTGAAAAAGAAAGAAGGAATATAGAGTTAAAGGTTAGAAATCCCAAGGTAAATTTTAATTAGTCAAAAAAATTTTTCATGTCAGAAAATTTTTAGCTAGTAAGTTGGAGCATATTGTTCTCAGGAGTCTTTATAAGAACTCTAACAGATATAATAGCAACTTCTCATTAAATGGTAAAGATAGCTGTTATTTTATCATTTACCCTGTCTTAATCATTTAAAAAATGTGTTTAAGATTGGTAAGGTTATAATTTAGGTTGCATACTAGTTTATGTTAAAATACTTTTTGGTGCACCTCGGTGGCTCAGTTCGTTAAGTGTCTGACTTGATCTCGGCTCAGGTCTTGATCTTACTGTCATGAATTTGAGCCCCACGTTGGGCTCCACACTGGGCATGGAGCCTATTTAAAAAAACAAAAAACTTTTTAAAGCAATAAATAAAAACTCAGATATTTAGTTTTAGAATGTTAGATGTTTTTCAAAGGAAAAGAATATTAAATTTTATAACAAAAATTTTTTCAATACTGGCTAAAATGGTATGGAGATTAGCTTGATTATTATACCACATATCACCTACCAAAGATTTGATTAACCTGCTTATTCTAATACAAATTAGAAAAGTAAAAAACAGAAGGAGTTTTCCCTGTTTATTAAGTGTAAGAGATGTCTTGTTACCCACAAAGCAAGTAGAAATTTAAGCTGGAGTTCAGTTTTCATTTTAGAACTGCTTTATTATAGATGATTTTATTTTTACCAATTGCTTTGTAAAATGTCTCGATACTCTTCATATTTTTTTCTGTTCCATTTATTGACATAACAAAACATTTTTTAAAAGATTTTATTTACTTATTTGACAGAGAGAGATATAGTGAGAGAGGGAACACAAGCAGAGGGAGTGGGAGAGGGAGAAGCAGGGTTCCCAATAAGCAAGGAGCCCCATGCGGGGCTTGATCCCAGGACCCTGAGATCATGACCTGAGCTGAAGGCAGACACTTAATGACTGCACCACCCAGGCACCCCAACAAAACATTTCTTATTTGAAGAAATGTTAGAGAAAGTCTTTATACATATGAATTAATTGGTCAGAAAACAGTAGGGGAATTTTAATAAATTCATTTTGCTTACCTGGAAAGATGACAACTTTTCTTAAATCAAGCTGTAAAAATTTTACTATATTTATGTTTCTCACATACTGCTTGGCCCCACATCAATTATATGGAGAGAAAAGCAGGATTTATTTCTAACTTGATTTTTCTGATTTGTATCCCTCCTCCCTACCCAATAAAGTAGAGTTCCAAAATACGGTGATGTTTAACTCTCTTTTGCCTTTCCTAACCTGATCTTATTCTTTAGGTTATTTTTTTTTCATTTCATGCCTTTGACATTCATTTTAAATATTTTTGTTTTAAGATTTATGTTTACCTCTTATCATCTTCCTCCTGTTTATTGAATCCAAAATATTTAATGGGTAACTGTTACTTGTCATGTACTGTCCTTGGTGCAGGGATATAATGGAAAAATTATAGAAAAATTTAATGTTTTTTATAGACTTCAAAAGGAAATATACAGTAGTAACATGCATGTAATATAATCATAGGATTTAAAGTAAAGAGTGGGGATTTTCCCTTACCAGACTCTTCTCCAATCCCATTCCAGGGACACTTAACCACTTTGTTTTCTTTTTTAAAGATTTATTTATTTGAGAGAAAGAAAGAGAGAGAGAGTGAGCAAGCAAGTGGTGGGAGGGGTAGGGGGAGAGGGAGAGAATCTTAAGCAGACTCCAAGCTGAGCAAGGAGCCCAACACGGGGCTGGATCCCAGGACCCTGAGATCATGACCTGAGCTTAAATCAAGAGTTGGACGCTTAACCGAATGAATTACCCAGGTGCTCCGACACTTGGCCACTTTCAAAAGCTTAACGTCCACCTTTCAGACTTCTATGGATTTATATAAACATATAATTTATATAGAGAGAAAAATAAACTGCCTGAATGGAATTATGCTATAAACTGTTCTTAATTTTCTTTTTACGCTTTTTTTTAATTTTTTTAAAAAATTTCATTTATTTGACAGAAAGAGAGACAGTGAGAGAGGGAACACAAGAAGGGGGAGTGGGAGAGAGAGAAGCAGGCTTCACGCAGAGCAGGACCCTGGGATCATGACCTGAGTATTAACAAAATAATTGCACCCTCAGACCCCTTGAATTGTTGCTCCCATTTATTTCACTTACATATAAATATACAAACCATATTTGTGTGTGTATGTATATATAAACACATACATATACATAAGCATGCATAATCCAAATATATTATTGCTGTTACTATTTTGAACAAATGATCTATTAGGTAAATTAGGAATTAGAAAAAGAAAAATTTTTATTTTACCTTTATTTATGTATTCTTTGATGCTCTTCCTTTTCTTTATGTTGATCTGCGTTTCTGACCTGTATTATTTTCCTTCTCTCCAAAGAATTTCTTTTAATATTTCTTGTAAGCCAGGTTTACAGGCAACAAATTCTCTTGAATTTTTTGGGTTTTTGTTTGAGAATGAGTTTATTTCTCCTTCACTCTTGAAGGATAATTTCACAGGTTATAAAATTCTACGTTGGTTGTTTCTTTCTCTTAACACTTTACATATTTCACTCCACTTTCTCCTTGCTTGCATGATTTCTAAGGACAAGTGACATGTAATTCTTTGTTCCTCTTTGGATAAGGTATTTTTTTTTCTCTGACTTCTTTTAAGATTTTTGTATCTTTGATTTTCTGTTTTTGAAAGCAATGTGTCTGGGTGTAATTTTTTTGGCATTTATCCTGCTTGTTCTCCAAGCTGCCTGGATCTGTGTTTGTTTTCTGACTTTAATTTGGGAACATTCTCAGTCACGTTGTCCAAATATTTTTTCTTTTTCTTCTCCTTCTGGTCATCTCTATACATATACTACATACTCCTTGGATATTCTGTCTTTTTCAATCTTTGTCAATTTTAGAGGTTTCTTTTGAGATATCCTCAAGCTGAGAGATTTTTTTTCTCACTTGAATCCACTTTGCTAATAAACCCATTAAATACACATTGTTTATGTGTAGCATTTCTTTTTGGTTCTTTCTTGGGATTTGCATCTCTCTTTACATTGCTGTTATGGCATGTTGTATACTTTCCTGATCCATTAGAGTCCTTTGCATATTAACCGTTGTTGTTTACAATTTCTGATATGATAATTCCAACATTCCTGCCATGCTTGTTTTGATATATATCTCTTCAAATTATGGTTTTTTGCCTTATGCTGTGCCTTGTAATTTTTCTTGATTACTGGACATGATGTACTGGGTAAAAGAAACTGCTATAATTCAACCTTTAGAAATGTGGTGTGAGATGTTGGGGGAGGGGAAATGAGCAGTAGTCCTATGATTTGTCTCAGGCTTTTAGTGAGCCTATGCCTCTGGACTGGGAGTTTCACAAACGTTTCTCAGTTTTCTTCTTCCTCCTTTGGTGGGGGAAAATGACTAAAGTAAGCTGGAGTTCAGTATTACCCTTTTCCCAGGCCATTTAGGCTCTGATAATAGCTTAGCTGGTTAGGTTCTGATTAACTAGCTTCTCCTGACACCAAGCCTTGTTAGAAACAGAGTGCTCTTAAGCATTTCTAATGGTTCCTTTGCCCCTCACCCTGCCGGAAACATGAGGGGATTTTTCTCTGATACTTGCTTTGAGACTGTGGCCAAACTCCTGGAGGTAAAACTTACAAAATTGTGCCTTCTTCCCCTTATACTGTGTCCCTTGCGGTTTTAAACTCTCAGATTTGTTCTCAAAGCCTCCAGCAATTGTCAGTTATAATTCTGCTTTTCCTCCCAGAAATTGGTTCCCACAGAGGTTTTAGTTCATGAGTTTCTGTTCTAGAAAGTTGTGATTCTCTGTATTTACTTGGTGGTCTCTCCAGTTTGGGGAGCAGCAGTTTGCCTTGTGACCTAACATCTCTTATGGCCCTAAGAAGAATTGTTGATTTTTCAATATATTCGGCTTTTTATTTGTTAGAATAGAGTGGCAACCTTCAAGCTCCTTGTAAGAGCCTGTTATAAAGCGGTATAAAGGGTTAAAAAGGGTTAATTGATGGAGTGAGCTCCCAAAAAGATAGGTTTGTTAACTATGATCTAAGGTTCCAGAAAGGATAATGAAAAGAGAAGGAAAGAAGCAGTGAACTGTTGTGTCAGGCAGGAACAGCCTCCTCAGATGGAAGAAAAGGTTGCTAGTTTTTTGTTTTTGTTTTTTAAAGATTTTATTTATTTATTTGAGAGAGAGAGAGTGAGAGAGAGAGAGAGCACAAGAGTGGGGAGCGGGAGAGGGAGAAGCAGACTCCCTGCCGAGCAGGTAGCCCGATGCGGGACTTGATCCCGGGACTCCAGGATCATGACCTGAGCCGACGGCAGTCGCTTAACCAACTGAGCCACCCAGGCGCCCTGGGTTGCTAGTTTTATAGATGGCTGAAGAAGCCTGAAGTTTGGGTTTTTCTGAGTCACCCCAACATGTTTCCCATTTTAATTCTCAGGATGCCACTGTTTTCTAACCAGCATCCTAATTGTCCCATAAAAGTCCAGATGATACCTCAAATTAAAATGATAAAGTTTAGCCATTTGCAAAATTAAATTATTACTGATTTTTTTAGTTATTTCAGCACTGTGAAAGCAAAAGATTAGAAAGTTTCTTAGTAAAATCATAGAAAGTCCCTGGTTCTTTATCCATGATTTGAGCCAGTAATTTAGAACACTGAGCTTGTCAATCTGTTTCTTTAATCTTTCCAGTATTTAAAGAGTCCTTTATATTGTTAATAGGCACAATTACAAGTTTTCAGAAACCTTGCCTTCAGTCTATACTTTATTCTAGGAAATTACAACTCACTGTTTTATCTCTGTCACTGATGTGTTGCCAGGGTTGGTTGCCCAAATACTAGTGGGATTTTCACTCATGTCCTATAACCAATTGTTAATTCTCATTTCCTTCAAATTCTGATTCCTGCCACCACTGGTCATACAAATTACTATTATTAGTGAATTTTCTAAATTTCAAATGGCACAACTATTATGGGTAGTTTAAACAGAAAATAAATTGGTTTACAGATTCTGCATCAGGGCAGGACAGTCAGGTTTGCAAGAATATAAGGAGCAACACTGACAAATTATAGCATGGAAGCAATCCAGTGAAGCCCCGTTGTTACCACCCAAAAACACATTTGTCAGAGTACATCCATATATTCTGGGCACTTGATGTTTAAACTTGTACCTATGCTCTGTTTGTTCATAATTTGACTCCATACAAGGAAGGGGGCGGAGGAGGGAAGAAACAGAGGACAGGGCTGACCACTCCACATTCGCAGGTGGCAGTTTTAATAAGCAGGGGAACTTACATATGAGGCTTGTCTGGGGTGGCCACAAGACAAGTAGATCTCCACATCCACCAGCCAAATTTTAAAAGTTTATATATAGAGGCCTTAACTGGGTTCTGTCATGTACTCCACCCAGACGGTCTCAGTAGCACTTTACTCTCTCAAGTCTGTGTCCTTAGAATAGCACCCACTGGGGGAACCATAGGGAGAATATATATCCAAGGACAGAGGACAGGGGAGAAGCCTCAGATTACCCAGGTCCTACTCACAAGTCAACCTGTGGTCTGTCCTCTCTATTACCTCCTCCAACATTCTCTCACTGAATGCTGGACACCTCTGCCAACCCCACGATAGATGGTGGTGCTTGCTTCTTCACATTATGTGCTTTTGAACCGAGCTTTTACAAGGGTGCCTCTGAATGACAGATCATGGATCACAAACATGACTGAAAAGAAGGCTGAAAAATCAGTTTGGGATTTCTGCCTTCGGGTTACAGATTCAGAGACAAAAGCTCTCCAAGCATGGAAGGGATATGCAAAATGTTTAAGGCAGCCAAAAAGCATAATATTTGTCTCTGGTACATATCATTTTCTTACACAAAATTACTCAAAGTTACATGTTTTGGACATGACTTTCTTTTCCCACTGTCTGCATTCTGTAGTCTTGGAGTTTGTAGTGACCTTTCTTTTTTCCTTGATGAAATTCATCTCTAAGATTGTTCACTATCTTCACCATATTATTTGTTGCAGTAAGTCCACTTTCTTCCTAGGATATTCTTCTTGAAATTTTAAGACTTCCCTCATCCATTTTGGACTAGTACCTTATAGACTTACTGCCTAGCTGTCTTTCCTCAATTTTCTTCCATTTGCTCTTGTGGTTTAGTTTCCCTCTTTCTTTGATTTCATGTACTTTCTCCTCTTGGATTCTTTGACTTTTATAGACTGTCCTCTTAATTAAATTTCTCAGGAAGAGTGTGTGGGAGGAAAGTTTTCTGAGGTTTTTCTATGCCTAAAATTATTTCATTTTTTTCTTTAACTTGATGAAAAGTTTGGCTGTGCATGAAGTTCTGGATTCAAAATTATTTTTCCCCAGACCTTTGAAGACATTGGTTCATTTTCTTCTAGCACTTCAGAGTTTCTACACTATTGATGGTAATTATATTGATTATAATTCTAATTTCTTTGGGGTAACCTGTTTATGTAACTAGGTAATAACAGTATTGGCTATCAAGCTATGTTTTTAATTGCATAAATAGTATTTTATTGGGTGTGAGAAAAATAAGCAAAGATGAAATTTTATTACACAAATCTTCAATACAGTGAGTTTATGGAATGTGACAGAAAAAGAATACAAAAAAATGAAAACAGGAGGATATTGTATACTGATTTCACATGCTTTTTTTTTTTACCATCTACAATCCTGAGTCTCTTCCCTTCTTCTTCTTTTTTTTTTTCCTGGATGCAACCATCCCTCTTTCTTCTAGCACAAAAATATCATTCCTCCCACAGCAAATATAGGGTTGATTCTGTATTCCTCAACTACGATTAGTTCTTGGTTAGCAATTCTGGGTTCAACTAGGGAAGCAGACCCAGTAAGATACATTTTATATACATATACATACCTGTATATATTTATACATACTTGTTGTAGCTAATTGGCTTACACAATCACAAGGACTAGTTAAACAGTCTTTTTAAAGCTATGTTGGTCTCCAGATCTAAAACTGGAACTTGAAGTCCATAAACAACTAGGAAGAGAATATTGTGAGCAGCAGTTGGAACCCTATGAGAATGTGCTGAAACTCCACAAAGATGAACTGAAACTCTTGTCCATTCTTGTTGCCTCTGACCTTGGTGAAATGAATGTCCTGCAGAAGTCTTAATTGCAGAGCTAACCACATACTTGGCTTAGAAATCAGCAAAGCTGAAGGTGAATAGAGAAGGTAGAGCATTTCAGGTGCTTCATGCCTTTGAGGTGAGTTAAGCAATCAGCAGCAGCATGGGTAAGCAATAAAATGGCTCCTTCCTTTCCTAGGTCTTCCAGGTCTTGCAAGAATTTCCTTGTGGCTCATCCTAATAGGAAACATACAAAAAAGGCAATTCTGGATAATAAAGTTTTCAACTTAGCCAAATAACACATTACATAGCCATTGCACTTCCCCCAAAACAATAAATGATTTACCCTGAAATTTTGTGTACCACAACTAGAAAAAAATCTTAAACAAATGGCTAGCCACATGATCTTCGCACATGTCTAACGGAATGGGTTAAGCTAAAAATGCACCTAAAGGTAATAGTGGTAGGATTTTCTATAGGGATTTGTAAAATACTGGCTTTTAAAATATTTGCCAATGGAAATTCTTTCTGTTTAATCCCAGTTTTATGTCAGTAACTTTTGAATCCTACAGGGCCCATTTGTTCAAAACCATGAGCAAAACCATAATGTTAGTATATACAAAGTTTTTTTCCTTTTTATATGCTGTGGCAGAAGAATCATCTTTTGATTGATCTAAAAGTGGCATCACATTATTGTTAGGTAATTTAAAATCACTTTATATTATAATCTGTTTAGTTAAGATACCCGTCCTGATTTCTCCTGCTCTAGTGGTATTATAAGCACCAAGACATTATAGAAGCATTAATAATCAAACTCACAGCTGGGTCTTGTCAACACAATCAAAGACTAATGAAAGTGGATTAAAACTGAAAGCAATGGTTAGAACAGTTCTGGAATCATTCTGCTACTACTCACATAGCCAAGGCCATTACATGGTACTCCAAATGTATAATCCAAAATGGAAGGAAAATGAGATTCAGCTGGTCTCCAAGACACACAGGAGACCTGATGAAAGCATTGTAAATAAGCCAGTGGACTCCATCTATCACAGATTGTAGGCTGGTTTTTAATAAAACAAAGGACCCGGCAGAGAAAGTGCCAACATGCTGTTCTTTAATAATGAGATGGAGCTGATAGTTTGTTCAATTTACACATCAATTTGTCCAGAAGATTTTTTTTGAAAGGCAGAAATGTTTGAATGCTAATCACTTCATATTTAAAAGGTGTCTAAATCTCCAGCCAGAGTGTATTGTGGAGAGATTAAAACATTCTTAATTTGGTAGAGGCTGAATTTACAGCAGTGAGTTTGGAAAGCTAAAATGTAATCTCCCTTAGATAAAGCTGTCATAGAAATAGATATGTCCTGGACATAAACATGATCATTTTAAGGCCTTGACTTGTCACTTGTCTTGCATTGGTTTTCATGACACACACACACACAATTTTTTCTTTTTTTTCTTTTTTTAATTCTGGGACTTGTCCCCCTCTCCCCCTCAAAAAGATTTTAGATAAATGTAATTATACACAGGAAAAAATAACTTGTATGCTTTTACTAAAGTGATTTAATGGCTCAGTCTTTCTCAGGAGAATTATTTTAGTTGATATTATGAAGCTAAATTTCTTGGAAAACCAAATATCCTAAAATTGTAACTGAATATATTCAGGGGAAAATGTGAGAACAAACTAGGTGTTGATTCATATTATAAATATCTAGTTAAGAGTAGAAACTAGTATATTTACCCTCATCAGACTAATTAAAAATTATATGTATTTTATTTATTTCAGTATTTTTATGGATACCTTTCTTATAAAATAATGCCTTAGGTGGATGCTAGGTTTCTAGAGATGGTTCCACATTTCACAAAATTTAACTCAGATTTCACTAACCATGCTTCTACCATTAAAAACATAATTAAAAACACAAATATTTTATGTAGCCTAGTTTAGCATATTAAAGATGATCAGTATGCTGATTTTATTTTTTTTATTTTTAGAGTTTCATCAATTTTTTTTCTCTTTTTTTTAATTACCATATAATGTATTATTTGTTTCAGGGGTACAGGTCTGTGATTCATCAGTCTTACACAATTCACAGCACTCACCATAGTACATACCCTCCCCAGTGTCCATCACCCAGCCATCCCATCCCTCCCAACCCCCTCCACTCCAGCAACCCTCAGGTTGTTTCCTGAGATTAAGAGTCTCTTATGGTTTGTCTCCCTCTCTGGTTTCATCTTGTTGCATTTTTCCCTCCCTTCCCCTATGATCCTCTGTCTTGTTTCTCAAATTCCTCATACCAGTGAGATCATATGATAATTGTCTTTATCTGATTGACTTATTTCGCTTAGTGTGCTGATTTTATATAAGATTTCTTCATATTTATGTGATTTTAAGATGAACTTTAAAAACATTTTACCATAGGGGTACCTGGGTGGTGCAGTCATTTGAATGTCTGACTCTTGATTTTGTTTAGGTTGTGATCACAGGTTCATGAGATAGAGTCCCACATCGGCTCCATTCTTAGCACGGAGTCTTCTTGAGATTCTCTCTCCCTCTCCCTCTGCTCCTCCCACTCGTGCGCTTGTTCTCTCTCTCTCTCTCAAATAAATAAACCTTAAAAAAAAAAAGCTTTTTACCATAAGCCCTCAGTTTTCCATGTAAGTGCAGTGTGGATGTACATATTAGATTTAACCATTGCCAATGACTCCAAATTTTAAATGCATATGTTTATCAAAAACTAAGTGTTATTTCATTTACTTTTTATTTTTTTAAAGATTTTTATTTATTTGCTAGAGAGAGAGTGTGTGGGCAAGAGAGAGTGAGTGAGAGTTCAAGCAGAGGAGAGCCACAGGCAGAGGGTTCCCTGCTGAGCAAGGAGCTTGATGCGGGACTTGATCCCAGGACCCTGGGATCATGACCTGAGCTGAAAGCAGCTGCTTAACTGACTGATCCACCCAGGCGTCCCTTCATTTACTTTTTAAAAATTAAATGTTATGTATTTAATCCTAGAAGGTTAAATAATATTAATAAAATTCTGCTCTTTTCTCTTGATTTTTGGGATTCCACTTAACATTTCTTAGGAGAAAGGATTTATGCTGCTGAAAACCTCAAAAATTCATATCTGAAACTGTGTTAATGTTGAGTAAACCATTTATTCCTATTTAAGTTCAAGGACGTGACCAAAAAAAGCCTCTCCTGATTTCCTATGCATTCATGGCAATGATTACATCCTTCCTAAAGGAGTACAGCCCTATAACCCTTTATCTGGTTTGTAGCTTATGTAATAAGTAGGCCAACCAACCAGGGCTAGCCAATCAGTTTAGAATAACTGAGAACTCCAGTAAGGAGGGGAGGCCATATTTACTTGAAAGCTCTTTTCCATAGTTATCCACCTGGTGCCCACAATAAAGCGTGAGGTTGGAAAGTGCCTCCTTCACTAACAGGTATGCAAATGGTTATCACCTACCACTTGAATCAGGTATAAAACACCATCTGTGTTAGTTGAGGGGGAAAAAGATGGTGGAGGAGTAGGGGACCCTTTTTCAACCGGTCCCCTGAATTGAGCTGGATATCTACCAGACCATTCTGAACACCCATGAAATCAGCCTGAGATGTAAGAAGATATATCTGGATCTCTACAAACAGAATATCTCCAGTTGGTCTAGAGGTATGAAGAGGGGAGCTGTGATTCTATGGGCAGATATCGGAAGATAAATGGAAGGGGAAGGGAGCATCTGGGATCCTGCGCTGGCAGAGCGCAAAAGCCTCCCATGCTGGGGACCGGGCACTGACTCGCAGACCTACAGTGGCAGGGAAAGGACTTTAGGGCACCCCCAGACTGAAACCTGGAGCTCTGGGGGTGCACGTGTGAACTGGGGGCAGCTTGCAGTTTTAGAAACACAAAGGGCAGAGAGGTGCCTAGACCTGGAAGCAAGGGCTGGGAGTGTGGTGGGGCGCACAACCCAGGACGCTGTGGTTTTTAGCAGCACAGACAGAAACAGAGACAGTATGGCCTGGAGAACTCAGGGGAGAGCAGACTGTGATCTCCCTGTTCTGAGCAGAGGTTGGGATATGGTCACTTCTGCTCTTGCTCTCAGAAGAGATGCAGAAAGCCACCAGGGAAAGCCGCCAGAGAATAAAGCCCCAAAAAACCGGTTTTCATTGAGCTCATCTCCCTCCACAGGGGGCAGGGCAACTCTGCCCAAACAGGGTTGCCTGAGTAACAGCGTGGCAGTCCCCTCCCCCAGAAGACAGGATAGAAGAACAAGAGGCCAACAACCCTAAGGTCCCTATAAAACAGGTGAATCTGGCTTGGGTTGTGCTCAATAATTTGGACTCTACATTCCCTCAACCACCCCTCAACAGAATGACTAAGAGGAGTATCACCCCCAACATAGGAATGATTCAGAGACTGTGACCTCTGCCACAGAACTAATGGACATAGATATAAGCAAGATGTTGGAAATAGACTTCAGGGTAAAAGTTATGAAGACAATAGCTAGGATGGAGAAAATGATTAATGGCAACATAGAGTCTCTAAGAGCAGAAATGAGAGCTGATCTGGCAGAACTTAACACTATCAATGAGGTCCAATCTAATCTAGATACTCTAACAGCTAGGGTAAAGGAGGCAGAAGAACGAATTAGTGATCTAGAAGACAAACTGATAGAAAATAAGGAACACGAGGCCTGGAACAAACAGCTTAAAATCAATGAAAACAGAATTAGAGAAATAAGTGAAGCCATGAAACGTTCCAATGTCAGAATTATTGGGATCCCTCAGGGGGTGGAGAGAAAGAGAGGACTAGAAGATATATTTGAGCAGATCATAGGTGAGAACTTCCCTAATCTGGGGAATGAAATAAGCATTTGTGTCCTAGAGGCAGAGAGGACCCCCTCCCAAGATCAAGGAGAACAGACCAAAGCCCTGGCACATAATAGTAAAACTCGCAAATCTTAGAACCAAGGAAACCATCTTAAGGGCAGTTAGGGGTTAGAGATTCCTTACATACAGAGGGAGGAACATCAGAATAATGTCTGACCTATCCACAGAGACCTGGCAAGCCAGAAAGGGCTGGCAAGACATAAATCAGGGTACTAAATGAGAAGAACATGCAGCCAAGAATACTTTATCCGGCAAGGCTGTCATTCAGAATGGATGGAAAGATACAGAGCTTTCAGGACAGGCAGAAACTGAAAGAATATGTGACCACTAAGCCTGCCCTGCAAGAAATATTAAGGGGGAGTTCTATAAAAGGAGAAAGACCCCAAGAGTGACACAGAACAGAAATTTACAGATTTAATCTATAGAAACAAGGACTTCACAGGCAACATGATGACAATAAAATCATATCTTTCAATAATCACTCTCAAAATGAACGGACTAAATGCTCCCATAAAATGGCACAGGGTTGCAGATTGGATAAAAAGACAGGACCCATCCATATGCTGTCTACAAGAGACTCATCTTGAACCTAAAGATACATCCCAACTGAAAGTGAAGGGATGGAGAACCATCTTTCATGCCAGCTGACCTCAAAAGAAAGCTGGGTAGCAATTCTCATATCAGATTTTAAGCTAAAGACTGCAGTTAGAGATACAGAAGGACACTATATTATTCTTAGAGGGTCTATCCAATAAGAAGATCTAACAACTGTAAATATCTATGCCCCCAACATGGGAGTAGCCAACTACATAAGCCAACTGTTAACCAAAATAAAGAGACATATTGGTAATAATACATTAATAGTAGGAGACCTCAACACTCCATTCTCAGCAATAAAAAGATCATCTAAGCAGAAAATCAACAAAGAAACGAGATTTGAACGACATACTGGACCAGATGGACCTCATAGATATATATACAGAACGTTCCACCCTAAAACAACAGAATACTCATTCTTCTCCAGCGCACATGGAACTTTCTCCAGAATGGACCACATACTGGGCCACAAGTCAGGTCTCAACCGATACCAAAAAACTGAGATTATTCCCTCCATATTCTCAGACCATAATGCTTTAAAACTGGAACTTAATCACAAGAAAAAGTTTGGAAGAAATTCAAACACTTGGAAGCTAAAGACATCCTGCTCAAGAATGTTTGGGTCAACCAGGAAATCAAAGAACTTAAACAATTTATGGAAACCAACGAGAACAAAAACACATTGGTCCAAAACCTATGGGATACGGCAAAGGCAGTCCTAGGGGGGAAATACATAGCCATCCAAGCCTCACTCAAAAAAGAGAAAAATCCCGAATACACAAACTATCTTTACACCTTAAAGAACTGGAGAATGAACAACAAATTAAGCCTAACTCATGCCACAAGAAGGGAAATAACTAAGATTAGAGCAGGAATCAATGAATTAGAAACCAGAAATACAGTAGAACACATCAATGAAACTAGAAGCTGGCTCTTTGAAAGAATTAATAAGATCGATAAACCACTGGCCAGACTTATCCAAAAGAATAGAGACACACCATACACAAAGATAAACTCTAAATGGATGAAATTAATGAAATTATGAATGAAAGAGGAGAGATCACGACTAACACCAGGAAATAGAAACAATTATGAGAAATTATTATGAACAACTATATGCCAATAAATTAAGGACCTGGAAGAAATGGATGCCTTTCTGGAAACCTATAAATTACCAAGACTGAAACAGGAAGAAACTGACAACCTGAATAGGCCAATAACCAGTAACGAGATTGAAGCAGTGATCAATAACCTCCCAAAAAACAAGAGTCCAGGGCCTGATGGATTCCCTGAGGAATTCTACCAAACATTCAAAGAAGAAATAATACCTATTCTCCTGAAGCTGTTTCAAAAAATACAAACAGAAGGAAAGCTTCCAGGCTCATTGTATGAGGCCAGCATTACCTTAATCCCCAAACCAGGAAAAGACCCCATCAAAAAGGAGAATTTCAGACCAATATCCCTGATGAATATGGATGCCAAAATTCTCAACAAGATCCTAACAAATAGGATCCAACAGTACATTAAAAGTATTATCCACCACGACCATCCATCCCCGGGATGTAAGAGTGGTTCAACATTTGCAAATCAATCAATGTGATAGAACACATTAATAAGAGGAGGGAGAAGAACCATATGGTCCTCTCAATTGATGCAGAAAAAGCATTTGACAAAATACAGCATCCTTTCCTGATTAAAACTCTTCAGAGTTAGGGTTAGAGGTAACATTCCTCAATTTCATAAAATCCATCTATGAAAAGCCCAGAGTGAATATCATTCTCAATGGGGAAAAGCTGAGAGCCTTTCCTTAAGATCAGGAACATGACAAGGATGCCCACTCTCACCACTATTGTTCAACATAGTACTAGAATTCCTAGCAACAGCAATCAGACAACAAAAAGAAATAAAAGGTATTCAAATTGGCAAAGAAGAAGTCAAACTCTCTCTCTTTGCAGATGACATGATACTTTATGTGGAAAACCCAAAAGACTCCACCCCCAAATTACTAGAACTCATCCAGCAATTCAGTAATGTGGCAGGATACAAAATCAATGCACAGAAATGAGTTGCTTTCTTATATACTAACAATGTAACTATAGAAAGAGAAATTAGAGAAATGATTCCATTTACAATAGCACCAAAAACCATAAGATACCTTGGAATAAACTTAACCAAAGAGGGAAAGGATCTATACTCTAGGAACTACAGAACACTCATGAAAGAAATTGAAGAAGACAAAAAAAAAAAAAAAAAAAAGAAAAGAAAAGAAAAAACTTTCCATGCTCGTGGATTGGAAGAATAAACATTGTTAAAATGTCTTTGCTGCCCAGTGCAATCTGTGCTTTCAACGCCGTCCCAATCAAAATAGCAAAGGCATTTTTCAAAATGCCAGAACAAACAATCCTAAAATTTGTATGGAACCAGAAAAGACCTGGAATCACCAAGGAAATGTTGAAAAAGAAAAACAAAGCTGGGGGCATCACGTTGCCTGATTTCAAGCTATATTACAAAGCTGTGATCACCCAGACAGCATGGTAGTGGCACAAAAACAGACACATAGACCAATGGAACAGAATAGAGAGCCCAGATATGGACCCTCAACTCTATGGTCAACTAATCTACAAAGCAGGAAAAAATATGCAATGGAATAAAGACAAGTCTCTTCAATAAATGGTGCCGTGAAAATTGGACAGCTCTGTACAGAAGAATGAAACTTGACCATTCTCTTACACCATACACAAAGATAAACTCTAAATGGCTGAAAGACCTCAGTGTGAGACAGGAATCCATCAAAATCCTAGAGGAGAACATAGGCAGTAACCTCTTCAACATCAGCCACAGCAACTTCTTTCAAGACATGTCTCCAAAGGCAAGGGAAACAAAAGTGAAAGTGAACTTTTGGGACTTCATGAAACAGTCAACAAAACAAAACAAAGAAGAAACCTACAGAATGGGAGAAGATATTT
Source organism: Mirounga leonina (assembly GCF_011800145.1). Taxonomy (NCBI): domain Eukaryota; kingdom Metazoa; phylum Chordata; class Mammalia; order Carnivora; family Phocidae; genus Mirounga; species Mirounga leonina. Next base: position 15,384,737 of record NW_023270426.1, read on the forward strand.
GCAAATGACACTATAGTCAAAGGGCTGATATCAAGATCTATAAAGAACTTCTCAAACTCAACACCCAAAAAACAAATAATCAAATAAAAAAAATGGGCAGAAAACATGAACAGACACTTCTCCAAAGAAGACATACAAATGGCTAACAGACACATGAAAAAATGTTCATCATCATTAGTCATCAAGGAAATTCAAATCAAAACCACATTGAGATACCACCTTACACCAGTTAGAATGGCAAAAATGGACAGGGAAAGAAACAACAAATGTTGGAGAGGTTGTGGAGAAAGGGGAACCCTCTTACACTGTTGGTGGGAATGCAAGTTGGTACAGCCACTTTGGAAAACAGTGTGGAGGTTCCTCAAAAAATTAAAAATAGAGCTACCCTATGACCCAGCAATTGCACTACTGGCTATTTTCCCCAAAGACACAGATGTAGTGAAAAGAAGGGCCATTTGCACTCCAATGTTCATAGCAGCAATGTCTGCAATAGCCAAACTGTGGAAAGAGCCGAGATGCCCTTCAACAGAAGAGTGGATAAAGAAGATGTGGTCCATATATACGGTGGAATATTACTCAGCCCTTAGAAAGGATGAATACCCAACTTTTACATCAACATGGATGGGCCTGGAGGAGATTATGCTAAGTGAAATAAGTCAAGCAGAGAAAGTCAATTATCATATGGTTTCTCACTTATTTGTGGGACATAAGGAATAGCATGGAGGACATTAGGAGAAGGAAGGGAAAACTGAAGGGGGGTGGAAATCAGAGGGGGATATGAACCACAAGAGACTGTGGACTCTGAGAAACAAAGTGAGGGTTTTAGAGTGGAATGTGGGGATGGGTTAGCCCAGTGATGGGTATTAAGGATGGCATGTATTCCATGCAGCACTTGGTGTTTTACACAAACAATGAATCATGGAACACTACATCAAAAACTAATAATATACTGTATGGTGACTAACATAACATAATAATAAAGAAAAAAGATGGTGTTAGTTGAAAAAAAAAATAAAAATAAGACACCATCAGCTTTTTTGGATCCTGCTTTCATATAAAAGCATGAGGATCTTGGCAGGGGAGTCAAACCCTCCCAATCCTAAGACCCAGATAAAGATCCACTGCTCCTAGGGAAGGGTAGAGACAGAAGCCTTCTGTCCCAGGTGAGAAGCAGGGAAAATTTCTTGGTTCTAGGCTTTGGCATCATCATAAAACAGAGATCTGCTCAATTGGAGAAGGAGCAGAAAATTCGTTTCTGCCCAAGACCCAGCATGGATACAGGTAGAGTTTAGCTACCAAATACAATAGTGGAAATGCTGAAAAGGCCCATATACAAGGCCCAGCACAGGCCTGCATAATATTGAGGCTGAACAAATAGAACTACTGAAAGCTGAGGGTGGAATAGAAACAGTGATAAAAATAGTCTGGCATCTCAGGCTGTATACTGAGCACAAGCTAATAGCAGCCTATGGCTGGAGGAATTTGAAACCTATGATGCACAGACAACCGTGGGACAATATTGAAGACTCTAACGTAGATGTGATTAGAATCCAAAAACAACAAGACAGAAAGAACTGGACAGAAGGAATGTTTGAAGAGGTAATGGCCAAGAACTTCCAAAATTAGTAAAAGAATATATTGAAGAAGCTTAGAAAACCCTAGAAGAATAAACAAAAATTAAAAAAAAAAAAAAAACCCACTACCTAGACACATTATAGTCCGATTTCTGGACACCAGAAATAATGTCTTGAAAGCATACAGAGAAAAAACAATTATTAGAAACAGAAAAACAAAAATAAGAATTATTGCATACTATTTATCAGAAAATATGTAAGTTAGAGAAAATAGAGCAATATCTTCTTATTCTGAAATTAGAAGAAAAACTCATCTAGATTTCTATACTCAGCACATATATCCTTTAATAAAAAGGCAAAGATATTCTTAGAAAAACAAAAGGTGAGAGAATGTATCATGAGCCCACCTGCCATCCAAGAAATATTAAAGGAAATTCTTCAGGCATAAGGAGTATTACAAAAAATGGAAATTTGGATCCATATAAAGAATATGAAAACTAGAAAAAGGTAAAATTAATGTTAATTATAAAAGATATTTTTTCTTTTAATCACTCTAAAAAGTAATTGACAATCTAAAGTTTAAAGAACACAATGTATTTGAGATTTCTATAACATCAGTGGGTGAGTTTCTTATTTAGTGGCAAGATTAGTAAGAGGTAAAATGTTGGTTGTTCCATCCCATGTAATTTCCCCCAAATTTCAAATCCTGGGACAGGCCTTGAATTTTAGGTTGCTTTATCAACCATTCTTTATTTGTCATATGGATGATTAGTGTCCTTAACTACTCTTTCTAATATTTCTTCCCCTAAAAAAAAAAATCACTAGGATATTTTCAATATAGTATGTTAAGTTATTCTTGATAATTATCCATTCTAAGTTGCTCCATGCTTGATTATGACAGCATAATGATGAATTGAAATATCCCTGTGATAAAAACATACACATATATTGAATATAGTTCTGTAAAAATGCATTATTGTGCCTGATGTGACTTTGGGACAGAAAAGATAATTGCCAGACCTGTCATAGCATTTCAACCAACTTGCCCTGTTGGACTTTTTGTGCTGTTTTTACCATATGAGTGCACAAAAGTGCTAGGGAACCACCACTTTTCAGCCCCATAGTGTACTCTCTCTCTCTCTAGAAAATATGTCTTGCATTCAGGCACCCCAGGACTATTAGAAAAGAGAGCTTTTGGAACCACTGCTTCACTGTCAATCATTTCTCTGATTAGGGCTATTATCTCTTGTTGCTCTCCTGGAAATCCATATTGCTTACAAGGAAATCAGGATAAGGTTATTAGCACATTTTCAAGGAAATCTTCTTCACTTGCCAGTGTGGAGTAATTTACATTATCTCTGTTTTATTCTTTCTTTCTTTCTTCCTCCATCTTTCCCTCCCACTCTCCTCTGCTCCCCTTCTCTTCTCTCTTCTCTCTCTTATTTTTCTAGTCCAGTGGGTAACCATCACTCCGAAGACTGCTGCCAGATGCACGGAAATCTTACCAGTTTTCTATATCCAAATGATGTGTATGCCTGAAGCTATGGTTTTGTCCTGGTTTCTCTTTTCCTCTGTAGGTGGAAGGTTTAAAACAAATGATGTGTTTTTCATGTATAAGGATATGGTTATTTTTTTCTATTTCTTTCTCTCTGCCAAACATACTACATCTTTCATAAATGCTGATGTAATTTTCTTTGGCAAGTTTAAGCTGTTTTGTGCACTTAGTCACACACTTTGAAATACATTTTTTTGTCAGAGAAATGTGGTTTTGCTTTAGAGAGATCCTCAGTCCCAGTGACCAGGGGTTGAGATCAGGACCCCATTCTCCTACTCCTAACTCTTTCTGGAGCATTTTTCAGCAGTTCTATCCCCTGTTTATTATTTGTCATGCATTCTGCCTAGAGCATTAGAAACTGTTTTTAAAAAATGTATTTAAACCTCGGGACACCTTAGAAGGTAATCAATATTGTGATCTCCATTTTACAATTGAAATTGAAGCTTGGATAGGTTAAATAAGTTGTCCAAGATCATACAGTTAGTAAATGATTTTTTGGGGGAAATGGCATTTTTGTCACCAAGAAGCATTTACCTCACCTCTAGTAATAGCCTTCAATTTTCAGTCATGTATTTTTCAAACTCTACAAGCCCATGGTCTTCTTGGCTGGAACATAACCTGAAAGAATGTGGAGCTGTAGCCATTTCCCACAATAAATAAAGTCATTGCATGGAAGAGAGAAAACCATGCCAAGAGTTGGAGAGAAATTAAGTCCTCATAATACTGTTTGATCCTTGAATTTGGATCTCCCTGAATCCAGATTTCCCTGAAATTTTTCTGTTCTATTTCCCCTGGTTTTATTGAGGTATAATTGACAAATAAATATTGTATATACTTAAGGTAATATTTTGATAGATGTATACATTGTGAAATGATTTTCACAGTTAAGCTAATTCAAATATCCATCACCTCACAGAGTTACCTTTGTGTGTGTTCGTGTGTGTGTGTGTGTGTGTGTGTGTGTGTGTGGTGAGAACGTTTAAGATCTACTCTCATGGGGAGCCCAGGTGGCTCAATCTGTTAAGCGTCTGACTCTTGATTTCTGCTGAGCTCATGATCTTAGTGTTCTGGGATGGAGCCCTGAGTTGGGCTCTGCACTCAGCAGGGAGTCTGCTTGAGGATTCTCTCATTCTCTCTCTGCTCTTCCCCTTGCTCATGGCCTTACGCGCTCTCTCCCTTTTTCTCTCGAAAACAAATAAATCTTTAAAAAAAAAAGATCTACTCTCCTAGCAAATTTCAAGTATACAATCCACCATTAGCAATTACAGTCACCATGGTATACATTACATCTCTGAACGTACTCATCTTTCACAACTGAAACTTTGAAAATATGTTTTGTGTTGGTGTGAATTTTTTAGTCCTAGAAACGGAGGCAGTCCTGCCATTTGTGACAACATGGATAAACCTGGAGGACATAATGCAAAGTAAAATATGGTAGAACAAGAAAGACAAATACTATATGATCTCATGTATGTGTGGAATCTTATAAAGTCAAACTCATACAAGCAGAAAGTAGGCAGGTGGTTGCCAGAGGCTAGGGAGTGGGGATAAATAAGCAGATGTTGGTCAAAGGGTACAAAGTTTTATTTAGGTTGGAAATGTTCAATTATATATGCAAATAAATACCCTTTAATTGCTCAAGCTAGTTGAAACTGTGTTTTATGATACAGTAGTGGAGACACGACTTGAACCCAGCTCTGCATGACTGTGAAGTTTATGATACAATTCATATGCTACTGTCCCTCTCAATGGGTGTTATACTGAGGACAGAGGAAGTTCAAGGGAATCTTTACCAATATCTAGTGGCTTAACAAGTAAAAGATGTTCTGTTATTTTCTCCTCTATCAGTAATGAAAAAATTGTCTTGTACAAAATAAAATGCATCAAATATGAGTTTATTGGGGAGGTACAAAAGTATTAGGTATCTTTCTCAAAGTGTTAACCTATGTTCTGAATGAATTGGTCATTACAAATGCCATTATATATTCTCTGTAGACTTGAGGCATATTTTACTTAAAAGTGTCCAGGTAAGAGAGGTCTCATTGTTATTCTTTTCTTTTTCCAAAAGTACTTTTCTGATACGTGACCATTTTTTTCCCCTAGTTCAAATTATGTCCATGTTTGTTAAAGGGAGTTAGACATATGACCCATTTATTTTATTTCTTTCTAGTACCAAATCAATATACTCTAGTAATCTGGTAATGGGACAAATGCCTGTTTTCTCCTCCCCCCTCCACTAAAAGAAAATCACTTTACCTGATTCAGACTCTGGACCTGACCAAACACATATAAGCCATCAGAATAAGTTGAAACTAAAATAAAAAGGGCTGTTCTCAAATACACAGCCCTTAGCAGGGCTGATGAAAGATTCCTTTTTCACTTGACATGTGGAGAATTTGCTACTCCTGTACTGGATAAAAACATAGTATGTGTTGATTGTTGACTGATACTCATACTTACTGGCTCTGAAATGAATCAAGTCCCTGTATTTTTTTTAAGTGCCCATTTAAAGACATTCATTCATCAGCTTGGCACAGAAATACTCAACAGCAAACCTTGTGCTTCGTGTAGTATAGCTACCTTAGCCACCTGCTAGACAGTTCCTGTATATAGCTTCTCTGAAGCTAGTGGCAACCACTTAGTGAGCAATGAATAAACACAGAAATCATTTTGTCTGAGAAAGTGGCCCTAACCTGTAGCTGTCCTAGAGAGCGCTCAGAAAATGCCCCAAGACCCAGAACTGCTTGACAAAACAGACTTAGCCTTTCATTTGTATTCTTCATTTTTGAGGCCACCAAGTTTTAGCATCTCATTGCTGCTTTGATTGCTGGTTCTAACTTCGGGGAGGCTGAGGGGATGTTAAAGAGTACTTTTCACAGTTAAAGACTCCATTTCACCTTGATGTCCCTTAAACATGAAAACACTTCTCCATTTAGACCATTTTGAGATACAGAAGTTGAGAGAGAGTAGAGGAGGGCTACAAAAACTTTGCAGGGTGGAATAGAGTCAAGAGGCCAAGACTTATTTATGCAAAAGGCCAAGAGACACTTAAATGCTAGAGGCTGGTGCCACAATTTTAACTCTGTACCCTTAGTTAGGGAACAGGAGAATAGCATTTATTTATCAGCCTGCTTATTGAGAGTCTCCCATGAGCAGTCCTTGTAAGTAAAGAAAGGGTAGTAGGGTGGAGGTTTGGAGAGGTAGAATGAAAAAGAAGAAAAATTCAAAGCAACATTAAAATGTGGTCTCTCTCATTAAGAAGTAACAGTTAAGTGGGAAAGTGGAACATGAATAAATTAAAAAAAAATCAGTATAGCAGCAAACATTCAGAGGAGTCCAAAGCTCGGTAGGACTCATCATTATTTCTCTCCATTACCCAAATCCCATCACACATACTTTTGCCTACCAATACTTTACAGCTGTGCCAGGATTGGTATATGTTATATTCCCAATATGCTCCCTGACTCAATCCCTATCTTTTTCAGACTCTGAGTTCACCTCCTCCAGGAAGGCTTTCCAGAAATGCCACCCTCCACTGGGCTCTATCACAGCATATGTAACTTGACTATAACTACTTTGAAGATTATATCTTTACCTTTTTTATCTTCAGGGCCTGAAATACAGTGAATATTCAAGAAATATTTGATGAATAAAATAATGTTGTCAACCACCATTATTTTGTAGATGGGTTGATTAAGACCTTGGGTGGTAAGACTTTTGCCTGAAGTTGAGCATGTAGAATGAAGACTTTAGCTCTGATTTTTGTTTTGTTCATGGGCCTGTTTGCTCCAGTCTTTCTGATGTCTTTGCATCATAGGACTTCACCCGACATGCACTATTGCATACTCCAGACCAAACATATATCCTAACAGACTATCTAGCTTCCTATATTTGTCAAATGACTTTTTCTTTTTTTTTTTTTTTTAAAGATTTTATTTATTTACTTGAGAGTAAGAATGAGAGAGAGAGCATGAGAGGGGTGAGGGTCAGAGGGAGAAGCAGACTCCCCGCTGAGCAGGGAGCCCGATGCGGGACTCGATCCAGGGACTCCAGGATCATGACCTGAGCCGAAGGCAGTCGCTTAACCAACTGAGCCACCCAGGCGCCCCATCAAATGACTTTTTCTGTGAAAACTGAGGGTAAAGAATTTTTTCTCCAAGGATCAGAAGGACTAAATATTATGATATAAAACCCTAGACTTCAAGAGACTTTAATGGTTACCTTGTATAACCCTCAATGGATGAATAAAAATCTCTTGGACATTTAAGACAAAATGGCCATTTACCATCTGTTTGAAAACTCTAGAGAAGGCAACCATACCTCTGAGGCACACTAAATGGCTAACATTTTAGAATTCTTCCTCATAATGTGCTGAAACATGCCCGAAGTTTCAAAGGTCTGTCCTTTCACATGGCGAACTACAAATGTTACTTATGTATCCTTTTTGAAGGGTTGTCCAAGATTGGACCTTCCATAGCAGTACATGGTTTCAAATCCCCTCATAACTGTGGCTCTCAGGAGAATGAGGCTGAACATCAAACAAATCAGTGATACTCAGGAGCTGATGGCAGTACATGAGTGTATAAAAATCTTTGGGTAAAAAGGAAGGAGTTGGAAGGAGTATGGCCAGAGGAAGGATGAGGTAACTAATGACCTGTCTTGTGTGAAGCTGGTACGACTCTGAGCATTATGTGAATATGCTAAGAATATGCAGTTTATTTGAGATAAATGTGAAACTTATTAGAAAGAAACCTTTTAATAGAATGTTAACCTCGGGGCACCTGGGTGGCTCAGTTGGTTAAGTGACTGCCTTCGGCTCAGGTCATGATCCTGGAGTCCCAGGATGGAGTCCCACATCGGGCTCCCTGCTCAGCAGGGAGTCTGCTTCTCCCTCTGAACCTCCCCCGTCTCATGCTCTCTCTCTCTATCTCATTCTCTCTCTCAAATAAATAAAAATAAAATCTTAAAAAAAAAATAGAATGTTAACCTCTAGTGTATCTAGGAAGGTTATCTTTGTTGATTCAAAACAAAAATATAAGCCATGACCATTCCACACATACAAAGTCCTAAGTAATTTCAAATAAAATACCTGCTTAGCTGAATGCTTAAGCAATTTTGGATTGCTGGACTGAATCAAGGAATACTTATAATGTAAGCTCATTAGGTTCAGAGAGAGATATGCTGATTTAATCCAAGTGTTCTCCAGCTCATTTAAACCTCACTTTTCTGGGGCGCCTGGGTGGCTCAGTTGGTTAAGCGACTGCCTTCGGCTCAGGTCATGATCCTGGAGTCACAGAATTGAGTCCCGCATCAGGCTTCCTGCTCAGCAGGGAGTCTGCTTCTCCCTCTGACCCTCCTCCCTCTCATATGCTCTCTCTCTCTCGCATTCTCACTCTCTCAAATAAATAAAAATAAAATCTTTAAAAATAAATAAATAAACCTCACTTTTCTTACTTTGGATTACTAGATGCTTTGGCTAATAACCATTCAGTAAGCTGCATCTTATAAATTTGCCTGTTTATGAACTGTCCTGCTATTAAAAATTCTATAACATGGGGCGCCTGGGTGACTCAGTCCGTTAAGCAGCTGCTTTCGGCTCAGGTCATGATCCTGGGGTCTTGGGATCGAGCCCCACATCCGGCTCCCTGCTCAGCGGAGAGCCTGTTTCTCCCTCTCCATCTGCCTGTCACTCTGCCTACTTGTGCTCTCTGTCTCTCTCTCTCTGTCAAATAAATAAATAAAATCTTTAAAAAAAAATTCTCTAACAAACATCACTTGAATCAAGTGAAATCATTAAAAATATCTGGTTCTTAAAAGCATATCTTTAGTCCATCACAGTATCTCCCTGTGCACAAAATAAGCTAGAATATTTATGGTGGTTTATATATGATGGCTTACATATGGTTTTTACATTTATGATGGTTCCCAAATATGGTAAAATTCACTGCAGTATTAATAGAGATCCAGTTGATATGATGATTCAGTCTTGATTTTATAGTCTGGCATTTTTATGGAAGATTTAGGGGAATCCTTAATCTCTTATCCAGCCAATGTCTCTTCTTATAGGAAAAGAGAAAAAAAAAATTTTAAATGCAATCTTTGCTCTTAGAAAGAGTTCCCCTTTTTTTTCTATAAACATATGTACAAGTTTGTTGTATATTGTTATATATATGTCCTGGTTTTAAGTCTTTAGTTTGGAAACTTCATGATTTTTCTATCTAAACCTATTTGGGAAACTGTTTCTCTGTTTAAGAAATTATTAATTTACAGTACACAGCAGTGTGGCATTGTATGAATTCTACTTGTCTCAACTTGGTACTCCTAGACCACGAACACAATATAAAAATAGACAAAAATAGACTGGCACATCATGTTTAATTATTCAGGCACATAGATTTACCCTCTATCCAATTTGTCTGTCCCCAAAATATCAAAGCAGCAACAGCTTGGGGCCTAAGTCTGCAAAGACCATTGAATTTGCCATGACCAGGCAGAGATAGTGAAAAGCATCATAAATAATAGTTGAATATGGTTTACACATTCTTTTTAATAGTATATAAAAAGAAATAAAATCCTTTAACCGTTTCCCACCTATTAGTGTTCTGAAATTTTTTACACATAGCATGCTAGTAGAAAAATCACACTGAGGTTTGTCCCAAAATGAGTTGCTTTGGAACAGTAAGATTAAAACCAAAAATGTGTCTTTCAATAATGTAATTATTATTATAAATATTTCTTTGCTTCTTAAGAGTATAGTTGTTCACTAAGGTTCTACAGAAGAGAAAAAAATAAACATATAAATGTTAAGATTTATCTCATTTCATACCTAATCTAGCATGGTTTGTTTTCAAATTACTACTTACATGGTCTTTTTGCTGACATTTCCCCCAAGAGATTGAATTGTAGGGATAACACTGATTGGAATGAATTTCCATTTTATACTTAAGGGCAGATTCTTGGGTCTTATAATGGCCAAATACAGACTGAGTCTACACCAAAAGAAAGCAAACAAATACAACATTGGGGCTATTTGGGTTTAAAAAGCATTTTCTGTTTCAGTTACTGAAAACTTCAGCCCAAAGGGGAATTTAAGATCCGAATTCTCTCTCATTTGGTCTGGCTATCTGTGTCATTGTCATTTTAAACACCCCTTTCATTTTCAGCATTTAGGCACAGGTTTTGTTTACATGTATGTGAAAAAATCTAGCACATTGTTAAAATATTAAACTGGCTGGTTTAACATATCACACCATATTTGATTTGATCTATTGTTTAATTTAACCCAAACTAAACTTTGAAAAACAAGCATATCTAGAGTAGCTTTACTTTTGTCAGAAAACTTGACTATTTTTTCATGAAATTGCAAAAACTTCCAATATTCTTTCACACCTCAATTCCCTCATTTCAGAAATGAGCAAAGGATATTTATAGACATATTTTTGATAGATACCTCACTGACAGATGGAAGTCACCTTTAAATTATGAGGTGAAATATGAAATTATAGATGAAATTTGACATTTTAAGAGGTTCATATTCCTCAAATGCAATTATAAGAATCAACCTAGTTTGAAAATAGCAAATGCCTTTCGCTATCCTCAGGATGGATACTTTGGGGAGTCTCAGTATGATCTTGATGGGTACATCAAAGATTACGAAGGATTGTGGTATAGTGATATATTGAATTATATATTACCTTCACTGTTTTTTCCAGCTTTATTGAGGCCAAATTGACAGATAAAAGTTATATATATTTAAGGTATACAAAGTGATCACTTGATATATGTATACATTGTGAAATGATTACCACTATCAAGTTAATTAACACATCCATCATCTCAGTTACCTTTCGTGTCTTGCGTGTGGTGAGAACACTTAAGATCTACTCTATGGGGGCACCTGGATGACTCAGTCAGTTAAGCGTCTGCCTTCGGCTCAGGTCATGATCCCAGGGTCCTGGGATCGAGCCCCGTGTCAGGCTCCCTGCTCAGTGGGGAGCCTGCTTCTCCCTCTCCCACTCCCTCTGCTTGTGCACTCTCTCTCTCTCTGTTGAATAAATAAATAAAATCTTAAAAAAGAAAGATCTCTCAGGTAATTTTAAGTATACAGTACAGTATTATTAACTATAGTCACAATGCTGTCCATTAGATCCTTAGAACTTACTTATCTTATAACTGAAATTTTGTACCCTTTGACCAATCTCCACATCTCCCCCACCTTGCAGCCCCTAGCAACCACAATTGTGTTCTCTGGTTCCAAAAGTTCAACTTTTTAAATATGCCACATGTAAGTGAAATTATGTAGTATTTGTCTTCCTGTGCCTGGCTTCCTTTGCTTAGCATACCGTCTGCTACATTTATCTATGTTGTCACAAGTGGTAAGATTTCCTTCTTCTTTATGACCTAATAATATTCCCGTGTGTGTGTGTGTGTGTGTGTTTCTGTATGTGTGCATGCCAAATTTTCTTCATTCATCCCTTGATGGATACTTACATTATGTTCATATCTTGGCTATTGTGAGTAATACTGCAGTGAAGGTGGGTGCACAGATACCCTTTCAAGGTACTGATTTCATCTTCTTTGGATTGCATACCCAGAAGTGGGATCCCTGGAACATATGGTAGTTCTATTTTTAAGTTTTTGAGGACTCTCCATACTGTTTTCCATTTTGGTTATATCAATCTACCTTTTCTAATTTGAACTTAAAGTTGTATTGCTTGATTGTTTATGAACTTAAATCGCATCTTGTCTTAATACAATTTTGAGGGAAATATCACTATGATTTATATTAAAATATTTTAGGGTGCTTCAGAAGGCTATATACCAATAAATGTACAAAAAATCCACGTATTTGTTAACAGATATTACTTGAGTATCTATTATGCACCAGTAACCATGCTAGGTGTTGGAAATTTAGTAGCGAATCAAGCAGACATAGTTCTTGCTCTCACAGAATAAAAGACACAGACGTAAAAGCTACCAAATGAAAAAATCTTTATAAATTGTGGTAAATGCTCTTAAATGAAATGGAATAAAGAAAAATGAGTGTGTGTTGGGGGGTGGAATGGAAATACTTTGTGGGAAAGCCTCTTTGAGGCATGGATGTTTAAACTAAGAATCTAATAATTACAAGGCACTAGCCGTGTGAATGACAAACAGAACTCAATAAGGAAAAATGTGACAGCATCATGCCGATCAGTCATGTTATGTGATAAGTTCTGTTGGAGCAGTAAACCAGGGTGAAAGCAAAGAAGGACCGGAAGGTGTGTACATCCCTTGAATTGAATCCCAAGTGCAATGGGAAACCTTTGAATTTTAAGTAGGGAAGGTATAGCGGTGATATGTAGAGAAGAATTGGAGTGTCCCAGGTACAAGCAAGGGGACAACTTGAAAGGTGGCTGTGAGAGTTCAAATGAGAGATAATAGGATTGACAAATGTAGTAGCCGTAGATCTAGGAAGGTAGAAGTATTCCTAATAGATTTTAGAGGTAGATCAATTAAAACAAATCATTGAAACTTGATGATAGAGTAGATGTGGTGTCAAGCAGGGGTTGGGAACAAACTGGAAGAAAATAATAACTTCTTCATTTCGGCCTTAAACTGAACATATGGTGGAACATTTAATCATTAAGTGGGAAAGTGGTATTTGCGTGAAAATGAAGGGTTCTGTTCTACATGTTGAGTTGGACATGTTTGAAATATTCAGTTATCAGTTGTTAGGAGTTCATGTGGAAATGAGAATATAGAACCCAGAGAAGTGATTTGGGTTGCAAATATATATTTAGAGATTATCAACATAAAGATTTTATGACAGAGTTCTCCTTTCTACTGATAATATCATGTAGTTCGGACTAAGTACCACTCCAGTAAAGTTCATGCAAATAGCATTTGTTTCCTGGTATCAGTTCTTTTTATAGCCACCCTTACCTGTCTTTTTATATTATTGGATAATACACTGTACATCTTGCTTCTCATATTAACGACCTAGAAGTCATCAGCAGCCCTCCTCATACTCCTCACCTTCCAGACACATAAAAGCCATATTCAGAGGTCTTAGGCCACCAGTCAGATGCTCCCTTTCAGTCCTCTGGAGAGTGTATCACAGAGTCCTTACTTTTTTTTTTTTTTTTTGCTACTTTGGGTTAAATATTGAGTATAGTAAAGAATAAGTTGTTTTTTTCAGAATTACCTGTTTTTTTTAATTTCCAATCAAAATTATTGTCTCTTGTGTCCCATTCTGAGCTGATAGTTGGTTAATGTTTGGTTCTAATGAGTTAAAATATCTTAAACCAGCTATCTACTTGCTCTGATCTGCACAGCTCAAATAGTTACCTCTTATAGATGACCTTGATCCATTTCTAGCTGTGAGTCTTCACCCTTTTTTTTTTTTTTAAACTATTTAATATCTACCTACCCTTCAAGGCCCAGGCAAACATTTGGCCTCCATGAGCCTACTTAAAACTTTTAGCTTGCTCTTAAGTCCTTCTTCCTAAATTTTCCAAGGCCCTTACTGAGTACTTATTTTATTCTTGCTCCTTTATTTCCAAATGTGTTTGATCTTATTTCCTAGAAAATCCTCATGATTTGAATTGTGACATATAATGTTATTATTTCTCTTGGAACGTGTGTGGGTGTAGGGCTGAGTTAAAAAAAAAAAAAGATGTTCAACAAATAGTAAGTGAATAGAGCTTTAAGAGGTGCTTACTGGAAATATTTTTTAAAAGTTTTTATTTAAATTCCAGTCAGTTAACATATAGTGTAATATTAGTTTCAGTAGTAGAATTTTGTGATTTGCTTACTGGAGATATTAAATGAGTAATGTTTGGGCAGAAATTTCAAGTCATCATAGTTGTAGAAATAAATATTGGGGGATTGATAAGATTCTTGACACTTTTTCAGTAAAACCATAATTGTGGTTACTTAGCATTTCCCAAGGACAGTTTTACACAGAATCATACAGAATACCACAAGACACGGTTTCCATGCAGTAATATTAAGACACACAGGAATGTAGTTTTTCCTCTTACTGTGGACGATAAAATTATGCTACCAAGTATAAAGTCTCAACGAAATAGCCTAAAAGACAAACTTCCATTACACCATTGCTTTTGGTTCCATTAGCAATCATCCTCTTGGTTTCTGAGTACTTAGTTCAACAATTAATCAGAACTTTCTGGAATTGTTGATTTTAACTTAATTGTAGCCAGTTTTTTCTTTTCACTTGTACTCACATGCCAGTTTAACAAATAGACTATTATATCAAAACCGCCCCCATATTCCATAGTACATGTTTAGAATAGCACTTCCACAGTGACAAGGATATCACATAGTAAATTCATTGGGGCCCCCACTAAACAGCTGGAATAAAGTCTCAGATTTTGTTTAAATTTATGTTATATGATCATTAGGTAGCTCAAAAGAATTCACTAATGTCCATCATTTTGGTAATTTAGAACATGCACTGGGGAAAGCACTAGGGATACAAAAATTTAAGAAAATATTTTATCAGCACTCAAGAGCTCAAAGGGGAAATAGATAAGCAAACAAACATAATGTCATATGATAAGTGCATTGGTGGAAACATGTATAAATTGTTTGAGAAATCAGTGGTATGCCTAGGAAGCTAGCCTGGAAGGGTAAGTCAGAATTTACCAGGAGAATGAGGAGAGCAACACATGGAGAGAACAAACAGCTTGAGCAAAGGTGCAGAGGTGGCCACAGGGGAAAATCTGGTCTCTAGCCCACCTTCCTTTTCCCTCCCCCAGCTGTATGCCTTATCCAACCCCATTTTCTCATACAGCTCCTATTCGTTGGTCATTCCTGTAACCTCGGAATGATCACACTGGAGATGTGGTCTAAATTCAAGAAGGTGGATCTGGGGAAAAAGGCTGGTTATAGGCGTTGAATATGTGCTTGGCACCATTTGGGCAGGGAATTCCTGGGTTTCAGGACCCAGATACATGGTTTACTAGAGGGGGAAGCATACAGTATCACAGTGAGTTTGTCCCTTGGCCTCCCAACTCTTAGTCCTTAGGGCATAGTGAAAGGAAAACCAGAGTAGGGCCATCTGAAGTATGTTATCCAAGCCGGGGGCTCATCTTTCCCAAGTTTAAGGATTATAGTGGCTGTAGTCATCTGTTTTTTCTGTTTATGAGAAGTACCAGTATAAATTCAGACTTTGACTCCTAGAGATAATTTTCCAGGTCCTAACATTGATATTGTAGTATTTTCCATAGCAAGATGGTCAGTAATGGTTGTCTCAGTGTGACAGTGAATAATGAGCAGAATTATTTAAAATAAGTGCTGAAAATATAGCCCTGCCTATAGTTTGGCTTTGTTTTTAAGATTATGTTTGGTTTTCTCTTGCAACTTAATACAACTAAATGTAACAAGATGTTTTTCTTCATTTTTAGCAAGAATGCAATAGTTTTCTCTAAAAGTTCTGATAGTTAATATTGTCTGTGACCTTCTCTGGGGGAAAACGGTTCAATTAACTGCTGTATTAAAAAGCCATTTGCTGTGACAGGAGAGTACTCATCTTGATTCCGTCTCATTTTCATAATCCTTTGAAACACCTTACACATAATGGAAAACAAGTAAATATGCCAGACAATTTATTGAGTCAAATAGCAGTTCATCCCCTTTTCTCTCATATATTTATCTTGCTATTTCTGCTTGAACATTTTATCCTCTGGGTGAATGCAGTGTTTTTTAATTATTTTGAAGAAAGCTTAACAGAGATGGGAATAATCCAATTAAAAATAGTCCTGTTCCTGCAGCTTTGTTACCTATTGTAGAAACTTAATTCTTGTTATAACTTTGGTCGATAAACATGTTAATAAGAAATTTTACTGAGAAAAAATAAAGCTAAAGAGATAGTCCCCAGACACAATAGACTCTTCTACAAATGATAATTTCTTACATTTTCTTTTTAATGAAAATTCTAACATGTCTCCAGTGATTAAATTCCACGGTCCCCTAGTAAAATAACTTATCTTTACTTTGATATGAATAATCAGAAAAGCTAAGCCTACATTCTGTCTATGCTTTTTCACCCTGTCACTTAACATTTACTTTTCAGACAACGGCATTTGAGATTATTAGTTTAAAAAATCTGAGCATTGTTTAACATTAACAACTGACAATATTAATTGACACTATCATGTGTAAGTAAAACCTTTGTAATTATTTACAAACCTCATTTCTACGTGAAATAGAATTTTTTTAACTATTATTTTATTATGTTAATCACCATACATTACATCATTGGTGTTTGATGTAGTGTTCCATGATTCATTGTTTGCGTATAACAGCCAGTGCTCCATGCAATACATGCCCTCCTTAATACCCATCACCAGGCTAACCCATCCCCCCACCCCCTCCCCTCTAGAACCTTCAGTTTCTTAGAGTCCATAGTCTCTCATGGTTCGTCTCCCCCTCCGATTTCCCCCCTTCATTTTTCCCTTCCTACTATCTTCTTTTTTTTTTTTTAACATATAATGTATTATTTGTTTCAGAGGTACAGGTCTGTGATTCAGCAGTCTTTTTTTTTTTTTTTTAAGATTTTTATTTATTTAACAGAGAGAAAGAGAGAGCACAAGTAGGCAGAGCGGCAGACAGAGGGAGAGGGAGAAGCAGGCTCTCCGCCGAGCAGGGAGCCCGATGTGGGCTTCGATCCCAGTACCCTGGGATCATGACCTGAGCCGAAGGCAGCCGCTTAACCGACTGAGCCACCCAGGCACCCCTGTGATTCAGCAGTCTTACACAATTCACAGCACTCACCATAGCACATACCCTCCCCAATGTCTATCACCCAGCCACCCCCTCCCTCCCACCCCCCACCACTCCAGCAACCCTCAGTTTGTTTCCTGAGATTAGGAATTCTTCATAATCAGTGAGATTATATGATACATGTCTTTCTCTGATTGACTTATTTTGCTTAGCATAATATCCTCTAGTTCTATCCACGTCGTTGCAAATGGCAAATTTCGTTCCTTTTGAGGGCTGCATAATATTCCGTTGTATATATATACCACCTCTTCTTTATCCATTCATCTGTTGATGGACATCTTGGCTCTTTCCATAGTTTGGCTATTGTGGACATTGCTGCTGTAAACATTGGGATACACATACCCCTTCGGATCCCTACATTTGTATCTTTGGGGTAAATACCCAGTACTGCAATTGCTGGGTCATATGGTAGCTCTATTTTCAACTTTTTGAGGAACCTCCATACTGTTTTCCAGAGTGGCTGCACCAGCTTGCATTCCAACCAACAGTGGAAGAGGGTTCCCCTTTCTCTGCATCCCCGCCAACATCTGTCGTTTCCTGACTTGTTAATTTTAGCCATTCTGACTGGTGTGAGGTGGTATCTCATTGAGGTTTTGATTTGGATTTCCCTGATGCCAAACGATGTTGAGCACTTTTTCATGTGTCTGTTGGCCATTTGGATGTCTTCTTTGGAAAAATGTCTGTTCATGTCTTCTGCCCATTTCTTGATTGGATTCTTTGTTCTTTGGGTGTTGAGTTTGATAAGTTCTTTATAGATTTTGGATACGAGCCCTTTATCTGATATGTCATTTGCAAATATCTTCTCCCATTCTGTCGGTTGTCTTTTGGTTTTGTTGACTGTTTCTTTTGCTGTGTAAAAGCTTTTTATCTTGATGAAGTCCCAATAGTTCAGTTTTGCCCTTACTTCCCTTGCCTTTGGCGATGTTTCTAGGAAGAAGTTGCTTCGGCTGAGGTCAAAGAGGTTGCTGCCTGTGTTCTCCTTTAGGATTTTGATGGACTCCTGTCTCACATTGAGGTCTTTCAACCATTTGGAGTCTATTTTTGTATGTGGTGTAAGGAAATGGTCCAGTTTCATTCTTCTGCATGTGGCTGTCCAATTTTCCCAACACCATTTGTTGAAGAGACTGTCTTTTCCATTGGACATTCTTTCCTGCTTTGTCGAAGATTAGTTGACCATAGAGTTGAGGGTCCATTTCTGGGCTCTCTGCTCTGTCCCATTGGTCTATGTGTCTGTTTTTGTGCCAGTACCATACTGTCTTGATGATGACAGCTTTGTAATCGAGCTGGAAGTCCGGAATTGTGATGCCACCAGGTTTGCTTTTCTTTTTTAACATTCCTCTGGCTTTCGGGGTCTTTTCTGGTTCTATACAAAGTTTACGATTATTTGTTCCATTTCTTTGAAAAAAGTTGATGGTATTTTGATAGGGATTGCATTGAATGTGTAGATTGCTCTAGGTAGCATTGACATCTTCACAATATTTGTTCTTCCAATCCATGAGCTTGGAACGTTTTTCCATTTCTTTGTGTCTTCCTCAATTTCTTTCATGAGTATTTTATAGTTTTCTGAGTACAGATCCTTTGCCTCTTTGGTTAGATGTATTCCTAGGTATCTTATGGCTTTGGGTGCAATTGTAAATGGGATTGACTCCTTAATTTCTCTTTCTTCTGTCTTGTTGTTGGTGTATAGGAATGCTACTGATTTCTGTGCATTGATTTTATATCCTGCCACTTGACTGAATTCCTGTATGAGTCTGGCAGTTTTGGGGTGGAGTCTTTTGGGTTTTCCACATAAAGTATCATATCATCTGTAAAGAGTGAGAGTTTGACTTCTTTTTTGCCGATTCAGATACCTTTGATTTCTTTTTGTTGTCTGATTGCTGTGGCTAGGACTTCTAATACTATGTTGAATAGCAGTGGTGATAGTGGACATCCCTGTCGTGTTCCTGACCTTAGGAAGAAAGCTCTCAGTTTTTCCCCATTGAGAATGATATTCGCTGTGGTTTTTTCATAGATGGCTTTTATGATATTGTGGTATGTACCCTCTATCCCTAAACACAGGAGAGTTTTAATCAAGAAAGGATGCTGTACTTTGTCAAATGCTTTTTCTGCATCTACTGAGAGGATCATATGGTTCTTTTTCTTTCTTTTATTAATGTATTGTGTCACATTGATTGATTTGCGGATGTTGAACCAACCTTGCAGCCCAGGGATAAATCCCACTTCTTCATGGTGAATAATCCTTTTCATGTTCTGTTTGATCCTATTGGCTAGTATTTTGGTGAGAATTTTTGCATCCATGTTCGTCAGGGATATTGATCTGTAATTCTACTTTTTGATGGGGTCTTTGTCTGGTTTGGGGATCAAGGTAATGCTGGCCTCAAAAAATGAGTTTGGAAGTTTTCCTTCCATTTCTATTTTTTGGAACAGTTTCAGAAGAATAGGTATTAATTCTTCTTTAAATGTTTGGTAGAATTCCCCTGGGAAACCATCTGGCCCTGCTTCTTTGTTGGGAGATTTTTGATGACTGCTTCAATTTCCTTAGTGGTTATAGGTCTGTTCAGGTTTTCTGTTTCTTCCTGGTTCAATTTTGATAGTTGATACATCTCTAGGAATGCATCCATTTCTTCCAGATTATTTAATTTGCTGGCATAGAGTTGCTCATAATATGTTCTTATAATTGTTTGTATTTCTTTGCTGTTGGTTGTGATCTCTCCTCTTTCATTCATGATTTTATTTATTTGGGTCCTTTCTCTTTTCTTTTTGATAAGTCTGGCCATGGGTTTATCAATCTTATTAATTCTTTCAAAGCACCAGCTCCTAATTTCGTTGATCTGTTCTACTGTTCTTTTGGTTTCTATTTCATTGATTTCTGCTCTGATCTTTACTATTTCTCTTCTCCTGCTGGGTTTAGGCTTTATTTGCTCTTCTTTCTCCAGCTCCTTTAGTTGTAGGGTTAGGTTGTGTACTTGAGACCTTTCTTGTTTCTTGAGAAAGGCTTGTATTGCTATATACTTTCCTCTTAGGACCGCCTTTGCTGCATCCCAATGCTTTTGAATAGTTGTGTTTTCATTTTCTTTGGTTTCCATGAATTTTTTAAATTCTTTAATTTCCTGGTTGACCCATTCATTTGTTAGTGGGATGCTCTTTAGGCTCCATGTATTTGAGTTCTTTCTGACTTTCCTCTTGTGATTGAGTTCTAGTTTCAAAGCATTGTATTCTGAAAATACTCAGCAAATGATCTCAGTCTTTTGGTACTGGTTGAGACCTGATTTGTGAGCTAGGATGTGATCTATTCTGGAGAATGTTCCATGGGCACTAGAGAAGAATGTGTATTGCGTTGCTTTGGGATGGAATGTTCTGAATATATCTGTGAAGTCCATTTGGTCCAGTGTGTCATTTAAAGTCTTTATTTCCTTGTTGATCCTTTGCTTAGATGATCTGTCCATTTCAGTGAGGGGGGTGTTGAAGTCCCCTACTATTATTTTATTGTTGTCAACGTGTTTCTGTGCTTTTGTTACTAACTGGCTTATATAATTGGCTGCTCCCATGTTAGGGGCATAGATATTTACAATTCCTAGATCTTCTTGTTGGTTAGACCCTTTAAGTAGGAGATAGTGTCCTTCCTCATCTCTTATTACAGTCTTTGGTTTAAAATCTAATTTGTCTGATACAAGGATTGCCACCCCAGCTTTCTTTTGGTGTCCCATTAGCTGGTAAATGGTTTTCCACCCCCTCACTTTCAATCTGGGGGTGTCTTTGGGTCTAAAATGAGTCTCTTGCAGACAGCATATCGATGGGTCTTGTTTTTTAATCCAATCTGATAGCCTGTGTCTTTTGATTGGGGCATTTAGCCCATTTACATTCAGGGTGACTATTGAAAGATATGAATTTAGTGCCATTGTACTGCCTGTAAGGTGACTGTTACTGTATATTGTCTCTGTTCCTTTCTGGTCTATGTTACTTTTAGGCTTTCTCTTTGCTTAGTGGACCCCTTTCAATATTTCCTGTAGGGCTGGTTTTGTGTTTGCAAATTCTTTCAGTTTTTGTTTGTCCTGGAAGCTTTTTATCTCTCCTTCTATTTTCAATTACCACCTAGCTGGATATAGTATTCTTGGCTGCATATTTTTCTCGTTTAGTGCTCTGAATATATTGTGCCAGTCTTCTGGCCTGCCAGGTCTCTGTGGATAGGTCTGTTGCCAATCTAATGTTTCTACCATTGTAGGTTACAGATCTCTTCTCCCGAGCTGCTTTCAGGATTGTCTCTTTGTCTCTGAGACTTGTAAGTTTTACTATTAGATGTTGGGTTGTTGACCTATTTTTATTGATTTTGAGGGGGGTTCTCTGTGCCTCCTGGATTTTGATGCCTGTTTCCTTCCCCAAATTAGGCAAGTTTCTGCTATAATTCGCTCCAATATATCTTCTGCCCCCCTCTGTCTTTCTTCTTCTTCGGGGATCCCAGTTATTCTAATATTGTTTCGTCTTATGGTATCACTTATCTTGAATTCTGCCCTCGTGATCCAGTAGTTGTTTATCTCTCTTTTACTCAGCTTCTTTATTCTCCATCGTTTGGTCTTCTGTATCACTAATTCTGTCTTCTGCCTCATTTATCCTAGCAGTTAGAGCCTCCATTTTTTATTGCACCTCATTAATAGCCTTTTGACTTTGACTTGGTTAGATTTTAGTTCTTTTATTTCTCCAGAAAGGGTTTCTCTAGTATTCCATGCTTTTTTCAAGCCCACCTTGTATCTTTATAATCGTCATTCTGAACTCTAGTTCTGACATCTTACTGATGTCCGTATTGATTAGGTCCCTGGCAGTCGGTACTGCCTCTTGTTCTTTTTTTTAGGTGAGTTTTTCCGTCTTGTCATTTTGTGCAGAGGAGAATAGATGAATAAGAGAACAAAATGCTAACAGGGTAACAACGACCCCAGAAAAATATACACTAAACAAATCAGAAGAGACCTGAGACTGGGGGAAAAGAAAGGGGAAGAAAGAAAAGAGAAAAAGAAAGAAAGAAAAATAAAAGAATATGATCAAATATGATCAGGCTGGTGAATAGATCAGTGCCACACACTAGATTTGGGGCGTATTTTGGTCTGTTAGAAGAAAGTGCCTCCCAAAATTTTAAAGAAAGAAAAACTTATGTATGTACAAAAATAAGGGTAAATACGATGAAGGGATGGAATATGACTTAAAGATGAAAATTATAAAAGATTTTATAAAAGGAATTGGTAAGAAGTTGGTTGAAAAAAGAAAGAAGAGAAATTTTTAAAAAAAGGTAGAAAATGTGATCAAGCTGGAGACTAGAACAAAGCCATACACTAGAGATTTAGGGTATTTTTTGTTAGAAGAAACTGTATCCCAAAATTTTAAAGAGAGAACAACTTATATATATACCAAAAATAAGGTTAACTACAATGAAGGGATAGAATATGACTAAAAATGAAAAATAAAAAGATTTTTAAAAAAGGGATTGATAACTGGTGATGGGTATTGAGGAGGGCACATTCTGCATGGAGCACTGGGTGTTATGCACAAACAATGAATCATGGAACACTTCATCTAGAACTAATGATGTAATGTATGGGGATTAACATAAGAATAAAAAAAAGGGATTGATAAGATGTTCGTTGAAAAAGGGAAAAAGAAAAATTCAAAAAGAAATAGAAAAAGAAAAAAAAAGAAAATTAAAAAAATTAACTTTGAAAGACTAAAGAATCATGGGAAAAAAAGCCATGAATTCTATGTGCAGTATTCCCCTAGCGCTGGAGTTCTGCCGTTCTCATTGATCAGTAAACTTGTTCTTGGCTGGCTGTTCTTGCTGATCTTCTGGGGGAGGGGCCTCTTGCAGTGGTTCTGAAATGTCTTTGCTGGAGGCAGAATTGCCCCACCCTTGCCGGGGGCCAGGCTAAGTAATCCGCTCGGGTTTGCTCTCCGTAGCTTTTGTTCCCTGCAAGCTTTATGTACAGCTTTAGAGGACGAGAGTGAAAATGGCGGTCTCCCAATCTCTGCCCTGGAGGAGGCGAGAACTTGGGGCCCCACTCCTCAGTGTGCCCCCAGAGAAGAACAGTCAATCACTCCTGTCTCCCCGGTCTCTGGCCTCACTCCATGCTCACCCAGCCTGTGACCGAGCATTTCTATCTCTGTCACACAACCCCATTTGGAGTCTCCAAACCCAGCAGATTCCTGCGGTGCACTCCCGCACCACTTCTCCTGGCATGATGTTGTATGCCTAGTAGGTACTCTTTAATGTAAAGTTTCTGAACCATCTGTGAGCTGTATTCTGGCAAAAAGACACCCAGAGCAGCTAGTTTATAGTTCTTTGGGTTCATTCCTCTATCCTTGGTTGAGATTTGCCCATGATTATTAAACTTCATCTAGGGAAATGGACCCTCTTCTCAGTTCACAGTGTGATAGTTTTGGGAAGTGAATAAATCTGGAAGGACTTAGAAACAGCATCTGTTTTATTCCATGGACATGTAGCAGGAGATAAAGTGGCAATGAATCCTACACTTCTGTATGAAATTTGGCTCAATTGTGAAAGCTAGAGCAGAAGAATAGTTTAACATTTCTCAGAGACAGCAAAGAGGAGCAGAAGGTATAAAGCCTGGATCAGCACCATTGAAAGGACAGGCTGAGGAGAGGAGACCTCTAAGAGAAAGCCAAGAAACTGAGGTAGGAAGTGAATAGTGTGAAATGCCATTGAATGGTCAAGAAACAGGGGCTGGAAATTTTTCTCTGTGTTTATGAATTTGGAGATTTGGGTGACTTTATAGAGAGATTTCATTAGAATGATAAATAGCAAATATAGAACTTCTAAAAATCTCAAATAAGGTAAGAAAAAGAATTGTTTTGTGAAAGAGTACAAGGTCAAGAGAGATTAGTCGTGTTAAGTTTGAAAGAGCTCTTTGAGAGAGTTGGTTGCATCCTTTCTTTCCTTAACACACACTATAGTATAGGGCTTTAAATTTTTTAGTGGAAATTTTTAATTTTTACATAAATTTTACTCCACATAATTTTAAAAAGTAAGTTTGTAAACAGACCACTCTTTTTTCACCTTCAATTTCAGTAAGTTATTAAGCAAAATTTTTCACATAGGTACCTTATCCAACTTAATATAATACCTAATGAATTATAGTTTTAAATAAGATATAGCTTTGATTTAAAGTAATTTATGATTTGTTTGTTTGCCTACAATTATATCCATACAGTAAAGATCCTAAATAATAATAAAAATGTGTTTCTGGCTAACCATACTTCTTATGTGCAGTGTACTTAGAATTGCAGACATTTGTGGTATCCATAAATTCATTAGTGCACCATTTTTTCTTAACAAAGGTGAGTATTAGAATTTTTCTTATGCCCTCAACTCCAAAAGCTTCCTACATTTTGATTCTGATGTGTTGTAATCCATTACTTATTCACTTTAATTCTGTTACTTTTGCCTTAATTTATAAGTGATAAAAACATAATTCTGAAGCATAAGCTAGGCCTTCACTGAAGTCTTATATGGTCATCACTGATGCATATGGTTTGGAGGGGGGTTGGGGACAGAAAGGTGTGAAAAATACAATCCCCTCATTCATTCAGTCTGCATATGTCTCAGCACAGTAAACCTTATGGGGAAAAAAGTCATGACAAGGTGTGACTAAAGGCTAACTAACCTCCAGAGCAAAGAATTTCAAGTGTATCAGAACTCTCCCTTTTATCAGGTGAGGAAGGAAGTCAAAGAATCACAGCCTATAAATTTCCATTGGAAAATTTGGGTATGAAAATGGTTAAAAAAAAATTTTTTTTTTGAAAGAAATTACATATTTATCCCCCTGTACATTCTCAGGCTATTGTGGCCTGGGATATAAAGCAAAGTCTTAGGTTTGTTATGAGTGAACACTGGATTGAGGATATGTGGACAAAATAAAATGCAAAATTTTTGAATTTGGGTAGTATTCCACCATAAGTAATAATATAAAAAATAAGTGTGTATTCAAAGTTAAACATGACAGATTTCCTCAGGTATCCTGCTTTTAAGTAAAAGGTGAGTCCTGTCTCCCATTTGTCCTGAGTCACATAGTGCACTCATCAAGGGGCATCGATTCTTTTTTTTTTTTAAGTTTTTATTTAAATTCCATTTAGTTAATATACAATGTAATATTAGTTTCAGGTGTACAATATAGTGTTTTAGCTCTTCCCTACAATACCTGGTACTTATCACAGCAAGTGCACTCCTTAATCCTCATCATCTGTTTTACCCATTCTCCCACCCACCTCCCCTCTGGTAACCATCAGTTTGTTCTCTGAAGTTTCTTAACTGTCTCTTTCTTGGTTTCCCTCCTTCTCTCCCCCACCTTGTTCATTTGTTTTGTTTCTTAAATTCCACATATGAGTGAAATCATATGGTATTTGTTTTTCTCTGACTGACTTACTTTGCTTAGCATAATACTCTCTAGCTCAATCCACATCCTTGCAAGTGTCAAGATTTCATTTTTTATGGCTCAGTTATATCCATTTTATGTGTTACCACATCTTTCTCCATTCATCAGTCATTGAATACTTGAGCTGTTTCCATAGTTTGGCTGTTGTAGATAATGCTGCTATAAGCATTGGGGTGCAAGTGTCCCCTTAAATTAATATTTTTGTATTCTTTGGGTAAATACCTAGTAGTGCAATTGCTGGATTAGGATAGTTCTATTATTAACTTTTTCAGGTACCCCCCATACTGTTTTTCAGAGTGGCAGCACCAGTTTGCATTCCCACCAACAGTGCAAGAGGGTCACATTCTTGCCAATGCCTTTTGTTTTTTGTGTTGTTGATTTTAGCCATTCTGACAGGTGTGAGGTGTTCCCTTACTGTAGTTTTGATTTGTATTTCCCTGATGATCATTGCTGTTCAGCATCTTTTCATGTATCTGTTGGCTATCTCGATGTCTTTGGGAAAATGCATACTTACGTCTTCTGCCCACTTTTTAATTGGATTATTTGGTTTTGGGGTGTTGAGTTTTGTAAGTTCTTTATGTATTTTGGATACTAACCCTTTATCAGATATGTCATTTGCAAATATCCTCTCCCATTCCGCAGGATGCTTTTTAGCTTTGTTGATTGTTTCTGTCACTGTGGAGAAGCCTTTTATATTGATGTAGTCCCAGTGGTTTGTTGATGCTTTTGTTTCCCTTGCCTCAGGAGACATCTAGAAAGAAGTGCTATGGCTGATGTCAAAGAGGTTACTGTCTGTGTTCCCCTCTAGGATTTTTATGGTTTCAAGTCTCATGTTTAGGTCTTTCATCCATTTTGAACTTATTTTTGTGTATGGTGTAAGAAAGTGGTCCACTTTTGTTCTTTTGCATGTTCTTTCTGGTTTTCCCAACACCATTTGTTGGAGAGATTGTCTTTTTCCCATTGGATATTCTTTCCTACTTTGTTGAAAATTAGTTGACCATCGAGTTGTGGGTTCAGTTCTGGGTTTTCTGTTCTGTTTTATTGATCTTTATGTATATTTTTGTGCCACTACCATACTGTCTTGAGGACTACAGCTTTGTAATATAGCTTGAAGTCTGGAATTGTGATGCCTCCAGCTTTGCCTTTCTTTTTCAGGGTTGCTTTGGCTAATCACAGTGTTTTGTAGTTACATTCAAACTTCAGGATTGTTTGTTCTAGCTCTGTGAAAAATGCTATTGGTATTTTGATTGGGATTGCACTGAATGTGTAGATTGCTTTGGGTAGTATAGACATTTTAACAATATTCTTCCAATCCATGAGCATGGAATGCCTTTCCATTTCTTTGTATCCTCTTAAGTTTCTTTCATTAGTATTTTATAGTTATCAGAGTATAGGTGTTTTACCTCTTTAGTTAGATTTATTCCTAGGTATCTTACAGTTTTTGGTGCAATTGTAAATGGCAGTAATTCCTTGATTTCTCTTTCCCTTGGCTCATTATTGGTGTATAGAAATGCATCAGATGTCTGTAAATTGATTTTGAATCCTACAACTTCATGGAATTCATGTATCAGTTTTGGCAATTTTTTGGTGGCGTCTTCTGGGTTTTCTATATAGAGTATCATGTCATCTGCACCTAGTAAAAGTTTGATTTCTTCCGTACCAATTTGAATGCCTTTTATTTCTTTTTGTTGTCTGATTTCTATGGCTAGGACTTCCAGAACTTTATTAAGTAACGGTGGTAAGAGTGGACATTCCTGTCTTGTTCCTGACCATAGAAGAAAAGCTCTCAGTTTTTCATCATTGAGGATGATATTAGCTGTGGGTTTTTCATAGATCATCTTTATTATGCTGAAGTATGTTTCCTCTAAACCTATCTTGTTGAGGGTTTTTATCAGGAATAGATGTACTTGTCAAATGATTATCATGCATCTGTTGAAATGATCATACGTTTCTTTTCTTTTATTAATGTGGTATATCACATTGATTGACTTATGAATATTGAGCCATCCTTGCAACCCAGGAATAAATCCCACTTGATCATGGTGAATGATTCTTTTAATGTACTGTTGGATTCGAGTTGCTAGTATTTTATTAAGAATTTTTGCATCCATGTTCATCAGGGGTATTGGCCTATAGTTCTCTTTTTTAGAGGAGTCTTTATCTGGTTCTGGTATCAGGTAATGCTGGTATCATAGAATGAATTTGGAAGTTTTCCTTCCTTTTCTATTTTCTGGAATAGTTTGAGAAGAACAGATGTTAACTCTTCTTTAAATGTTTGGTAGAATTCCCGTGAAGCCATCTGCCCCTGGACTTTTGTTTGGTGGGAGTTTTTTTGATTACTGATGCAATTTTTTTGCTAGTTATTGGTCTGTCCAAGTTCTATTTCTTCCTGTTTCAGTTTTGGTAGGTTATATGTTTCTATGAATTTATCCATTTCTTCTAGGTTGTCCAATTTGTTGGCATATCATTTTTTATAATATTCTGTGGTGTTGGTTGTTATTTCTCCTCTCTCATTTGTGAATGTATTTATTTGGGTTATTTTTCTTTTCTTTTTGAAAAGTCTGGCTAGGGGGTTATGAATTTTATTAATTTTTTCAACAAACCAGCTCCTGGTTTCATTGATCTGTTCCCCTGTTGTTTGTTGTTGTTGTTGTTTCTATATAATTTTTATCTGCTCTAATCTTTTATTATTTTCCTTCTTTTGCTGGCTTTATGCTCATTTGTTGTTCTTTTTCTAGTTCCCTTATGTGTATGCTTAGGTTGTTTATTTGAGATTTTTCTTGCTTTTTGGGGTAGGCCTGTATTGCTAAATACTTCCCTCTTAGGACTGCTTTTGTTGCATCCCAAAGGTTTTGGACTGTCATGTTTTCCTTTTCATTTGTTTCCATGTATTTTTTATTTCTTCTTTAATTTCTTGGTTGATCCATTCATTCTTTAGTAACATGTTGTTTAACTTCCATGTATTTGTGGTCTTTCCAAATTTTTTCTTATGGCTGACTTCTGGTTTCATAGCATTGTAGTCAGAAAAGATGCATGGTGGGGCACCTAGATGGCTCAGTCAGTTAAGTGTCTGCCTTTTGCTCAGGTCATGATTCCAGGGTCCTGGGATTGAGCCTGGGGTCCCGCTCCCTGCTCAGCAGGGAGTCTGCTTGTCCTTCTACCCTGGTCCCTCCCCCCATTTGCACTTGTGCTCTCTCTCTCAAATAAATAAATAAAATCTTTTTAAAAAGAGAGAAAGAAAAGGTGCATGGTATGATTTCAGTCCTTTTGTATTTCTTGAGGCCGGTTTTGTGACCACATATGTGATCTGTTCTGGAGAATGTCCCATGTGGACTTGAAAAAGTATGTGTATTCTGCTATTTTAGAATGAAATGTTCTGAATATATCTGTTAAGTCCATCTGGTCCAGTGTGTCATACAGAGCTATTCTTTTCTTGTTTATTTTCTGTTTAGATGGTGAGTCCATTGATATAAGAGGGATGTTAAGGTCCCCTACTATTTATGTGTGATTATCAATTAGTTCCTTCATGTTTGGTATTGTTTTATATATTTGGGTGCTTTCATATTGGGTTCATAAGTGTTTATAATTGTTATATCTTCTTGTTGGATTGTCCCTTTTTTGATTATATAATGCCCTTCTTTGTCTCTTTTTACAGTCTTTATTTAAAATCTCGTTTGTCCAATATAGGTATTGCTACTCTGGCTTTCTTTTGACATCCATTTACATGATTACAATGATTCTCCCCTCCCTCACTTTCAATCTGCAGGTGTCTTAAGGTATAAAATGAATCTCTTGTAGGCGGCATATAGATGTGTCTTTTTTTTTTTTAAATCCATTCTGACACCCTTTGTCTTTTGATTGGAATGCTTTGTCCATTTACGTTCAAAATAATTATTTATAAACATGTATTTAGTGCCATCTTATTACTTGTTTTGTTGTTTCTGGAGATTACTCTGATCCTTCTGTGTGTTTGTCACTCTCCTCTGCACTTAAAGAGCCCCATTTAGTATTCTTGCAGGGCTGGTTTAGTGGTCATGAACTCCTTTAATTTTTGTTTTGTCTGGGAGACTATCTCTTCTACTCTGAATGATAGCCTGGCTGGATAGAGTATTCTTGGCTGCAGATTTTTCCCATTCAGCACTTTAAATGTATCATGCCATTCCCATCTACCTTGCCAATTTTGTTCAGAAATCTTTAGCTAGCTTTATGGGTTTTCCCTTGTAAGTTAAGGACTTGTGTTGTCTTACTGCTTTTACAATTTTTTCTTTATCACTATATTTTGCAAATTTAATTACAATATGTCTCTGTGTTACCAAAGGGCATTGATTCTTATGTGATCAACAGAACCATGGAATTTCCCAAGGGTGTTTTACATTAAATTTCTATATGTTTTAGATCATAATTTTGCTCATGTTATCTTCTGTCATTTTATATGCAGTGTAAATAATGCTACCCAGTCTTTGTTACTGTTACTTTTTTTTTTTTTTTAATCTAACCTAAATGCTTGTGCAAGTGAAAAGAGAAGCCCTATAATATGGGAATGGAATGAAGGAACCACTACCTTAGGAGTGCCTTCCTCAAAATACAATATGTATTCATACAATTTCTAGGTCTAGGCATACCTCATAGATACGATGGATTCAGTTTCAGACCACTGCAGTAAAGCAAATATTATAATACAGTGAGTCTAGTGAATTCTTTAGTTTCCTAATGCATACTAAAGTTATTGTTTACACTATATAGCAGTCTATTATTTATACAACAGCATTATGTCTTTAAAAAACTCTTTTTTTTATCAGTTGTGTTCCAGAGACCTGATAATATGTTGGATGTATTTCAGATTTATTATATAAAGCTCAAAAATTCATATTGAAAATGTTGGCCTTTTAATAATATCCAATGAGCTTTATTTATCATGTTACTTCAGATATATCACAAAGATATTTCAAAACACATGGGGCGCCTGGGTGGCTCAGTTGGTTAAGCGACTGCCTTCGGCTCAGGTCATGATCCTGGAGTCCCGGGATCGAGTCCCGCATCGGGCTCCCTGCTTGGCAGGGAGTCTGCTTCTCCCTCTGACCCTCCTCCCTCTCATGCTCTCTGTCTCTCATTCTCTCTCTCAAATAAATAAATAAAAATCTTTAAAAAAAAAAAAAGATATTTCAAAACACAGCCGTGTTTATTGTTTTTCAGGAAGTAACTTCCATATAAGTGAAAGTATTTTCTTTAAACTGTCTAATATTTAAGAAAATGAGACATAAAATTTTCTTGGTAGATAAGTTTTTTCTATCAACATTGTAATCAAAAACAGTTATATATAGTATTTGAAGTTAAGAGTAAGTGGTGAAAATATAGTCACTATTTTTGCTGTCATTGGATTTTGTTGTTGTTTCCAAAACATTTTTGCGATGACTCCTCCAGGAATTTTGAAACTGTTTCATCTGAAAATACAAATTTCCATGATGCAGTAGTGGCCAGTTACTACTGGAATCTGAATTGTCACCTTCATTTTCCATTGAAACATAATGAAAATGTATACATGTCTTCAGCATTAATACCATTCTAAAAATTAAGTTTAGAGTGAATTATATACAAGATATCAAAGAATATTCATTAATCTGTCTCATAAAAGGACTGTAAAATTTAACCACAAGAAAATACAGGAGAATATTTCTACCTTTTAGAGAGGTGTGGCCTTCAGGAATCAGAAACTAACAGCAACATCCTTTCAAATAGGAAACCTTGATACAATTACCAGAAAACCTAGTGACAAAACCTAGTGAGCAAAAACTCCTAATTGCTGTATATGTGTTTATAACATTTAACATAAAGATAACAAATAGTGATAAAGTGTATTATCCTAAGTTTTTAAATCAAAATGTAGAGAGGAATGAATGAATGAAGACAAGTAAAATTATTCTTGATTCTTCATCTTATTTAAACAAAATGTAAATGGATAAGCTATTCTTTATATAAGTGATTGGTGAAATCTTTATATTAAAAACAAAAAACACACCAACCACTTAGGAATTAAGAGAAAAGAATATTTCTGTGCATATGCACACAAACTTAGCTTTGATTTAAAAATAAGATTTTTGTATGGGGTGCCTGGGTGGCTCAGTCATTAAGCGTCTGCCTTTGGCTCAGGTCATGATTCCAGGTCCTGGGATCGAGCCCCGCATCGGGCTCCCTGCTCTGCGGGAAGCCTGCTTCTCCCTCTCCCACTCCCCCTGCTTGTATTCCCTCTCTCACTGTGTCTCTCTCTGTCAAATAAATAAATAAAAATCTTAAAAAAAATAAAAAATAAAAAAAATAAATAAAAATAAGATCTTTGTAGATATTATTTCCTTGGGAAGAAAATACATTAAAAAAATCAAATATCAGAAGACATACAGGAAAAGGCAGAAATTTGAGAGCTTTGTAAAAATACCTCTTTCAGGATAATCGTTTTAGTTTGTTTTAATTTAAAACATTTTAATGTAAAAATTAAGGATTCCTTGATAGGAATACTGAAATATTTTTTTATCAACTGTTCTACTCTAAAAATGTGATATTGTTGACTATATAGTCACAATTTATTAGTCACACCAAACAATGTGAAAAAAAACAAACAGCTCTTTAGGATTTAGGAATTTTCTTGTGTCACCTTTTCTTTTTTTTTTTTTTTACCCAAATAACTTGAAAACATTTAGCCAAAAGCAAATGCTGTAATTATTAAGGAAAACAGCATAATTATTAAGGGGAGTATAAGTTAGTGCAGTCAGGTGCTAGGTTTTACTATGTAAAGTGTCAAGAAAAACATCTAATATTCCCTTATATAAAAGAGCTTAAATGTTTTTCTGATTGAGCTTGTATTCTCATATGTTTTTAATTATGAAGGTTGCAAATTGTATAGTCAGCTACAGAGAATAATACCCAAAAAGCACTTACTATTTATATTTATCAAGAGAAATGAAATAACACTCACCCAAATTACTTCAACTTCAGTAGAGATTCTACTGAGAATTGAAAAGGACCATGAATATAACTGAAAATGATGCACATTAATAAATGAAGTCAGCTTCAAAATTATCATGATATAGTATAAAAAGCAACATCCTACATGTTAGGAGAATTTCAGGAGTCTCTGTTGCTAATGAAGCACAGGACAAATCCTTTTACTTTTCATCTTTCCCTGGTCTGATATTCCATAGTTACATGATACTATCTAGCACCAATGTATTGTTATTGAGTAAAAGTTAAGATTTTCAGTGGAAGCTACTGTCAGCAAAATGTATGAACTTATGCAGGTTTACTAACATGTAGTAATAAAAGTAGCTTAAGAAAATGCTATGGTTATTAATTCACACGAAACTAAGAGTTAAAGTATGTAATTTTTAAGGTATGGTGAAAACTGTATGAAAATACCAATTGTATTTGAGGTTTACTATTACTTTTTGAAAAAGAATAAATAAGGACTAAACAATAAAAAGTTATTACATAAAATAAAGACAAAAAGGGAAAGAGATCTTGAAATTGATAATAAGAAAAATATACTTCTGGTATATATCACAGATTGGCAAATTATGTCCCACAGGCCAAATCCAACCCACCTCATGTTTTTGAAATAAAGTTTTATGGGAACTCAGATACACTCATTTGTTTAGGTATTGTCTATTACTGCTTTCCCTTTACAACTACAGAACTGAGTAGCTGCTACAGAGACTGGTCCACACCTAAAATTTTTAGTATCTGACCCTTTACAGGAAAAGTTTGTTGACATCTGGCATAGAGGAATTCCAAGACAAAAATGTTAATTAATGCCATACTAAAAATACAACCCACATCTACTAACTACCTCTTAGTTTAATTAATGTCTTTGGGCTTCATTATAAATAAATACATATATAGACCTCTTATAAAATGAGCATTGATAGAGCATTAAAGATAACAAATTTGAATTCCTAATAGTAAAAAAGTTATTCCTTGTAGGTATATAATTCACCATTATTCCCACATTTAGAACAATTTTTAATACCTCATTTGATTTAGGGGCGCCTGGGTGGCTCAGTTGGTTAAGCGACTGCCTTCGGCTCAGGTCATGATCCTGGAGTCCCTGGATCGAGTCCCGCATCAGGCTCCCTGCTCGGCGAGGAGCCTGCTTCTCCCTCTAACCCTCCCCCCTCTCATGTACTCTCTCTCTCATTCTCGCTCTCTCAAATAAATAAATAAATCTTTAAAAAAAAAATACCTCATTTGATTTAAACTATTTAAAGAAAGAAGGTTTTACATTTTGAGTTGCATAAAATTGGTACACTTCTGAAATAAGTTTCATAATCATAAATTACAGTGAAAGCATACTCTTTGAATTACAAAGTCATCTTTCTTTTCCTATAGAGAAGTCTTCCATTCAGGCAGAGTTTCAATATTTTCAAGGCCTCACCTGACACATGGTGGGTGCCCTATAAATATGTTAAATAAATGACTTTCTTCTGACAAAACTTTTGTAACCTTTGTCTGTTATTACCTGTGAGAGGAAGATTTCGGTCGTTGTTCATTTTTCTGCAGACAGACAATATTTGGCAGGAAGTAAAAGCAGCATGTAAATTATATTGATCATAAGCCCACAATTTCCAGAGATTGCCTTTCACTTGGAGATAATGAAACAGGCCATGGCTGGTTAGCATTTGATTTACTTTAAGTTTCTATGGCTGATCTTTCCATTTAAATAAATTTGTGAGTCTCTTTCTTAGACGTTGAATTTGTTCAGAAATAGTGTCTCTTTCCATGACTTTAAATGAATATTGATTTTTCTTTTGGTTTTAAAAGTTATCAGTTGAGTTTTCAAAATGTATCAGTGATTATTATGAGAATTAAATAATGCAAGTAAAATAACCCACTTTAGTTAATCCAGTTGAGCAGTTAATGATCATATTTTTACATGAAATCCTGTTCCCTTCTTTAGTTGGTCCAGAGGCATTCTGTCAGGAAGAAGTACAATAGGTATAGTACAGACTGACTTCATAAAGAGCTGACCATAAGGCAGAGAAGCTGAAAGAAGAAAGGAAGAATGTAGGCAATGACTGGCACCTTAAAAATAATTTATAGGGGGGCGCCTGGGTGGCTCAGTCGTTAAGCGTTTGCCTTCGGCTCAGGTCATGGTCCCAGGGTCCTGGGATCGAGCCCCACATCCAGGCTCCCTGCTCCGCAGGAAGCCTGCTTCTCCCTCTCCCACTCCCCCTGCTTGTGTTCCTGCTCTCGCTGTCTCTCTCTGTCAAATAAATAAATAAAAATCTTTAAAAAAAATAGTAATTTATAGGGGCACCTGGGTGGCTCAGATGGTTAAGCATCTGCCTTCAGCTCAGGTCATGATTCTAGGGTCCTGGGATCGAGCCCCACATTGGGCTCCTGGCTCAGCAGGGAGCCTGCTTCTCCTTCTCCCTCTGCCTCTCTCCCTGCTCATGCTCTCTCTCTCTGTATCTCTGTGTCTCAAATGAATAAATAAAATGTTTAAAAAATAATAATAATTTATAATGCAGGAGGTCCAAAATCAGGTTGTTTATCTTCCACCCAAATGTTTTTACATTTGAAATTTAAGAGGCAAAATTAACCAGCCCCTGAGTGATACGTCATATTATTGCCATTTTAAAAATGATAGTTTTACTTTATTTTCTTATACTTCCTATTATTGATATATTCAAATACTTATCTATACTTTTTCTTGAGAATCAGCTTTTCTTGCCTTTCCACTTATTTAACCACTAAAATTGGTTTCAGTCCTTCAAGTAAGAGCTTTAAAGGGATTTTATTTCAAAATCTAGTTGAGATCAGATTAAGTCATCAGTGCAACTCTGAGTCTTTGATAAGACCTTGAGAATTTGAAGTGGCCCCTGTAGCTTCTCCTCTAGACGAAAGGGCTTCAAAGAAGTAAAAGGGTATTGTCTCATAGCTCCTTGACTTTTCAGTGGAAATGAGCCTGGATTGAAGATAGGTGTAAGAGTGGCTTTTTTCTGATGGAGTGGATTATATTACCTTATGCGGTAAGCCCATAAATTTTTAAAGGATTTGTGCTAGTTTGGGCTGACAAGGATACGGACTGTTCAAAATGAAAAGAGGCCTCTTGTCCCCTATCCTTCTATGTCTTGAGACCTACCCAGATGCAAATCTGAGCCATTTCTCCTAGAAGAAGAATGACTCAGAAGATGGAACCAAGATTACAGAAGGCAGAATCAAAAAGCCTGAGAACTATTCTCAGGGAGCCAAATTGGTTTTAATCAATAACATTCCTAATCCCCCAGAACAGAAAAGGCATTTGCTTTCAATATGTGATTTAATATGCTATTACAATACAAAATAAAAAATTAAAAAAAAAAAAAACAGTATATTAGAAACAGATGGAGATTTCTATTTTTTTTAAAGATTTTATTTATTTATTTGACAGAGAGAGACACAGCGAGAGAGGGAACACAAGCAGGGGGAGTGAGAGAGGGAGAAGGAGGCTTCCTGTGGAGCAGGGAAGCCCGATGCGGGGATCGATCCCAGGACCCTGAGATCATGACCTGAGTTGAAGGCAGACGCTTAATGCCTGAGCCACCCAGGTGCCCCCAGATGGAGATTTCTAAAGCCTAACAAAAAATTTTCATGAAAAGCTAGAGCAAACATTTTCTTTTTTTTTTTTTTAATTTTATTATGTTATGTTAGTCACCATACAATACATCATTAGTTTTTGATGTAATGATCCACGATCCATTGTTTTCGTATAACACCCAGTGCTCCATGCAGTATGTGCCCTCCTTAATACCCATCACCGGGCTAACCAATCCCCCCTCCCCCCTCCCCTCTAAAACCCTGTTTGATTCTCAGGTCCATAGTCTCTCATGGTTCATATCTCCCTCCAATTCCCCCCACCCATTTTTCCCTTCCTTCTCCTAATGTCCTCCATGTTATTCCTTATGTTCCACAAATAAGTGAAACCATATGATAATTGACATTCTCTGCTTGACTTATTTCACTTAGCATAATCCCCTCCAGTTCCATCCATGTTGATTCAAATGGTGGGTATTCATCCTTTCTGATGGCTGAGTAATATTCCATTGTATATATGGACCACATCTTCTTTATCCATTCATCTGTTGAAGGGCATCTCGGCTCTTTCCACAGTTTGGCTATTGCAGACATTGCTGCTATGAACCTTGGAGTGCATATGGCCCTTCTTTTCACTACATCTGTGTCTTTGGGGTAAATAGCCAGTAGTGCAATTGCTGGGTCATAGGGTAGCTCTATTTTTAATTTTTTGAGGAACCTCCACACTGTTTTCCAAAGTGGCTGTACCAACTTGCATTCCCACCAACAGTGTAAGGGGGTTCCCCTTTCTCCACAACCTCTCCAACATTTGTTGTTTCTTTCCCTGTCCATTTTTGCCATTCTAACTGGTGTAAGGTGGTATCTCAGTGTGGTTTTGATTTGGATTTCCCTGATGGCTAATGACGATGAACATTTTTTCATGTGTCTGTTAGCCATTTGTATGTCTTCTTCAGAGAAGTGTCTCTTCATGTCTTCTGCCCATTTTTTTGACTTGATTATTTGTTTTTTGGGTGTTGAGTTTGAGAAGTTTTTTATAGATTTTGGATACCAGCCCTTTATCTGTAGTGTCATTTGCAAATATCTTCTCCCATTCTGTGGGTTGCCTCTTTGTTTTATTGACTGTTTCCTTTGCTGCGCAGAAGCTTTTTATCTTGATGAAGTCCCAAAAGTTCATTTTTACTTTTGTTTTACTAGCTTTTGGAGATGTATCTTGAAAGAAGTTGCTGTGGCCGATGTCAAAGAGGTTACTGCCTATGTTCTCCTCTAGGATTTTGATGGATTCCTGTCTCACATTGAGGTCTTTCATCCACTTTGAGTTTATCTTTGTGAATGGTGTTAGAGAATGGTCGAGTTTCATTCTTCTGCATGTGGCTGTCCAATTTTCCCAACATCATTTATTGAAGAGACTGTCTTTTTTCCATTGCATGTTTTTTCCTGCTTTGTCAAAGATTATTTGACCATAGAGTTGAGGGTCCATATCTGGGTTCTCTATTCTGTTCCATTGGTCTGTATGTCTGTTTTTGTGCCAGTACCATGCTGTCTTGGTGATCACTGCTTTGTAATATAGCTTGAAATCAGGCAACGTGATGCCCCCAGCTTTGTTTTTCTTTTTCAACATCTCCTTGGCAATTCAGAGTCTTTTCTGATTCCATACAAATTTTAGGATTGTTTGTTCCAGCACTTTGAAAAATGTCATTGGAATTTTGATCGGGATGGCATTGAAGGTATAGATTGCTCTGGGTAGCATAGACATTTTAACAATGTTTATTCTTCCGATCCATGAGCATGGAATATTTTTCCATCTTTTTGTGTCTTCTTCAATTTCTTTCATGAGTGTTTTGTAGTTCCTAGAGTATAGATCCTTCACCTCTTTGGTTAGGTTTATTCTGAGGTATCTTATGGTTTTTGGTGCTATTGTAAATGGAATCATTTCTTTAATTTCTCTTTCAACAGTTGCGTTGTTAGTGTATAAGAAAGCAACTCATTTCTGTGCATTGATTTTGTATCCTGCCACATTACTGAATTGCTGGATGAGTTCTAGTAATTTGGGGGTGGAGTCTTTTAGGTTTTCCACATAAAGTATCATGTCGTCTGCGAAAAGAGAGAGTTTGACTTCTTCTTTGCCAATTTGAATACCTTTTATTTCTTTTTGTTGTCTGATTGCTGTTGCTAGGACTTCTAGTACTATGTTGAACAACAGTGCTGAGAGTGGGCACCCTTGACGTGTTCCTGATCTTAAGGGAAAGGCTCTCAGCTTTTCCCCATTGAGGATGATATTCGCTGTGGGTTTTTCATAGATGGATTTTATGAGCTTGAGGAATGTTCCCTCTATCCCTATACTCTGGAGAATTTTAATCAGGAAAGGATGTATTTTGTCAAATGCTTTTTCTGCATCAATTGAGAGGACCATATGGTTCTTCTCCCTCCTCTTATTAATGTGTTCTGTCACATTGATTGATTTGTGAATGTTGAACCACCCTTGCATCCCGGGGATAAATCCCACTTGGTCGTGGTGGATGATCCTTTTAATGTATTGTTGGATCCTATTAGCTAGGATTTTGTTGAGGATTTTGGAATCCATATTCATCAGGGATATCGGTCTGAAATTCTCCTTTTTGATGGGGTCTTTGCTTGGTTTGGGGATTAAGGTAATGCTGGCCTCATAGAATGAGTTTGGAAGTTTTCCTTCTGTTTCTATTTTTTGAAACAGCTTCAGTAGAATAGGTATTATTTCTTCTTTGAATGTTTGGTAGAATTCCCCAGGGAATCCATCAGGCCCTGGACTCTTGTTTATGGGAGGTTTTTGATCACTGCTTCAATCTCGTTACTGGTTATTGGCCTATTCAGGTTGTCAATTTCTTCCTGTTTCAGTCTTGGCAGCTTATAGGTTTCCAGGAATGCCTCCATTTCATCCAGATTGCTCAGTTTATTGGCATATAGTTGTTGATAATAATTTCTAATAATTGTTTCTATTTCCTTGGTGTTAGTCGTGATCTCTCCCCTTTCATTCATAATGTTATTAATTTGGGTCCTTTCTCTCTACTTTTGGGTAAGTCTGGCCAGTGGTTTATCAATCTTATTAATTCTTTCAAAAAACCAACTTCTAGTTTCATTGATCTGATCTACTGTGTTTCTGGTTTCTAATTCATTGATTTCTGCTCTAATTTTAATTATTTCTCTTCTAATGCGTGGCTTAGGCGTCATTTGTTGCTTCTTCTCTAGTTCTTTAAGGTGTAGAGTTAGTTGGTGAATTCGGGATTTTTCTGTTTTTTTGAGTGAGGCTTGGATGGATATGTATTTCCCCCTTAGGACTGCCTTTGCAGTATCCCATAGGTTTTGGAATGATGTGTTTTTGTGCTCATTGATTTCCATGAATTGTTTAAGTTCTTCTTTGATTTCTTGGTTGACCCAAACATTCTTGAGCAGAGTGGTCTTTAGCTTCCAAGTGTTTGAATTTCTGCCAAATTTTTTCTTGTGATTGAGTTCCAGTTTTAGACCATTGTGGTCTGAGAATATGCAGGGAATAATCTCAGTCTTTTGGTATTGGTTGAGACCTGATTTGTGACCCAGTATATGGTCTATTCTGCAGAAAGTTCCATGTGCACTCGAGAAGAATGAGTATTCTGTTGTTTTAGGGTGGAATGTTCTGTAAATATTTATGAGGTCCATCTGGTCCAATGTATCATTCAAAGCTGTTTCCTTGTTGATTTTCTGCTTAGATGATCTGTCCATTGCTGAGAGTGGAGTATTGAGGTCTCCTACAATTAACGTATTGTTATCAATATGACTCTTTATTTTGGTTAACAGTTGGCTTATGTATATGGCTGCTCCCATGTTGGGGGCATAGATATTTACAATTGTTAGATCTTCTTGTTGGATAGACCCTTTAAGAATGATATAGTGTCCTTCTGTGTCTCTTATTACAGACTTTAGTTTAAAATCTAATTTGTCTGATATAAGAGTTGCTACCCCAGCTTTCTTTTGAGGTCGGTTGGCATGGAAGATGGAACTCCGTCCCTTCACTTTCAGTCTGGATGTATCTTTAGGTTCAAGATGAGTCTCTTGTAGACAGCATATGGATGGGTTCTGTCTTTTTATCCAATCTGCAACCCTGTGCCGTTTTATGGGAGTGTTTAGGCCATTCACGTTGAGAGTGATTATTGAAAGATATGAATTAATTGTCATCATGTTGCCTGTGAAGACCTTGTTTTTATAGATTGTCCCTGTAAATTTCTGTTGTAGATCACTCTTGGGGTCTTTCTCCTTTTATAGAACCCCCCTTAATATTTCTTGCAGGGCCGGCTTAGTGGTTCCTATTCTTTCAGTTTCTGCCTGTCCTGAAAGCTCTGCATCTCTCCATCCATTCTAAATGAAAGCCTTGCCAGATAAAGTATTCTTGGCTGCATGTTCTTCTCATTTAGTACCCTGAATATGTCTTGCCAGGCCTTTCTGGCTTGCCAAGTCTCTGTGGATAGGTCTGACGTTATTCTGATGTTCCTCCCTCTGTATGTAAGGAATCTCTTCCCCCTAACTGCCCTTAAGATGGTTTCCT
This sequence comes from Mirounga leonina, assembly GCF_011800145.1. Lineage (NCBI taxonomy): Eukaryota > Metazoa > Chordata > Mammalia > Carnivora > Phocidae > Mirounga > Mirounga leonina. Next base: position 15,425,201 of record NW_023270426.1, read on the forward strand.
TGGTTCTAAGATTTGCAAGTTTTACTCTTACATGCGGGGGTGTTGGCCTGTTTTCCTTGATCTTAGGAGGGGTCCTCTCTGCCTCTAGGACTCGAATGTTTGTTTCATTCGCCAGATTAGGGAAGTTCTCAGCTACGATTTGCTCAAATACATCTTCTAGCCCTCTCTCTCCACGCCCTCCGGGATTCCAATTATTCTGACATTGGAATGCCTCATGGTGTCACTTATTTCTTTGATTCTATTTTCATGGATTCTGAGTTGTTTTTCCCTGGCCTCCTCTTTTCCCTTTTTATCTATTATACTATCTTCCAGATCACTTGTTCTCTCTTCTGTCTCAGTTACCCTAGCTGTTAGATTATCTAGATTGGATTGGATCTCATTGATAGCATTTTTAAGTTCTGCCAATTCACCTTTTATTTCTGCCCTTAGAGACTCTATGTTGCCATTAATTGATTTCTCCATTCTAGCCATTGTCTTCACAATTGCTAGCCTGAATTCCATCTCCGACATCTTGGTTATATCTGCATCCATTTGTAAATCTGCAGCATAAGTCATAATCTCTGAGTCTTTTCTGTTTTGGGGGCTCCTCCTCCTAGTCATTCTGTTGATGGGTGTTTGAGGGAATGTATAGAGTCCAAATTATTGACCAGAACCCAAGCAAGATGCACCTGTTTTCTTGGGACCTTTGGGTTGCTGGCCTCTTGTTTTCCTAGCCTGTCTTCTGGGGGAGGGGCCTGCACGCTGTTACTCAGGCAACCCTGTTTTGGGGCGGAGTTGCCCTGCGCCCCTGTGGTGGGGGATGAGCTCAGTGGGAATCAGTCTTTTGTTCTCTGGCGCCTTTCCCTGGGGGCTTTCCGCGTCTCTTCTGCGAGTCAGAGCAGAAGAGACCGTTTCCAACCCTCTGCCTCAGAGCAGAGAGACCTCAGTCTGTTCTTCAGTGAGCTCTCCAGGCCACACTGTCTCCGTTTCTGTCCGTGCTGCTATAAACTGCAGCGCCCTGGGTTGTGCGCCCCTCCGCAGCACTCCCAGTCCTGCCTCCAGGTTGGGGTACGTCTCTGCCCTTTGTGCTTCTAAAACCGCCAGCCACTCCCAATTCGCAGGTGCGCACGACTCTGCCGCTTGGGGATCTGCCCCGGGGACTGCAGTTCACGTGTGCGCGACTCTGCTGCTCAGGGATTCCACGCCGGGGGTTGCAGTTCACCGGCGGGACCCAGCGCACCTGGTTTCCATCTCGGAGGCTGCGGTTCGCGTGCGTGCGACCGTTGCTCCGGGTTTCTGTCCGGGTGGCTGCGGTTCGCATGCGCGCGACCCCGCTGGTCTGGTTTTCCACCCCGGGGGCTGCCCTAAAGTCCTTTCCCGACGCGACTGGTCTGCGAGTCTGCCCCATCCGCAGCACGCGAGGCTGTCACTCACCGGCAGTGTAGGATCCCCACGGCCAGGCACCCTCCCGCTGCCCATTTATCCTCTGATATCTGCCCGCAGAATCACGGCTCTCCACTTCGTACCTCAAAACCAATCACCTGCAATATTCTGTTTGTAGAGATCCAGATCTTCTTACATCTCAGGCTGGTTTCGTGGGTGCTCAGAGTGGTCTGGTAGATATCCAGCTCAATTCCGGGACCAGTTGAAATAGGGTTCCCTACTCCTCCACTATCTTTCCCCCCTCCCACAAACATTTTCTTAAATAGGGTAACAATAGGAGCAATCCCCTCTAAGACAAGTAAAATATGTTCACTACCACTGCATCTATTCTGTTTTATTGGAGGCCCTAGGTAGTATAAAAAGAAATGAAAAAACTCTTAGGGGTGTAGGATAGGAAAGCAAAAAATTATTTTGGAGATACTTTTTATCATTCACATAGAAAATGCAAAAGAATCCATAAATTTTGCAAAAGGACGGAATAGAGTTAACAATTATATACACCAGAGGCAAACACCTAGAAAACAAACATAAAAAGACACTGTTTGCGGGCGCCTGGGTGGCTCAGTTGGTTAGGCGACTGCCTTCGGCTCAGGTCATGATCCTGGAGTCCCGGGATCGAGTCCCGCATCGGGCTCCCGGCTCAGCAGGGAGCCTGCTTCTCCCTCTGACCCTCCCCCCTCTCATGTGCTCTCTCTCTCTCTCAAATGAATAGAATCTTTAAAAAAAAAAGAAAAAAAAAGACACTGTTTGCAATAGTGTAAATACAGTAGAAAAATATAAGAATTGACCTATCATAGGTCGTATAAAATCGCTACAGCTAAATTATAAAACTTTAAAAACTATTAAAAATAACAAAAAACTGCAGAAATATGCTATATTTATAGTTAGGAAAACTTAATATTGTAACCTGCAGATTTAATGCAATTCCAGTAGAAATTTCTGTTGGTCATTTTTAGTGGAATTTGTTCAGATTATTATTAATTTATATGAAGGAATAAAGAGCTAATCAATAACCGGGGCTCATTTGAATAGTTCAGGATGAGGGGTTTGCCTATTAGATATTTTGAAGGCATAATATCGGAGGTAGTATAGTACTAGAGCATGGGTACATAATATGAGCGTGTAAAAAAGTAATGACCAGTATGGATTCAGAATGATCCATGTTTAGACTGAGGTAGGTAGGAAAATGAGATACAGAGTAATATTTTTAAAAACAGACATTCTTTAAATTGTCTGCCATTTCATCCACTGAGAGTGAACAAGACATTAGAGATATAAAAATGGTGATCTCTCATGGATATCAGTTCCTGAAAACCTCACATGAGGTGAGGATCCAACCTAACTAGATGTGATTCTAGTGTATAAAAATAAGTAGTTTCTTGATGACATGGCTTCTTCTCAGATTCAGCTGGGGAACTAGCCCCTGAAGGAAACAGTATACTTATTGAGCAGTGGCATCTCGTCATCTAACATGACACTTAAACTAAGATATATTGAGAATTATTTTACTACTTGTAGTTTTCATCTTATTAAATTATCAGCATATACACTCACATTGTAGCATAACTATTGTGTGAATTAACAATTTTTACCTTAGACATTTCTATACCAAACAACATTTAATTAGCTGGGATAATTATAATATTATTTATAATAAGGGTTTCTATAATTGTTTTTATTTTAGGTTTAGTTTTTTTATTGAAGTTTAGTTTTTTATTGGAGTATAGTTGACATACAGTATTATATTAGTTTTAGGTGTACAACATAGTGATTCAACAATCCCTTACCTTATAGAATGCTCACCAAGATAAGTGTAGTTACCATCTATCACCATAGGAGGTTATTGCAATATAATTGACTATGTTCCCTATGCTATACTTTTCATCCCTATGACTTAGTTTTATTATATTTGACTCCTACACAAATGTGAGCTTCCTAATAACATCTTATTTGTCTTTGTATCCCACCTCAAGCACTGTACTTCCAGCATATACTAAGAACACAGTTTGCTGAGGAATGAATGAATGAATGAATGAATGAGGAGGCAAATTTACATGATGATTAAGAATATAAACTTTAGAGTTAGAAAGATCTGGTCCTCCTTTTTTTTTTTTTTAACTAGTTATGTGAATTTGTAAAATTTAGTCTTTTTTAATTGTTTAGTCAAAAAAGTAGATAATGATAGCAACCTTGTGATAACAACCACCTCATGGAGCTGTTGTGATGATTAAATGCATACATGTATATAAAGTACATAGTGTGCCCAACACGTATTAAACACTCAATAAATTTAAGTCATTACTGGCATCATTTTTATTATTATTATTATTATTATTATTATTATTATTATTATTAAGAATGCTTGCTTAACTAGAACTTATCATTACACGATGGTACCCAATTAGGAGTATTTATTGTAATATTTAAAATTTGGGAATGTATTATAGTATCTAAACTAAGAAATGTATTACATTTATGAAGTCATAAAGACTAAGATGTTATACTAGGCACTTTATTAGGCATTAAACGTTTTTCATCTTAGTGGTCTTTATGTTAGAAAACATCATTTAAACATCTTTGATTTTTCTTTACTAAGCAGCAAATGTTGAATGTAGAACAAATGTTTGGTATAGTTCTTCCTTTCTGAACAAGAAGGATAAGCCAACTTTTCTAATGAATTGCAAAGTGCCAGGCCTTTCCAAAATCCTCTCTTTATTGCAAAATTATTCCAAGTGGTTTTTAAAAGCTTCTGATTAACCTTTGAAGAAGAAAACACATATACAGCACCCTGAAACACAGTGCCAGAAATTTCTTTTCCTTCAGTTTGGTAATAAGCCAGATCCATTCTGTATCGTTATATGTTAGGAAAATTTTGTAGGTGGCGTGGAAGCTCCATTCTTAGATTACCAGAAAAATGACAAGCATGGCAGTCAAGGAGGCCATAAGCTTCTGTAGACCTTGACTCAGTGCTTTCCTCCAGAGAACCTGATGGGTAGGATTTGTGTTAGACACTGAAGGTCCTAAAACTGTCTACCAAACAGAATTCTGATTTTTGGTATCTTGTAGTTAATTTCAAATTCCAAAAGAAACCTACAAACTCAAGCAGTGTAATTTTGCCAAGAAAGAGAGGGGGAGGAGATGATCAGAGGGATGGTGAGGGGCAGCATCAGGTAAGAGCCTTGCAAGTTATGATGAAAGATTAGATTTTTTAAATCCACATATATTTTGGAAACTGAGGTAAAATATATACATATATACATTGAAATACACAAATTTTTAAATGTTTGATTTAATAAGCTTAACAATCACGGTAATATAATCACCACCTCAGTGAAGATACAGAACATTTCCATCACATCAAAAGTTCCCTGTTCCCTTGTCCTGACAGTGCCCAATGCCATAGAACCAATTGCTTTGGTTTCTATCATCATTAATGAGTTTTTCCTGTTTCTGATTGAACTTCATACAAATGGAATCATAACAATGTTAACAGTGTGTACTATTTTGTGTCTGGTTTACTTCTCTCAACGTAATTTTTTAGAGATTTATCCCTACTGTTGCATGCGTGAGTAGCTTGCTCAAGTACAAGTCTTTGTACAGACATATACTTCCATTTTTCTCTGGGTGAATGCTTAGGTGTAGAATGGCTGAATCATATAGTAGGTGTATGTTCGATTTTTTAGAAACTGCCAAACTGTTTTTCACAGTGCATTTACCATTTCACATTTCTACTGGCAGTGAGTAAGAGTTCCAGTTCCAACACATTCTTGCTAACACCTGTATGAGCTGTCTTTTTAATTTTAGCCTTTCAAATAGTAATGGTATCCCTTGTGGTTTTAATTAGTATTTTCCTTGTTGAACATCTTTTTAAGTGCTTATTTATCAAATGTTTATCTTCTTTGGTCAAATGTCTGATAAAATCTTTTGCCCTTTCTTTTCATTGGATTGCTTATTATCTTAATACTGAATTTTGAGAGTTCATTATGCATTCTAGATACAAGTACTTTATCAGATATATGATTTGTAAATATGTTCCCAGTTTGTGCATGTGTTTAGTGTGCGTGCATGTGCTTGTTCGTTTAACAGGATGTTTTGTAGAGCCAGATTTTAAATTTTATGAAAGCTAATTAATCATATATTTCTTTTAAGGACCTTATATTTAGTTTTATATCTGAGAAATCTTTGATGCAAAGTCACAAATATTTCTCTTTCTGTTGTTTCCTAGAAATTTATAGTTAGAGGTTTTACATTTAGGTGTAGCATATATTTTTAGTCAATTCTTGTAAATTGCAAGATACAGATTGATGTTCATGTTTCTACCTATAGATATCTAAATGTTCCATCACTGTTGCAAAGACTATACTATCTCCACTAAATTGTGTTTTCACCTTTGTCAGAGTCAGTTGTCCAAACGTGTAGATCAGTTTCTGGTATCTATTCTTTTTTATGTCAAAGCAGCACTGTCTTAATAACTGCAGTGTTATAATAAATACTGAAATAAGATAATGTCATCTTTTTGGAAGTTTCAAAGACTCTTCTATGAAGTCGTCCTCTATGTTGTATTTTCTTTGTATTTGCACATAAATTATAAAATCAGCCTGTTAACTTCTACAAAAAATGTTATGGAATATTTTTAATCACAGTTGAATTGGATCTATCAATTCGGAGGAATTGACAGAATATGAATCATCTCATTTATGAATACAGCATATCTCTATTTATTTAGTTTTATTTCTCTAAGCAATATATTTTTTAAAGATTTTATTTATTCATTTGACAGAGATAGATACAGTAGCAGAGGGAACACAAGCAGGGGGAGTGGGAGAGGGAGCCCCGGTGCGGGGCGCGATCCCAGGACCCTGAGACCATGACCTGAGCCAAAGGCAGACGCTTAACGACTGAGCCACCCAAGCGCCCCTCTCTAAGCAATATTTTAGAGCTATGGTATCATATGTATCTCTTTTAATATGTTTCCTTGAATAGACAGTGTTATATATGAATAAAGGCAGTTTTAATTTTTTCTTTACAATCTAGATATATTTTATTTCTTTTTCTTGCCCTAACTGCACTGGGTAGTATCTCTAGTAGTGTTTAGTAGAATTTACCAGGCAAACCATCTGGCCTTGGGCTTTACTTTGTTGGGAAGTTTTGATTACTCATTCAGTATTTTACTCATTATTGGTGTATTCAGATTTTCTGTTTCTTTGTGAATCAGGCTTGGTAGCTTTTAACTTTCTAGGAATTTATCTGTTTCTTCTAAACTATCCAGTTATTGACATTTAATTGTTCACAGTAGTCTCTTACAATGTTTGTATATCTCTGTTACCAGTTGTAATGTTTCCTCTTTAATTCTTGATTTTATTACTTGAATCTTTTTTTTAATAGTTCAGCTAAAAGGTTGTCAATTTTATTTATCTTTTCCAAAGACAAGCAGCTCTTAGTTTTGTTGATCTTTTCTATTGTGTTTCTGGTGTTTATTTCACTTATTTCTGCTCTGGCCTTGGTTATTCCCTTCCTTCTCATAACTTTGGGCTTAGTTTGCTCTTGTTTTTCTAGTTCCTTGAGGTAATAAAAGGTCAGGTATTTTATCTGAGATCTTGCTTTTTTCTTTCCTTTCCTTTCTTTTTTTTTTTGAAATCTTGCTTTTTTTTTTTAATGTAGGTATTTATCATTATAAACTTTTTTCTTAGAACTGCTTTTGTTGCACCCAATAAATTTTGGTCTGTTGTGTTTCCATTTACATTTATTTCAATATATTTTTTGCTTCTGTGACATTTTTTTTTTTTTAACTCATTGGTTGTTCAGGAGTATGTTGTTTAGTTTCCACATGTTTTTAATTTTTCCACTTTTCCTCCTTTTATCGATTTCTAGTTTCATGCCATTTTGATCAGAATAGATACTTAGTATAATTTGTCTTACTATATTTGCTAAGACTTGTTTTATGACAAACATCATCTGTCCTTGAGAATGTGCCATATGTGTCTGCGAAGAATGTGTATTCTGCTGCTTTTGGAATGGTCTGTTACGTCCATTGTTCCTTTACTGATTTTCTGTCTGGATAATCCACCCATTGTTAAAAGTAGAATATTGAAATCCTCTACTATTAGTGTTCTTTCGTCATTTACTGCCTTCAGATCTGTTAGTATTTGCTTTATATATTTAGGTGCTTCATCGTTGGATACATAAATATTTATAATTACTACATCCTTTGGATGAATTGACTTACTTTTTTATCATTGTATATTAGTGTGCTATGTCTCTTGTTACAGTTTTGTTTTGTTTTGTTTTGTTTTTTTACCTGAAGTCTCTTTTGTCTGAAATAGATATAGCTACCCCTGTTCTCTTTTGGTTTCCATTTTCATGGAATGTCTTTTTCCATCCCTTCACTTTGAGTCTATTTGTGTCCTTAAAGCTGAAGTAAGTCTCTTGTAGGCAACATATAGTTGGTCTTCTTCTCTGATCCATTCAGCCATTCCCTGTCTTTTGATTGGAGAATTTTTTCCATTTACATTTAAACTAATTACTGATAGGTAAGGATTTACTAATGCTGTTTGTTAATTGTTTTCTGGACTTTTTAAATTTCTTTGTTCCTTTCTTCCTGTCTTCCTTTGTGAATTGATGATTTTCCATAGTGTTATGTTTTGAATACCTCCTTTGTATTTTGTGTATCTACTCTAGGTTTTTGCTTTATGGTTACCATCAGGTTTACGTAAAATATCTTATGATGTAACAGTCTCTTTTAAGTTGATAGCAACTTACCTTTGATCACATACAAAATCTCTACCCTTTTATTTCTATTTTATGTTTTGCTATCATAATTTAGATCTTTTATATTTTGTATCCTTTAACAAAGTATTGTAGCTATAGTTGTATGTAATACTTTTCTCCTTTAACTTGTGATTAATTAATACACTATCACATTATAGTATAGTATTAGCATATTCTGAATTTGACTATATTTTCACATGTTTTCAAGTTACTAAATCCTCTCTTCCACATTTTGTGGGAAATAAAATGTGCTTCCCTTATCTTGTGAAGTGTGAATGTGAATTTCAGGAGGATTATAGGAAGCTCTTTTCTAGCACTAATTTCTTCTTCCTTTGATTTATTATTCACTCATATCTCACATCATTTAGCTATGTTCTTTTGTTACTCCACAGATCAAAGTCTTTCCAGGCTTTCACAGAACAGCAAGCACACTAGCCATTTGTGTGTAGTAGGTTTTAATAAGGATGTGGTACAATGGAAAGAGGGCCGTGTTGCTGCACTTAAAAACAGTCTTTTAGTTAAGGCTACCACTAAGAACATCTTACTAAAAGGTTTCTGTAGTCATGTAGAATAGCCTCTGTTTTACAGTCATGTTGGTAATTCTCTCCTTTTTGTTTTTTCTTTACTTTGAAAACTTCTCTCTTTTGGGGTGCCTAGGTGGCTCAGTTGGTTAAGTGTCCAACTCTTGGTTTTGTCTAGGTCATAATCTCAGGGTTATGAGATTGAGCCCTGTGATGGGCCCTGTGCTCAGTGTGGAGTCTTCTTGAGAGATTCTCTCTCCCTCCCCTTTACCCCTCCCCCCACCCTACCCCACTAGTGCTCTCGCTCTCTCTCTCTGTGTCTCTAAAATAAATAAATAAATCTTTAAAACCTTTAAAAATTTTTTAAATCTTTTAAAAACCCCCAACAATTATTGATGATACACTTGATAATGTGGTGCATTCCCATTCCTTTCTTCATCTGTCATAATGATAGATGAATATATTTGTCATTATTTTCTTATGATTCCCTAGCTTTCATCTGGTAAGCACCTTTAAGAAACCATGTTCCTGTGGTCCAACTCTGCATCAAGGCTGAAATACATAGGTTCATGCCTAGTTAGTGCCACTTAAATGGAATTTTCTCGTTTGTGACCTATGACTAGGAATGACTAAAACAAAGTTTCTTTTGTGGTTCAAATGTGCAGATCATATTAATATGGTTTATTACAAACAGATTATAAACCAAAAAAATACTATATAGATATCAAATATTGTTATATTTCTCATTCATTCTTTCATTCAGAAATATTTCATGAGTGTCTGAAATGTTACAGTAATCTTCATGATGTCCTAGATATTGAAGATATAAAGGAAAAGTCCCTATCGTCATAGGCCTTATATTTCTCATATATTTATAAGAGGGGTATTTTTTTGGTAAAATATAAGATTTTTATTTTTTTTCTTCTGTGAGAAAATTTGGAATATGGAACTTATTTCTGTGGGATTCTATCTAGTTAGTAAATCTTACAGACATGAGTTAAAAGTTGATCTAACAGTTGAGACATCTTTTTTAACATGAAAACAATAAGAATAGCCATAGGAGGCAATATAAACAGTACATTGTTTGCAGTAGTGTGAGGAAAGAAAGAAATGATGTGTGTGTAGGGGGGCGGGAGTTAATTGTGGAGGCTTTTCTCTTTGAGATTTACCTTTTAATATATTCTTTTTAAAGACATTTCTTATATTAATGATCATAGAAATGGAGATTTCAAAGCAAGGCATTAAGGTAGAACTGAGAGCTATGAATTGCCTGATAATGATTTGGAACCGGACCTGTGAGCCAAAAAAGATAGAAACACAGTTTTCATGACTTAATATCATTCCTCCCAGATATCAGTGCCACATATATATTAGATTGGGATTTCAAAATAACAGCATGTGCTGACTTCCCAAATGATCCTAGAATGTCTTCATTCCAGTTTATAATAAAAAAGGACAGTTTATGAATAAGAAGCCAGAGAATATGATTCTCTTGACTCTTTGACAGTAAAACTGTTATCTCTCACATAAATCAGATGACAGCTTCTTCATTAGCCAGGAAATCAGTATTTAAAACCCTTTAATTATCAGGCACATGGACATGCTACCACTCTTTTATGATAACATGGCTTGTAACCATGGAAATAAGGTACACATATTTTAGTCTCCACTGCAAGAACCATTAGTTACTGGGTGGCAAATGATCACATTTGGACCGTTGTTAAGGATGGAAAAGTAAATTCTTCATGTTTTTGCTAAAGAAATACTAAATGCAAAAGAGGAAATGAAAACAAAGAAGAAAACTCTATTGCCTGTGAAAATAGGAGACAGCCACACTTCCAAATCATAATCTATGAAATACTTTTGCCAAAAGAAATGAAAGATAAATAAAGCTGAGGAAGAGCAAACACACACCCCTGCAGATAAAAGTCGGTGTGCAGAATTATCCAAGAGGTGAAGGTATAATTTGAGCTAATGATTCTTTCCTTGTAATAATAATATCTAAATGTGCATACATTTTTGTCTTTATTAATAAGTTCACTAAAATCAATCAGAAAAACAAAAAATAAATCAATGTGCATACAAGCCATAATATGTGTTGCCCTTATAAGCAAAGTAGGCAGATCAGGTTTTAAACACACACACATACACACACACACATAACTGTGAGAATTGGAGTTATAGCATAATTAGATAGTGAATAAATGAAACATTACTATTAGCTCTGCGGTGGTAGACACTGAGAAGATCAGCTGAGAAGCAAATATTTACTCTCCAGAAAGACTGTGGATATGAGGCTTCCCTGTAAACAAGGCAGCCTTCTGCTAGTTAATGGAAGACCATATCCCCAAGGTTGAACTGTTAGTGAAAATGATTTAACTTTTCTTAAACCAAAGCTTTATGTCTCATGGAATTGAGCTCCAGTTGCTCACAAGAATAACCCACCCAATAATACACTCACTTCCTGGAATAGAGCCTTATGGATCCAGTCCTTATAAAACAGCAAGAGATCTGTGCATCCTAATTCTGGGCTCACCATTCTTGGATTGAGTCAGTAGACCTTTGTCTACTGCTTTATCCAGTGCATCTGATGTTATGTTCCAAAATTCAGTTTTTAACTAATTCCAAAATTTCTGTAGTTTCCTGATATTAGGACCCCTTCCATTAGAGAAGGTAGCTTACCTGTGGAAAAAAATCCATGAACAATATAATTTTGACAATCTAATATGGAAATAAATCTGTTTTGTTTTCTAATTGATCCTTTTATTTCATTTATCTATGATGATCATCATTTCCTCAAGATCCATATTCCCAAATCAATATCTCTGGTTATCTACATTGAACACTGCTCTCATATTCTCCTCCTGGGACTCTTTGTTTTCTGTGGCTGCTGTGACAAATTTCCACAAACTTGGTGGCTTAAAACAACGGAATTTATTCTTTCACCGTTCTGGAGGTCAGAAGTCTGAAATCATTTTCATTGGGCTAAAATCAGGTTGTCAGGAGGGCCACACTCCCTTCATGGGCTCTAAGGAAAAATCCATTTCTTGCCTCTCCCAGTTGATGGGGATTGCTAGCATTCCTTGGCTAATAGCTGTATCACTCCAATCTCTGCCTCTGTCTTAATATACCCTTCTCCACAGTGTCTGTTAAATCTCCCTCTGCCTGCAGGGATCCATGTGATGGCATTTAGGGCCCACACAGATAATACAGGGTTATCTTCTCATCTAGAGATCCTTAACTTAATCACATCTGCAAAGACCTTTTTCTTCGGTTCTTTCTTTCTTTTTTTTTTTTTTTTCAAAATAATGTAACATTCCAAGGACTTGATACCTCTGGTGCCACCATTCAACTCACTATAGACCCCATAGATCTAAATGTTTGTTCATTGATCAAATACCAGGCATATAGGTGGGCTTTATCTCTGCTTTAGATCTGATATGCGTGATTAATTAACCTACTCCTCTAAATTTGATCCAGTAGGGTCTTCTGTTTATTCATAGAAGAACTTATGTATTATTTAAAAAGCAATCCTTCCCACCATTAACTCCTGGGAAGGTAGACTCAGAGATTTAGACGTCTTCCATCAGCCAACATTTATTTATTTGTTTGTTTGTCAGAGAGAGAGCATGCACAAGCAGGCAGAGCGGCAGGCAGAGGGAGAAGCAGGCTCCCTGCAGAGCAGGGAACTCTATGCGGGACTGAATCCCAGGACCCTGGGATCATAACCTGAACCGAAGGCAGACACTTAACCCACTGAGACCCCCATGCGTCCCCATCAGCCTGCATTTAAACCAGTTTTTTCTTGCACTTAGTGTGGACATGCTTGACTCCCTATTACTTTGTAACCTGTACTTTAAGCATTTACTTGGGTTTCTGACTCCACAAATGTCTTGGTCATGTTTCCTACCTAAAATAACTACTACTATAAAACATACTGTATAAAGCCTCATGTGTTCTCATTGATCTTCTTGGCCTTTCTTTTTCAACTCTCTCAAAATTTTATGTTGCTGCTTCATGTAGTTGTAGTTTAACTGTCTAAAAGGAATTTTACAATAGGTCATATCATCGATTTCCTATTTAAATCTTTAAGAGATTGACTCCTAAAGAGTTATTGGACCCAATTTCCTTTTGTGGAAATTATAGGTTGTGGATCCAATATCTTTTGGTATATATTCTTTTTAATAGGGGTTGAGTTGACCACCAAGACATGAAAGCCTTTCAATCATCCCCCTTCCTATTTTTGTCACCGATAATGTCCTACTTTGCTCTCTTACCTTTCTGAAGTTAAACTGTATTCTGAGATTAGTTCTTTATTCACATAAAATAATAATTGTGTTGCTAAATACCCTAAAAACTATTGTGCTTAGATTGATATAATTAGTATTACAGAAGCATCTGTTAAGAATGAAAATTTTCAGGTGCACCTGGGTGGCTCAGTTGGTTAAGCATCTGACTCTTGGTTTTGGCTCAGGTTATGCTCTCATGTGTTGTGAGATCAAGCCCTGCTTAGAGCTCCATACTCAGCCAGGAGTCTAATCTTGGTGGTCAAAGGTCTTTTTAACATATGTATAAAACATGTATAAGATCCATATAGATAAAACTATAATCTTTCTTGCAAAGCACTGAAAAACTCCTAAATAAATGAGGAGGTGTACCATTTTACATTTAATGACTTAGAATACACAAAACAGAGATGGCAATTCTCCCCAAATTGACTTATATAGACTCTCTCAGAACTCCAAACAAAAACCAATTTTTTTTCTTAATATTTTTAGATTTTATTTATATTCAAGTTAGTTAACGTATCGTGTATCATTAGTTTCAAGGGTAGTTTAATGATACATCAGTTGCATGTAACACCCAATACTCATTACATCAAGTACCCTCCTTAATACCCATCACCCAATTACGCCATCCCCCACCCACCTCCCTCCAGCAACCCTCAGTTTGTTTCCCTAGAGTTAAGTCTCTTATGGTTGCCTCCCTCTCTGTTTTTATCTTATTTTTTCCTCCTTCCCCTATGTTCATTAGCTTTGTTTCTTAAATTCCACATATGAGTGAAATCATATGGTATTTGTCCTACTCTGACACTTATTTCACTTAGCATATTACACTCTCTCTATATATTACTTTAATTACAACTTCACCTACTAGAGATTTTATTTATTATTCTTTCCTTCTTTTTTTTTTTTAAAGATTTTATTTCTTTATTTGTCAGGGAGAGAGACAGAGCACACACAAGCAGGGGGTGCGGCAGGCAGAGGGAGAAAAGAACTTTTACAGTTATTTTTGTATAAATAGTAATCTTTTCATTACAATTTCTCAGTGTTTATTGATGAAGTTTGACATTGAAATGATTTTACCATATTGATTTTGTATTTTAAGCTATTATGATTATTGAATTTATTTCTTCCAGTTTGTTTTGTGTTTTCTACTTGTCCTGCTGTATGTTTCTTCTGTACTTTCTTGTCTTCCTTTGTGTTGATTGCCTTTTTAAATTCCATTTTCCTTTACTAACCTCATATTTTACATTCTTATTCTTTAATAGCTACCATAAGAATTTAAAGGATATGCTTAAGGGTTTAATGTCTAAAATTAAATAATAACTTTATCTCCCAACTGAAGACTTCGGGGATGTTAGAACATTTTTATTCCAGAACCCTTTGCCTATTTACATGCTGTATTATTGTCATTTATTTTAGCTCCAACTTTGTTTTTCTCTTAAGGTATTTTATGTTTTATGTTATATATAGACTCCAGTCTATATATTTATCTGTATAGGAATGGACTGCATGTTTGTGTTTCTCCAAACTTCATATGTTGACATACTAACCCCCACTGGAGTAAGTACTATTAGGAGGTGGGGCATATAGGAGGTAACTGGATCATTAGAGTGGAATTCCTATGATGGGATTAGTGCCCCTTTTAAGTAGAGACACAGAAAGCTTGTTTCCTTTCTCTACATCCTTTGTCATGTGAGGAAACAATGAGTAAATAACCATCTGTAAACCAGGAGGTACACCCTCACCAGACACCAGATCTGGTGACACCTTGACCTTGAGCTTCCCAGCCTCCAGAACTGAGAAATAAACGTTTGCTGCTGAAGCCACACACGCAATGGTAACTTTTTATAGTAGCCTGAGCTGACTGAGACACATTAGCCATTTTCTCAACTCTCCTTTCTTCTTATAGAACAGACCTTCCCTCTAAGAATCCCTTTTCTTTTGCCAGAAATTTTCTTTAAATTGTCTTTTAATGAGGATTCCCGAGTAGAACACAATTTTTTTTTGTTGAAAATATCTTTTTTTCCCCACTGGGAATATTGAGTCTTATTTTTGTTGAATATAGAATTTGAAGTTGACAGATATTTCTTTCAGCACATTGAAGATGGCATTCCGCTGATATTCAGCTTCCATTTGTTACTTAGAATTAATTTATCCTTGGGGCACCTGAATGGCTCAGTCAGTTAAGTGTCTGACTCATCTGACTGATGATTTCAGCTGAGGTCCTGGGATGGAGCCCCCAAGTCAGGCTCCATGCTCAGTGGGGAGTCTGCTTGGGGTTCTCTCTCTCTCTCTCTCCCTCTGTCCCTGCCCCCCTCACGTCTGTGTTCTTTCTCTCAAATATTTTAAAAAACAACTGGAAAAATGAAAGTAATTTCTCCTTTATCTATAGCTATATTTTATATCTTATCTTTATGTAGATCTATTTTTATCTTTCTACTTTTACATAACCGGTCTTCTTAGTTCTGTAGATTCAGAAGAATCCTCAACCATTATTTCTTCACTATTGGCTCTGCTCTGTTTTCTCTCTGTTCTCTCAATTCCCTCTGTAACTGTTTCCAGTTCATACTCACTGACAAACATTCTCTTCTTGACCAAACTCTAGTCAGGCTCCTCTGAACTCTTTTTCAACTAGGTCACATCTGAGGTCATGTCCTCAAGAGCCCAGTTTTAGCAAGAATCCTGCTAAGTCTGTTTAGCCAGAATTCCCACCTACAATATCTGATAACCCTTAATATCTGACCAAATTCCTCATCTCCTGTTATCTCCCGGATGATGTCTGATGATCCTGCTTGCCTTCATCTAGAATCCTATTAGATCAGTTTTGCCAGAATTCTTTCTTATCCCCAGTGTTTTCTCTTAATAATGTTCTACATACCATATACTCTGCTCTTTGGCTATAAATTCCCACCTTTCCATGTTGTATTTAGAGTTGAGCACATTCTCTCTCCCCTATGGAAAACCCCATTGAGTAGTTCCTCTACCTATTGTGATAGTTCTGAATAAAGTCTGCCTTCCCATTTCATTAAGGTCACAATAAGTTTTCTTTAACACCATCTATGTAGGGCAAATTTTGGTAGGAATATATGTGATGAACAGCTTATGGTTATAAATTCTGAAAAGATATTTTTTCCCCCTCCTACACTCAAAGCCAGAGTTTGAAACAGGCAATTTTCCTTAAGGGGAAATTAAAGTTTACTATTAGACTATAGGTATGGCCCTTAAAGATCTCATTTTGTGGTGGTGATCCTTTACTAGACATCTCAGTTTGGGTAGGCCCTGGGGCTTGGTTTCCTAACCACTGAATTCTGAAATGCTTCAAAATTAAAGCTCAAATTAACTCATTTTGGTAAATGTCTTTAAGGGTAAAAAAAAAAAGTCAGCTTTCATGTTCCATTTACCTTTTATCAGCATCTGCTTATTGCTTACTTTTTTGATAGTTCTTGGATGCATTTAAGATGATTATAAAATAAATATATACATTATTTTGCGTTTTTAGTTACATACAATGATCATGTCTGTCCAGAGAAAATGCCATATTGTTAGACAAGCATAAGAATATCTTACCTTGGTGAAAGAAAATTGTTTTATTTTTTTGAGTCTTTGAGTAAGAGAGGGTATATCTGTAGGTTTTACCTGAAACATCAAATATGTGACTCCACATAGGTAATCTTTTATATAAATACATGTGGCTTGACTACTCACATATGTAAGTAGACCTTTGCTTTTGCATCTTATACTTTGCTCTTTTCAGTATTTTGTGTATTTTATTGCTTTTAATCAACTCCATCCAAATGAAAGGGAAATAAGTACTTAAGTAGAGACACAGAAAGCTTGTTTCCTTTCTCTACATCCTTTGTCATGTGAGGAAACAATGAGTAATTGTTTCAAATAGTAGCAGTTATCAGCCCAAATTCTAGAGTCTTGGTTTTTCTACTTAATAGCTGTGAGATCTTGGGAAGTTATTTAATCTCTATATGCCTCATTTTCTTCATTTGTAGGAAGGAAATCTAAGACATACGGTTATTCTGAGGATTAAATGGGTTAATATGGTTAATGTGTTCACAGAATGCCTTGCAAATAGTAAGTAGTTTGTAAATATCTAATATCATTATTATTTAAAAAAAGCATTTAAACCCCCAAACATGATTTTTTAGTCCTTAGGACTTGAAAGGAAAAATATAAAATAGTAACTTAAACTTTAGACTTTTTTATTCATGGCTTTTCTTCCCAGTAACAAACACAATCAAAGGTTAGCTTTTAGAAACTATTGTATTTGTTTTTAGATTCTTTCCTGGTTACTAACATAAAGAGGCAACATGTTTTGGTATTCAAGGTGCTATTGGTGCTTATTTCATTATGGGACTTCCAAATGTGGAGGTTACTTTCAGAACATCCCTGACAATTACTCAAAAAGCCTCAAATTTGCCATAACACTTAAAGAAAAGAGAATAACTCTGCTTTTAAGGCAGCCCGCCCTGTTGTTATTGGATAGCTGTAATTTTTATAAAGTTCTGCTTCCTCCTGTATCAAAAACAACTCCCCTCTAATTTGATGCATTGTATTTTGTTCTGCCACCTAAATGATGTATCTACTCCATCTTCCTGTCAAAATGGAAACTACTACTTCCTTTACAAATAAATGAATTGAGTATTTTAAAAGCTTGTTGGGGAAAGTATTTGAAATGTTAGCTCTCCTTCTATCATTTTCTTTTTAAATAAATCCTTTAACTTATTCCTCCCTATCTTCTCTCCTTCTCTCTTTTCCTTATTCCCATCACAGCCTTAAGAAAATATATATCATATGCCTTCAAACCTTTCCTTGCTTACAGTTTTCCACAAACTTAACCTTGATGAAATGGTTTCACAACTATTTACTATTCTGACCATTTCTTTCATCACTTCAGTTTTCCAATTACTATCTTTAAAATGTAGCTCGGAGTACTGAAGAAAGTGCTCATCTCATTTCCTCCATTGCCCTAGCTACCATGGTGCTGATAACCTTCACTTAGTTTTTATGTACCAAATCCAAGTTGGCTCACAATGAGCTTGAGGTCCTTCAAAATCCTCCAAGGGCTTTCTACATTCATTGCTTTAATTAATGATTCCAATATTCAAATTGCAGTTGTAGGCTTGAACATTTAGCCTAAAACCAGCATTTTGTATTTATTCCTCTTTAATTATATCTTATTACTTTTGTCCATAATTTCAACCTGTCAAGATGTTTCTTTCTTGATTTGACAGTTCTTCCATTATGTGCCAATGGAAATTTGAAAAATCCGTCTTCCATTGTTTTAACCAAGTTATTGAGAACATTTTTCACATATCCTTTCACCTATCCTTTTAGCAACCCCCTCAGATACCAACCTATTGATAAACATTTCCATTCATTTATTGAACTGATTATGTCTCCCCAAACTCTATTACTATGTAAAAACATTTTCTGTGCTTTCAATAAAGATGTATTAAAAGACTTTATTAAATGCCAGGCAAAATTTAAAATTTATTACATACGTGCTGTTCATCTGATCTGCCAATCTGGAAACTATCCTCAAAAAACAAACTATTTTAATTTCCATGACATCCTAAGTCAATTCATTCTTATTCCTAGAAAATGTGTCTTTATTTAAATGTTCATGAGCCATCTGTACAAAAATCTTTTCTAGAATTTGCCAAAGTATATTTTAAATGTATTTAACTGTAGCTTATAAAATTCCTTTTTCCATGTCTGAAAATCTGGAACAACATGTGCTAGTGTTTAGATATCTGGCAGATCTCCTGTAGTCAGTGGATTCCTAAACTTACTGAAAAGGTTTTATGTTCTCTTCACATCTGATGAATTTATTTTCTCAATACCCTGTAACTTAATTCCTCTGAATACAGGTGCTTTGAATTCATTTAGAAAGATGGACTACTTCACTGTCTTACTTGGTATCTCCTGTTTTAATCACTTTACAATGTTTGTAATATCTGTCCCACTCCTTCCAATTTGAAGATAATTCTGGTAGATGGAGAAGATAGAAGCAAACACAGCTTGTGTAATATTACTTCTTTTTTCTCATCTGTCATTACTTTATGAAAAATGGAGTTGATTCCTTTTTTATTTTATTCATATGTATATATATATTTTTTTTTTAAAGAATTTATTTATTTGACAGAGAGAGACACAGCAAGAGAGGGAATATGCAGGGGGTGTGGGTGAGGGAGAAGCAGGCTTCCTGCCGAGCAGGGAGCTGGATGTGGGGCTGGATCCCAGGACCCTGGGATCACGACCCGAGCCAATGGCAGACACTTAACGACTGAGCCACCCAGGCATACCAGTATTTTATTCATATATTTTAAAATTGTTTTTAGTCTTCTTAATTTTCGTTATTTTTAAGCTTTAATATTACTTTATGGCTATTGTTCTAATGAATTGCAGCCTTTAATATTAGTGATGCTCTTTGATCATGTACCCTCTGTTTCCTAGTTCTTTCGCAGTTTTCTTATCTGGGCTTTTTTTTTAATTGGCTGCTTCTTGTCCTCATCTAAATTTTTATAAAACTTTATTTGAAGACTTTACCATCTTTGGTCACCATACACCTTGGAGTTTCTTGTTGGGAAACAAAACATAACTTTTCTCATATTAAAAAATTAATCTGATTTCTTAAAGCCTGGTGTGCATGTATCTATCTGAATGTGTTAATTACTCAGCTCCTGTATTATTAGAATAATCAAAATTCTATTTTCATTTTTTCTCAAACTTTCTATTACTTCTGTATTACTAGCCATTTCTTCTTTAACTCAAGAAACGAATCAAGATTAACAATAACCTTTGCTCCTTATTCTAACTTCTGTGACCACTTTTGGCAGATGACTACCCTTAGTTGTTTAGATAGTTGGTATTTTTTAAAATCACTTATTTATTTGGCTGCTATAATCACCCATATTCTCTTATGTATCTAGAATATCTGTAGCATATTTAGTCCCCCTGAAATACTGTTGCTTTCTTCCTCGTATCAATTTGCCTGTAGGCTGTCAGCCTCCACCTCTACTCCATCCCATAAGTCTTGAATTTTTATACAGATAAATGGAATTATTTTTTACCTCTAAATGCCAATTTATTTCTGGTTCTCATATTAAGGCCATAAATAATGCTACAGAAGTCTCATATTTACTCATGAGAACAAATGAATTTTGTTATTTTAAAGCCTAGCTTTTTCCATCATCTACATTGTATACAATAAAACATACATATATGAACTCCTATATCTGTGACATATGTTTTGTATATATATGTATTGTGTATTGGGTGTGTACATGTATGACATGAACACACATATGTACTGTTCCTGACCACCATCTTTAGTTTCCCTCTGGCGATTACTGAAATATTTTCCACAATTTTTTTCTTCATTTTTACAATACAATTTTGACCTACCTACTATATGGTTGTCTAGTGTAATTTAGGATTGTAGCCTTCTCTTGGTTTCAAAGTTCACTTTAATGCTTTGATAAATTTATTCTTTTGCCTACCAAAAATGTTCATACTAATTTCCTAAAGAGCACCTTGCTTCTTGGTGATAGACCACCATTTAACATTCTAGCCATCATCTATGAAATAATCTTTTCTACAGTGTCAAATATTTTAAATTTTAAATTAAACATTTTAAGAATTATTAATTCAGCAAACATGTAATAGGTTCTGGGGATGAAATGATCGCAACACTAACAGCATTCTTGTCCTGATGGAGCTCACACTCCTGTGAGGGAGATAGCTAGCAAATGACTATACACATAAAACAGTTATAGAATGTGACCAGAGCTTTAATGGAAATATGCAAGGTGATGTGAAAGGGAGTGACTGAGAAAGGGGAGACTATGTTAGATATGTGCCTGCCAGAATAGATGTCAAGTCAAAGAAAAGATAAAAGCAAAATTAACGTTTTTGTTCTACTCTGTTTCCGTTCAGTGCTTTTAAGAGATAGAGTTATATTTGTCTCCACACGAGTCAGCTGAAGTCACTGGATTTGAAAAATTTTAGGAGGGATTTTGAATACATTAATATTCAAGGGTGAGATGAGCTAAGGCCTGGGGTCAACTTGATTCTGGACATGCTGATTTGTGTGTTCAACTTGGCTCTGGGCAGATGTGAGAGATGTGAGAGATGGCCTTGCTGTTTTGGGGAGGCATGGGGTTCTGCCTTGCCTTGGACTTGACTCTTTTCTACTCTTATGCTGTACTGAAGTGATGGGGACTGGGCTCAATTGCAAACAAGTCTCTTTTTTTTTTCTTTCTTTTTTTTTTCCCCAAGTAGGCTCCATGCCCAGTGTGTAGCCCATCATGGGTCTTGAACTCACAATCCCAAGATCAAGACCTGAGCTGAGATCAAGAGTTGGATGATTAACTGACTGAGCCACCCAGGCACCCCACAAATAAATAATTTTTGTTGTTAAAAAAACCCCAAAACCCCGAAGACAACAACCACCATTGTTAGATCTCTGTCTTCTTCCATATCTGCATTAGACCCTCACTAACAATGGAAACCCTCCTTTTCTCCATGGGGCAGTTAAAAGGGTCCAACCATTTTTGCATGGGAGTGTTTGTTCATCTTAAGGTTATACTGGATATTTGTTGTTGTTATTTCCTCTGAATATCCAGCTTTATTGTTCTGTTCAGTGGGTAAAAATATAGCTCAAATAGGTTTTTTTTCCTCTTTTTCTTCATTGTGTTATTTCATTCAGCAACCTCTTGACACTGGTTTTGCTTTTCTTCTATATTCTTAGATTTTTTCTTTTTGTATAATCTCTTCCATCATGCCTAGTAAAACTCTTTATCTCTGTTAAAAATTAAAGGATGGATAGGTATTCCTCAAGATCAGTAATTATATTCACAGGTATAGTGATTCTCATCCCAATCCAGTCTGGAAGGCTTACAAAGGAACGTCTGCTCCTGTGCTTCTATGTATTCCAGTCCTCCAGAAAACCACTGAATGACTGATCCAGTGCTAAAATGGGTCATTCAATTCCAAGTCAAGTGGTCTTTTCAACATACAATAGGATGAAGTAGAGATTTGGTTAAGTTTCTGGTTTAGCAGAGTGTGTACTGACACTTGGTGTTTGAGATACCCAAACCCACTTGGAGTTCTTATTTATTAGCTTGTAGAGACATTGATTAAATAAAATGGGTGATTTCCACACTTTATTAATTTTGCGCAACATGGGAAAAAGGCAAAAAAAGGAAATAATACATAATAATTAAAAGAATAAAGTCGAGCATCTGATGAAAGTTTTTGAAATTATGGTCAATAAATTATGTCAGTGTTTGAGTTCGAGCAGTTAAAATGATTGTAACATTAATTAAACTGATTAAAACTTATTACCTAGTGAAAATTATTAAAAGCCTTAATTATCTTGCTTAAGTTATCAACTTCTTTATATTTTTATTTTTACACAGCATATTTGTTAAATATTTCTGGAAGTAGGTGTGTCATGTGGAACTGTGCATATCAAACCCAAAGCCACAGTGATTTTTCCTAATTTATCAATATTATAGAGAATTCTTTCAAAACTGAACTCTTTTATATTTTAGTAATGAAATATGAAGTTCTCTATATCCTGAGATGACCATTTATCCCCCATAATAAACACTGGGTAAATTTATCTTTTTATGGTTCTGGAAATGATACATATCCATTAAGAAAATTAGAAAATATACTGTAAGCAAAATGAAAAAATAAAATATTCATACTACTACCCACCAGAGATATCATTTGGATGTATATTCTTTTTCTATGTTTTAAAATAAAATTTTGAGTTTTTATCTTAACCTGTTTTTTTTTCTTTATTCTCATTCTCTCTCCTCTTTCTTCTTCACGACAAATGAAGTGCTTCTCCATGTACAAAGGTATCTTTTTAAAAAGCATTTGAATGCAGGTAAAAAAATGATATTTAGTGGCCAATGATAAAATCTAAAACTTTTTTTTAAAGTACATAATTATGACAACACTTACTGAAAATGTATTTAAGAATTACTCTTCAGAGGGGTTCCTGGGTGGCTCAGTTGGTTAAGTGACTGACTTCGGTGCAGGTCATGATCTCAAGGTCCAGTCCTGGATTAAGCCCCATGTCAGACTCCCTGCTCAGCAGGGGAGTCTGCTTCCTCCCTCCCCCTGCTCATGCTCTCTCTCTCTCTCTCTCTCTCTCGCTCTGTCTCTTCCAAATAAATAAATAAAATCTTAAAAAAAAAATTACTCTTCAGAAAATTCCTAGAAATAGGAGCCAATGAAAAGTTCAAGCTTGCAGCTTACTCTCTATTTATATTTGATTCAGTAACTTTAGGAACCCTTTCTAAAATTAATTGATTTAACACTTTAACTCTTCAAGTCCATCAAAATGATGATGCAGTGATGGTAACGGATCGTTCTCAGTTCTACCAGGCATGATATATAAATATATGGTATGTTTATTTTACTTATACAAAATAAATGTATTCCTTTATAATATAATAGTATGGGGCCTTTTGTTGCTCAGTTAGAACACAAAATATTTTTTGACCCAGAAGGCAAAATAGCCAATAAGCATAATCTGTACTCTGCTGACCAAATTGCTTCATGAATATTCATTTGATTTTCTCAAGTGTCAGAAAACTTGATGAGTTATTAGAATTATGAAAAAGGGAACACATCTGTGCAATTATGAACTAGATTTTAAAATAGAACATTATCTCCACCCCACAAACCTTTTCACATCCCTCCCCAGTCACTAATAACCCTTCTCCATACCTTAGTCATATTCTGGTATTCTGACATCCAACACCAAAGATTAGTCCTGAACTTTATGTCAATAAAATCATACATTATGTACTTCTTAAATCTTACTTCTTTTGCTCATATTGTATGTGTGAGTTTTTTCTACATTGCTCCCAAGTGGAAGTAGTGTATTCATTTTTGTCGCTGGATCATATGCCATCATGTGAATCTATCACAAATTATTCATTCAAGTATGAGTAATGCTGCTGTGAACATTCTGGTTTATGTCTTTTTTTACCCACACATGTACCCATTTCTTTTGGCTGTTTGCTTGTGAGTCAAATTGTTGGCTTATAGGTTACATTATATGCTCAACTTTAGATTCTGCCAAATAGAATTAATGGCTTAATTAACTGTACTAATTTATGCTTCCAACAGCAGTGTAGGAAGGTCTCATTTTCTTGGCATGTTTACTAATTTTGTCAGTATTTTTAAATTATAGCCATCATGGTAGGGGTAAAACGGTATTTCATTTGGATTTTAACTATCATTCCAGATGACTAACAGGGTTGAGCACTCTTTCATATGTTTATTGGCCGTTTTGTCATTTTCTTTTGCAAAGTGCTTCTTCATATATTTTCTTATTCTTCTGTTGGATTGTCTTCCCTTTTTTAAAAAATATTTTATTTATTTGTTTGACAGAGAGACAGAGAGAGCACAAGCAAGGGGAGCAGCAGGCAGAGGTAGAGGGAGAAGCAGGCTCCCCACTGAGCAGGAAGCCCATTGTGGGGCTCCATCCCAGGACCCTGGATCATGACCTGAGCCAAAGGCAGATGCTTAACTGACCAAACCACCCAGGCACCCCTGGGTTGTCTTCCTTTTTTTTCCATACTGATCTGTAAGAGTTGTTTATATGGTTGGATGAAAGATTATTGTGGGTTGTATGTTTTGCAAATATCTTCTCTCATCATGCAGCTTGGCATTTCACTTTCTTTAGGGTGGCTTTTGATGAGTAGATGTACTTAATTTTAATGTAGTTGAGTTTATCAATCATGATTGTTGTCTGTTTTATGCTTTCTGTGACCTATTTTAGAAATTTTTAGTTATGTAAAAATCAGTAAGATATTTGTATGTGTTATTTCCTAGATGAAACATTGTTTTATCTTTCATAATGAGATTTATAATTCCCTTGCAGTTGACCTTTATTTATAACACAAGGAATGGGTAATGTTTAGTTTTTCTTTCTGTTTGGATATCCAGTTGACCTGGGCTTTTTTTGCTCCACTGCTTTGCTCTGCATAGCCACCTTTACCGTAACTCAAATATTTATAAATATGTTAATCACCAGAATCTGTTCTGTTCCATTGGATGCTTTAACCATCCTTATAATAAGTAATGTGGCTTTACTATAAGAGTTGCTATTTAATAGCATACATCTCTAATTTTGTTCTCCTTCAAGACTGCTATGTTTAGCTCTTGGTATTTTCATATACATTTTAGAAACTGCATGTTAGTTTTTTAATGCAGTGGCATTAAATCTATTTATCAGTTTGGAGAGATTTTACAGTCTTGAATCTTTTATTCCGTGAACAAAATAATCTATCAGGTAAAGGCCAAAAATACCACTTTTGTTAATTTTCTAGGTAATCATATTCTTTTCCACTGAATACTAAAAGTTATCTTATCAGAGACATTTGTCCTGATAGTCAGGATTGAAAATAGGGGATGCTAGAACTAAGTATCTTCAGCCTTTTCTGTTCAATATAATTATGTTCTTTTTTTTTTTTAAAGATTTTATTTATTTATTTATTTGACAGAGAGAGCGAGAGAGCACAAGCAGGGGGAGCAGTAGAAGGAGAGGGAAAAGCAAGCAGGCTTCCCGCCGAGCAAGGAGCCCGATGCGGGGCCTGATCCCAGGACCCCGGGATCATGCACCGAGCCGAAGGCAGATGCCTAACCATCTGAGCCACCCAGGTGCCCCCAATATAATTATGTTCTTAAGCAAACTTACAAGAGCAAACATCAAATTACAAAATCTGTCATTTCAGTCAGTTAAAGGCAAGATTTTTATACTTGGAAGAACACAGTTATTTTCCCTGTATAAGTTTCAAATGTTAAAGGTATTTGTATAGATCAAAATATTTAGCTGTAAAAAGCAAAAATTACTATTAGGTAATCTGTTGTCTGATTATACAAAGCTTTTGCTCAAAAATTATGGAATCTATTTTTCTACCACCATAAACAATATTATTGGCAGAGTGTTTTATCAACTTTGTTATTCATTGAAAGGATAAATACAAAGCCAGTCATACAAAGCAGCTTTGTGGCAAATGTAACATTTTCCTGAACATACTGTTAGTCCCTGATCTTGAAGTGTTGTTTCATTCATATATTCAACAAATATTTACTGAACACTTACACAAATCTAAGCAGTATGTCGTATGATGAAAACATGGTTGCTGCTTTATAGTTTGGCTGAGAAGTTCATAAAATTTGGTACATAGGGGCGCCTGGGTGGCTCAGTCGGTTGGGCAAAAAAAAAAAAAAAAATTAGTACATAAAATTTATGAGAAGTAAATAAAATTTAGTACATAAAGTACATAAAATTTAGTGCATAAAATTTATGTACAAGAATTTTATATACATAAAAAACCCCAAATAAGTTCTTTGATTAAGTCACCTCACATTGGTCTCTCCATTTATGATTGTTCATACTACTTTACACAATGCCTCTCATTTCAGTTTTCAAAGTATTCTCCACCATCATCTCTGAAATAACTGTGTTCAGTGAATCCACTTATAAGCATCCTCTTTACTAGGTTCCATTTCCACATATCCACATCTTATTGGTCATCTCTGCCTAGAAGCTCCATAGTGACATTAAGCTCAATAAATGCCAGAACAAACTTACTACTATATTTAAAATTAGCTCTGCTCACATCCTATAATCTCAGTGTTGGTGCTTAAGACCATATTCTAGATTACTCTACAAACCAGAAATTTGGGATTAAACCCGGAGTCTTCTCATTCTCTCATTTTGATCCTGCCACTCTGTTTAAGTCTTCATTGTTGCTTCTCTTTGTTACTGAATAATTTTATATGCATAGACAAAAGTTGACACAAGAACTAGTGTTAATCCTGACACTATTTTTTAGCTTCTGGTCCCCATTCCTTCCAGAATCCAGCCTGCATTTTTATTCATGGACATTGGATACTTTCTAGATCCCTATCATCAATTCTTCCTTGTTAAGGTGGATAACTGCCTGTTATTTAAAACCAAATGATGCTACCTACTCCATGTTCCAAATATAGTGATCTATAGTCATTCTGTATGACCTCTGTTTTTATACCAATGCTTATAACACCTATGAAAGAGTTGCATTTTCTTTTTCCATGTTTCTCTATTCCTAGTAAAATTTTGCTAAGATTCTTGAAGACAGGATTTAAGTATGTGTCTCCTTGCCCTTGCCACAGGCCTCAGTTAAATTTTTGTTTAATGAATGAGTGGATGAATATTTAAATGAGTCATTCATTTGAGTTATTTTTTTCTGGAAGACTTCTTGACCTTGCCAGTAAGTTTTCATATATATACTTTGAACAGATAATAGGCATTATCTGTGTTCATCATCACATAGTATCTTGAAACGTATTTTACTATATTGCCTTTTAACTCTGTTTTTCCACTAATTCTTCTGAGACCAATATGAATGCAAACTGTTTCAATCTTGAAAGTGATCAAACAAGGGAAATATGCAGTATTTATCAAATAATTCTTAGATGATTAGATAAGAGTCATAGAAGTGAAAACTACATAACCATATAGTCATAGTTAATCATTTTATAAATACTGACAGTGGGTTTTAGAAAGCTTTT
Organism: Mirounga leonina; assembly: GCF_011800145.1. Taxonomy (NCBI): domain Eukaryota; kingdom Metazoa; phylum Chordata; class Mammalia; order Carnivora; family Phocidae; genus Mirounga; species Mirounga leonina. The sequence continues at coordinate 15,452,799 of NW_023270426.1, forward strand.
GTGTCAGTTCAAGAAAATACAGCTAGTTTATAGAATTGAGCCAAGATCAATAATCAGAATGAAGGCAAAACATAGGCTTTCTTTATAATATTATTTTTAATATCACTAGCTATGCTTGACATCCTAACTTGTACTTCATATAACTTATGTGCGATATAATAACTCGTGGCTTGTTAGGAAAGAAACATGAAGTTAAGGTGCTGTCGTTCTGGGGAACAAGGGAAATGGTGAATAGGGCCAACAGTGAGTTGTCTAAACTAACACAAAAGAAGAGGACGAAAAGGAAATTGAAGTTTATGGAGGGAGGAAAACAGAAAACCAATGTAGAAGGCTAACAAATTAAAGCCAAGGAAAATTTTCTTTATGAAATGGATTAAAAACTCCAAGTAAGTAGTCCATGAAGATTTGGCAATGGCCAGGTATCACTGATTATTGATACTAGTTGTAGAGAGGTATTCAAAGGGTTCTGAGGGTGCTGTTTATAAAAATTGAAATGAGTTTCCAATAAATTCTTCATAGCTCATAAATTAGCATAATCTTACAGGCTGAAAACAAGAAAACTTTAGGTCAGGCATGAAAGAAATCAAATTGCATGCTTGAAGAGTTTTCAATAATAATTAGAAGTACACTTCACAAAGTGTAACAATTCTTTGGGCTACTGATGCTTGCTGCTACATTATCTGTCATTTTCGTAGAGTTGATTTTGTTTTTTTTTTAATTGTTTTTTTACATGGTAGAGGATAGATGAGCAAAGTTTAATCTTTTAAATGTGCTGGAAAGTAATAACTCCTTAAAAGATTAAGCTACCTAGTGTGTCATGTGAACCATAGGGATATTTTGAAATATATATTTGAAAAATTATAGAAATGAGTTTGAAATAAACATGCTTATAGACTTCTGGCACTGGAATTTCCTTTGGGGAGTGCTACTTTTTCCTTTGTGCTCAATATTCTCTGTGTATCTACTATTTATAGCTGTGTGATCCATGGGCAGTTTTCTGTTTTTGCGGTTTGATCCTTTTCCTGGTTACAATATCATCAGCAAATACTTTTACTTACTCCTTTAAAATGATCATATATACCCCAGATAAAATATAAGAAAGAGAGAATATTCTCTTAGTACTTACCCTCCTGCCCTTCTCCAGCAATATCTATTATAATTTCAGCTTTCCATTACCATTGTTAATTTCATATTACTAATTTTCATGTACCTATATTTTGTTTAAATCCTGCCTCAGACTGTAAATAGTTGAAACTAAACCGATTTCTTTTAACTCTGTTCCTTCAATTGTAAAATGAAAATGTATTCAGCTGAAAAATGGCCTACCCAAAACATCAGGTTCTAATCTATAGAACCTGTGACTATTGTCTCCTGTGACAAAGACATTGCAGATATGATTAAGTTAAAGATCTTGAGATGGGATGTGTTAGTTTGCTAGGCCTGCCATAACAAAGGACCACAGGTTGGGTAGCTTAAACAATAGAAATTTGTTTTCCCCACAATCTTGGAGGTTAATATCTAAGAGATCTGTGAACAGAATTGGTTTCTTTTGAGGTCCATCCATCTCCTTGGCCTGTAGAGGGTCATCTTCTCCCTGTTTTCATGTGGTCTTCACTCTACTTGTGTTGTCTTAATTTCCTCTTTTTGTAATGACACTAGTAATCTGGGTTAGGGCATAAACCTATTACCTCATTTTAACTTAATTACCTCTTTAAAGACCCTCTTTTCATATACAGTCATATTCTGAGGTACTGGAAGTTAAGATTTTAATATATAAATTTGGAGGGGTGCACAGTTCAGCCCATAACACTCCACCCACCAGTCCCCCTAAATTCATATACTTCTAACATGCAAAATGCATTCACTCCATCTCAGTAGCTTCAAAAGTCTTAACCGATTCCAGTATCAACTCTAATTCCAAAATTCCATCTAAAATACATATGCGTGAGATTGAGGTATATTTCATCTGGGTGAAAAATTCCTCTGCAGCTTTGAATCTGTGAAACCAGACAACAGGTTATATGCTTTCAAAATAACAGTAGCTGAACGAGGGTAGTATAGAATACATTACTATTCCAAAGGGAAAAATTGGAAAGAAAAACGAGACGGACCCTAAAGGCAATCACTAGTTTCCTAAGAAGAAGGAGGCAACAGGAAATTTGAAACACAAAGAGGGAATGTGATATGAAGATGGAACATGAAAAGATTTGAAGATGCTGACCTTAAAGTTTGGAGTGCAGTGGCTCCAGGCTAGGAATGCTGGCTGCCACCAGAAGCTGGATAGACAAGGAACAGATTTTCCCCTAGAGCCTCTGGAGAAAGTGTGGCCCACCTGACATCTTGATTTTTGGCCCAGTGATTCTGATTTTGGACTTCTGGTCTCTGGAGCTCCAAGAAAATTAATTTCTGTTGTTTTAATCTACAAAGTTTGTGATAATTTGTTACAGCAGCCTACAAAACTAATACAAAACTAGTAACAAGAGTAAAATGTAGTAATTTATACTAGTTTGCTCTGTGATGTACACATAAAGATGTGGTCAATGAAAGCAGTACTTCTGCTCTTCTTTTTCCATGTCTTTACAATCAGACAGTCTGCCCCATCATGTTTCTCTTAGGGTTCACCCCAGGATCTCAGACATGGTCAGTGAATATGATAACTATTATGGATCTTTAAAGTTTAAAGTGTTAAACTGAAACTTATTTCTACTTCTCCCAGCACAAATTCCTTTGTTGCAAAGGAACATAGAAGATATAAGAAAAGAAACAAAAATTTAACATTACTGGAAAAAAAGAGAGTCATCAGAGGAATGAAATTTGGGGTATAGTGGAAAGATAGAAAATTAATAGAACGTTCAGTTCTGGCAACATGGCTCACTAAGCTCATGTGGAATCCCTTCTCACAAAAAAACACTTAGAAATAATGATTAAAATATTTCTAAAGAATTACATATGTTTATATCTCAGTTTGATAAAAGACAAAGAAATCTCCAAGTGCTAGACTAAATGAGGAAACTGGTAGCCAGAAAGAGCTGCGTCTGCTTTGTCCTGATTTCTGAATCAATGCACAGTCAATATAAGAAAGTATCATGAAACTATATAATTTTGTGATTGAAAATCTCCCATTATCTCAGTCATCAGATATAAGTTCCACTGATACTTTTGAGGATATTCCACTGACCTTCTTTTTTCCTGCATGTGGTCACATTTTGTTTTATTTATTCACATACAAGAATGTGTGCTTTATAGTTTCATTTGTATAAAGTTCAAAAACAGGCAAAAATGACCTACTTTAAATCTAAAAACTAATTCCCAAAGTAGGTCACACAAGATATTCCTCTTCGCAACTTCCTTTTTTTTCACTTAATAACTCTTGGATTTCTTTCCATATCTCTCTCTGTAGATCTGCATAATTATTTTAGTGTTTATTTAACATTTATAGAAAGGATTTGAGATCTACTTATTTCTTCTAAATTAAAATCCAGAATGTATTTCACTTGGTATGCTTTCACTGGCCAAATTAGAGTTAATGTTCCGAAAATTATTTAGCAAAATAGTTCTCATTTTCATATCATCACATTTATCTTTTCAGTTATCACTTGTAATTTTTCTAAAACAGGCAACTTCGTAGAAGGTACATGTGAAAATTTCAATTTTAGGGGCACCTGGGTGGCTCAGTTGTTTAAGCGACTGCCTTCGGCTCAGGTCACAATCCTGGAGTCCCGGGATCGAGTCCCGCATCAGGCTCCCTGCTCAGCGGGGAGTCTGCTTCTCCCTCTGACCCTCCTCCCTCTCATGGTCTCTGTCTTTCATTCTCTCTCTCTCAAATAAATAAATAAAATCTTTAAAAAAAAAAGTTTCAATTTTACATAGTTTAAATATCTTTTTAAAATAAACTTTTTATCAAAATAAGATATACATGCAAAAAGGTACATAAATTGTGATTGTTCAGTGAAGTGAATTTTTTTTTTAAGATTTTATTTATTCATTTGACAGAGATAGTGAGAGCAGGAACACAAGCAGGGGGAGTTGGAGAGGGAGAAGCAGGCTTCCCACGGAGCAGTGAGCCCAATGTGGGACTCGATCCCAGGACCCTGGAATCGTGACCCAAGCCGAAGGCAGACGCTTAACGACTGAGCCACCCAGGCACCCCAGTGAAGTGAATTTTTAAAATGTGAACATAATCGTGAAAGCCACCATTCCTGTTAAGAAATAGAATATAACTAGCACCCCCAGGGCTCCTACCGAATCACCAGAAAGTTGACTATGAAAGTGAAAACACTAACTCAGCCATGTCTGTAGGCATTTTTAATTTGAACAGCTGGGTGTAGAAAGCAGAAGGAAGCTTCTGGCTGCCTTTCTATTTTGATAAACATGCATATATTAATGAACAGCTTTAATAATTGTCTGGAAGAATTACTCTCAGAGTTCCCTATAAAGTAGAAGAATTATCAAAAGACACAGGGAGAAAGATGCCAGGCCCATAAGTAACAACCTATGACATAACATTTTGGAAGCAGGAATAGGTATATAGTTTAATGATTTTCGAACTGTTGCAGTTGATGTGCTGTCCTTCCAATGAAATTATGAGTGCAAGATTGTATGGAGGCATCCAGTTAAAGATGGTACATGGAACACACATGTCTGTGTCTCATTCCTCCTAGAATTATCTTTAAAACACAAAAGAATCAAAATGGATATGAAGAGCCACCCATTTGGAAGTCTTTTCCTTATCTGTACAGTAAGAGAGTTGGACTAGATATTCCCTAATGTCCTACTTTGCTTTAATATTGAATTTTATTATTTTTTAAACACTATATTATTTATATTCATATTACTATGGAAAATAAGTGGTAATTATCTATTGTATGTGAATAGATAGAAGCATTAGTGACAAAAAGGTAAATAAATATTGTGTGTAATTATCTTATGTGTATGGCCAAAAAAACAAATCTTAATATGAGTAAGTCTTCCACATATTTTAGAATCTAAAATAAAGACATCCACAGTTACCTGATAATGAAAACATAATTTCTAATTTTAAAACTTCCCTGAATCTACCCTTTTATCCATTAATAGCTGAAAAACAAATTTCAGTGTTCACTGTGTAGGGCACTTATCAATGTATAAAGAGAGGTGAAATGGAGATGGAGAAGTAGATGAGGGGAAAGAGAGAAGGAGAGAGGAAAAGACAGGGGAAGGGAAGGTGAGACAGACAGAGAGAGATTGACTTTCCTTAAAATGTATTTTTAAAAGTTTGAACCAAACATCTATTTTAGTTCACAGTAGGGGGTGTGTCCAGTTCAAAAATCCTGTCATTCTTTGTGTAATTTTTTCTCAGTGAACATAACCTATTCACCGCTTTATATGCATTATATCACTTATTCATCATAGGAGCCAGTGAAATAGGATTTTGCATTTTGAAATTAAAGAAGCTAAGGTATACAGAGGTCAAACAGTTTTCCAGCGTTACCAGGATGAGTGACAAAGCTGAGGATGAAATCCATGACTGTCCTCTAAAGGTCACATTGTCATCTGCTTTGGTATATATCTCTTGTCTTCCCAGTTAACAGACCACTCCCAGTGATAACTGAGGAGGGGCAAAGTGAGAATATTGTACACATGCTCTTGGAAAAGATATGAAATGTCAATGGAATGATATCATTTATTTCTAATTTAAAGGTTATCCTTTCCTGTACTATATTCTTTGAATATTTAATTTGGCAAACTAAAAGTTTGGGAAATGTTTCAAAATTGAAAACTCTTAGCAATCAGTGGTGCTCAAATAATCCATAATTTTATATCAATTGCAGGGTACTTTAATATTTATTCCAAATATAGATAGGCTCAGAAAGATAAAATTTCATAATTAATGTGTTTTGTGTCTCATAATACCTCTTTAGTGCAGAACCTTTATATTTATAATGCTTGTTACCTAAATTAATTTTGTGATTGTTATTTTAGTTGTGGTGAAACTTGAAAGGAGGAAATATGGATGGAACTGCTGTGTTCTTTACTGGGCACCTACCTTAAAGAGCATTGTCAAACCATGAATAAACATATCACAGCAGCCTTGGCCTGCTTGCCTCCTCTGTTTTCCTTTGCAGGGGGTAATTTTTTTATCTACTGGCACCCCAGGTTCACTTTTGTCTTAGATTATTTTATTGTCTTTTATTGGGATATATTTACCAGAGATTGGGTAGAGTTCTTTGGAATTATACCGTATTTTTATTTGCTAGATATTTGAATCCCCTGGGGAACTTTTATGTGCCAATACTAGGATACTAAATTAATCCATCATTTCCCAAGATTAAATAGGCTTAATAGTGGAGCTGGGATTGAAATATATCCCAGCTTGAGCTGGGATTGAAATATATACCTTACTCTAAAAGGTCACAGTTTATTACAAGATAATGAGAGCTTACAATGAAACAAAATCACCAGATGGGCCCCTTGAGTCCTAGAGCCTGTGACTGGAGATACTGTTTAAACTCAAACTTTTCCTGAAGATACTCCAAATTCCTATTATGGCATGTAGTTGGGGTTTTTTAACGCAGTAAAAGGTGATCAAAGAAGGAGAGTTTGTATCTTTCAGCTCAACTTGTCATATTGAATCACCTACATCTAGGATGTTCAGTTGATAAATTCTCCCAAGAATCTGAGGTAAGAATGGTATCTACTTTTTTTCTATAAGGAGGCTATAAATACTGAAGTTGATCACAGTTTTCTAACATTTTTAAGAAATATCTCTCAATAACTAGCTTCCTAAACACTTCTAGCTTCCTAAACACTTTTTTAAAACTGCTTTTATTAAGTCAGACACACACACACAGACACACATGCACACACATGCATATACACACATATATACACACATATTTAATTATTCTGTGGCACATTTGTCTTTCATTTTCCTTAGTAATATTGATTGTCTTAGTTTCCTCTAGAAGCTGATCAAGAGTTAAAGATTCAGGTGCAAGCAGTTTATCTAGAAGGTTGTAAGGACACTGGTAGGATAGTGAGGAAGAGAAACAGTGAAGGGGAACCAACCATGACAGAGCAACTGGAGCTTAATCCTGTAGGGAAAGTCTGGAATATGGTGCCTAACACTCATCTCAGAATTACCCTTCCAATGGGTGCAGCATCATCATAGGCTTAAGAGTTGCTCCCTGCTGGGTATTAATTCTTTGTCTTCTGACGTGGTATGCTTCTGGGAAGAGCAACTGCGACAGACGGTATTTTTCAAACATGACCACATTGAGATTTCTCATCTTACATGCTGTTCAAACAATGTGACTATGACACTCTTCTCATCAGGGTTAGGGATCTTTGTATCCTTTTCTTGAATCTGGGCATATTTGTGATCACAGTGGAAACAACACTTTATGACTTCTAAGTCACATCATAAAAGGTGAGACAACTTCTGCTTGGTTCCTTTCTCTTGGTTGTTTTCTCTTGGAACCTAAGCATCATGCTGCGAGAATACCTGCACCTCCCTGTGGAGAAACCCATAGGGAGCAGAACAGCCCACCAGCACCAATATGCCAGCCATGTGAGTGAGCCATCTTGAAAACGAATCCTCCAGTTCCGCAGAGCTATCCCACTTAACACTGCATGGAACATGAGCTAATCCTGCTGATCCCTGCTCAACTTCCTAAATGTACCCAAATGAGTGATTGTTGTTGAATTAAGCCATTATTAATTTGGGTTGGCTTTTTAGATAACAGTAGATAACTAGGACAGATTTTTCTGTACTGGTGCCATGAATGGCACCTAAATTCTCCCATTGAAGCCATGAGGTAAACCTTTGTAACTGCCTTAAATCATATATTTGAATTTAGTGTTTTCAACATAATACTGTGCGTTAATTAGACTGGAATTTTAGAAATAAATAAAATTTTTAAAAAATGGGGTAATAAGAATGGAAAAAAAGTAGTGGCAGTTGTAGCTCAGGATTTAGATGTTCAGGAGTATAGCAGATTGTATTTAATGAAGGTAGCCACAACAGTATCTCCCTTCTTGCATCTTTTTCTAGAATTTTACCACTAGCCCATCAGAATGTGCTCCCCCCGAACTTCAGTGGATTTTTGTGACTGCCTTATCCAACAGTATATGGCAGAAGTGACATTATGTGACTTCCAAGGTTAGGTCATAAACATGCTCACTTCTGCCTTGTTCACTTTAGATACTTATCCTGAGAACCCAGCCACCATACCCAAGCAACCTATAGAAAACCACATGGAAGGAAACTGAGGTTCCATGCCCATAGCTGCAAGTGAGTCTCAGCTGACACACAGTGTCCACTTGCCAGCCATCTAAACAGTCATCTTGAAGTGAATCCCAATCTTGAGTCAACCCATGACACCTGATAGTATACCATAATACTTGGAGTAAAGATGGGATCCCCCTGTTGAGCCCTGGGAAAATTGCAGACTTGTTAAAAATTAACGGTTGTCATTTTAAGTCTAAGATTGAGGTGACAGTTTACACACAGAGTTGTGTACAGTGGGTTAGGCGAAGATATATTATGACATCAAAAGCAAAATCTATAGAAGAAGAAAAATTGATTAATTTTATCAAAATTAAAATCTCTGCAATTCAAAATTTAAAAAACTTTAAGGACAAATCACAAAGTGGAAGAAAATATCGGCAAAGCATATATTGATAAAGGACCTGTATCTAAAATATATAAACATTCTTAAAATTCAATAATAAGAAAACAAATTTTAAAAAGGTGATGAGGAAGGGGCAAAGACATGAATAGATACTTTACCAAAGATGATGCATGTATGAAAATAAGTGTGAGAAATGATGTTCAACATTATTAGCATTTAGGAAAATGCAAATAAAACGTACAATGAGATCTCTACACATCTATTAGAATGGCTAAAATTAAGAAGATTGAACATACCAAGTGTTGGTGAGGTTGTGAAGAAACTGGACCTTTCATACTCTACTAGTAGGAATGTAAAATGGTACAACCATTTTGGAAAATAGTTTGGAAGTTATCGAAGAGAAATGAAAGCATATGACCATGCAAAGACTTGTATTTAAATGTTCATAGCAGCTATTTATGTAATAATCAAAACTGAGGAAATCTCAGTGTCCATCAACATGTGAATGGATAAACTGTGGCATATCCTTATATACTCTTCAGCAATAAAAACAAATAAAATATGTACAACTTAAATGGATTTCAAAATAATTATGCTGAGTGAAAGAAGTCACATCCCCTCAAAAAACAAGTGCACACTGTGCGATTCCATGTATTTAAATTCTAGGGAATGCAAATTTAATGTATATACAGTGACAGAAAGCAAATTTGTGCTTGCCTGGGGATGGTGGTGGGGATAAGAGAAGATTACAAAGGGGTACAAGAAAACTTTTACAGATACAGATATATTGATGACTTTTATGCTATTCTTTAAATTTTTTTTTTTTAAGATTTTATTTATTTATTTGACAGAGAGAGAGATAGCGAGAGCAGGAACACAAGCAGGGGGAGTGGGAGAGGGAGAAGCAGGCTTCCTGCCGAGCAGGGAGCCCGATGTGGGGACTCGATCCCAGGACCCTGGGATCATGACCTGAGCCGAAGGCAGACGCTTAACAACTGAGCCACCCAGGCGCCCTAATTTTTTTTTGAGTTTGGTTAACTATGTTACATTAGTTGTAGCTGTACATCACAGTCATTCAACGTTTGTATACATCATGCGATTCTTACCGTAAACGTAGTTACCATCTGTCACATTCAACACTATTACTACACCATTGACAATATTCTGTATGCTGTACCTTTTATTCTCATGACTTATTCAATCCATATATTGAAGAGTGTTACCTCCCACAACCCTTCACCCATTTTGTTCATCCCCTCACCTCCCTCCCCTCTGGCAACCATCAGTTCGTTCTCTGTATTTGGTCGGATTCTGCTTTTTGTTTGTTTATTCATTTGTTTTGTTTTTTTTAGATTCTGCATATAAGTGAAATCATATGGTATTTGCCTTCCTCTGACTTTTTTCATTTAGCATAATGCCCTCTAAGTCCATCCATGCATCCATGTTGTCACAAATGGCAAGATCTCCTCCTTTTTTATGGCTTGGTAATATTCCTCTGTGTGTGTGTATGTGTGTACATCACACCTTTATTCATCTATAAATGAACATAGGTTGCTTCCTATCTTGGTTATTGTAAATAATGCTGCAATAAACATAGGAGTGCATATATCTTTTCAGTGTTTTTGTTTTCTTTGGGTGAATACCTAGTAGTGGAATATTGGATCATATGGTATTTCTATTGTTAAGGTTTTTAGGAACTTCTCTACTGTTTTCCACAGTGGTCACACCAATTTACAGTCCCACCAGCAGTGAACAAGGTTCCCTTTCCTCCACATCCTTGCCAGCACTTGTTATTTCTTGTCTTTTTGATAATAGCCATTCATACAGGTGTGAGGTGATATCTCATTGTAGTTTTGATTTGCATTTCCTGATGGTTAGTGAAGTTGAGTATTTTTTTCATGTGTTTGTTGGCCATGTTTATATCTTCTTTGGAAAAATGACTATTTTGGACCTTTGCACATTTTTAATTAGATTGTTTTTTTTGATGTTGAGTTGTATAAGTTCTTCATATATTCTGAACTTAAACCCCTTACTGGGTACTCCAGTTGTAGATGTCTTCTCCCATTTTATTTGTTTTTGTTTGTATTATTTGGGTAATGGTTTCTTTTCACCATGCAAAAGCTTTTCATTTTGGTGTAGTCCCATTAGTTTATTTTTGCTTTTGTTTCCCTTGCCTGAAAAAACAGTGAAAGAAAAATACCACTAAAGTCAAAGTCCAAAAGTTTACTGCCTATATTTTCTTTTAGAAGTTTTATAGTCTTAAGTCTAACATTTAGATCTTTAAGCCATTTTTAGTGCATTTTTGTGTATGATCTGAGAAAGTGGTCTGGTTGGTTCTTTTTTGTTGTTTTTGTTTTTTCTTTTTCTTTATGTTGCTTTTTCTTATTCTTTGTGTGTGTTTATCTTTTTATTTTTTTTTTAAAGATTTTATTTATTTATTTGACAGAGAGAGACACAACGAGAGAGGGAACACAAGCAGGGGGAGTGGGAGAGGGAGAAGCAGGCTTCCCACTAAGCAGGGAGCCTGATGTGGGGTTCAATCCCAGGACCCTGGGATCATGACCTGAGCCGAAGGCAGACGCTTAACTACTGAGCCACCCAGGCGCCCCTATATGTGTGTGTTTTTAAATAGACTCTACAGCCAACATGGGGCTTAAACTCATGACCCTGAGATCAAGAGTCACATGCTATATGGACTTAGCCAACCAGGCATCCCCAGTTTCATTCTTTTCTATGTGTCTGTCCAGTTTGCCTAAAACCATTTATTGAAGAGACTGTCTTTTCCCCATTTTATATTCTTTCCTCCTTTGTCATAGTTAATTGGCCATATAGGTATTGGTTTATTTCTTGGCTCACTGTCCTCTTCTGTTGATCTATGTATTTTATTTTTCTGCCAGTACCATACTGTTTTGATTACTACAGCTTTGTAGTATACCATGGAATCTGGGATTATAATACCTCCAGCTTTGCTCTTCTTTCTTAAGTTTGCTTTGGCTATTTGAGATTTGAGGTCTTTTGTGGTTTCATAAAAAATTTAGTACTATTCTAGTTCTGTGAAAAATGCTACTGGTATTTTGATAGGTATTGCAGTGAGTCTATAGATTGCTTTGGGTAGTATGGACATTTTTGCCATATTAAGTCTTCCAGTTCATTGCCACTTGATATTCTTCTGTTTGTGTCATCAATAACTTGTAGTTTTCAGAGTATAGGTCTTTACTTCCTTGTTAAATTTACTCGTAGATATTTTATTCTTTTTGATGCAACTGTAAATGGGTTTATTAATTTTCTGATACTTTGTTATTAGTGTATAGAAATGCAGCAGATTTCAGTGTATTAATTATGAATGCTGCAACTTTACCAAATTCATTTAATAGTTTTTTGGTGGAATCTTTAGTGTTTTCCATATATAGTGTCATGTTATGTGCACACAGTGACAATTTTACTTCTTTCTTACCATTTTGGATGACTTTTATTTCTTTTTCTTGTCTTATTGCTGTGGCTAGGACTTCCAGTACTATGTTGAATAAAAGTGATAAAGGTAGACATCATTGACTTGTTCCTGATCTTATAGAAAAAGCTCTCAGTATTTCACTATTGAATGTGATACTGGTTGTGGGTTTGTCATATATGGCCTTTATTGTTTTGAGGTAAATTCCTTCTATACCCACTTGCTTGAGAGGTTTTTGGTTTTTTTTTTAATCCAAAATGGATCTTGAATTTTCTCAAATGATTTTTTTTGCATCTCTTGAGATGATCATAGGATTATTATTTTTCATTTTGTTAATCTGGTGTATCACATTGATTTGTGAATATTGAAGTATGCTTGTATCTGTGGAGTAAATCCTACTTGATCGTGGTGAATAATTTTTTTAAATGTATTGTTACATTTGGTTTGCTAATATTTGGTTGAGGTTTACATCTTTGTTCATCTCTTCTCTGGCTCTTCTCTTTCTGGGATTCCTATTATATGAGTGTTATTATGCTTGATGATGCCCCTGAGTTCCTTTAACCTATTGTTACCTTTTATTATTCTTTTTTTCTTTTTGTTGTTCAGCTTTGGTGCTTTTCCTTACCCTGTCTTCCAGATTGCTGGTCCATTCTTTTGCATCCTATAATCTTCTGTTGATCTTATGTGGGCTGTGTGTGCCCTACTGTTAAGGCTGAAGCACAGTTGCCTTCATTCCAGTCAGCTGTAATGACCCACTTTGTCTGCTGTGGGTCCACTAGACAAGGTTCACTTTGTCTGCTGTGAGTCTACTAGGCAAGGTTTGGTTCCTGCACTGTTGAGAAGCCTTTCTGAGACCACTGTGGGCTTTTTGGTGGGCAGGTGGACAGTTAGGCTAGCTTTCTACAGTTAGCCTCTCTGCCATAGCTGCAGGCATATTCAACGGAAGGGCTTGCTCTCTGGGCAGCCACTTAAGAGGTCCAGCTCTGGATCTGTGGTTGTGCTGGTGTATGGAGTTCTCTCCCCCTCTCCCCCAGGCAGGAGTCATTTTAGAGCTTGTGGGCACAGCTATAGAAAGACATAAATGTTAAAAGCCTGGATAACACCCACTAAGTGCAACTGAGTAGTGAGAAGGGTGCCCTTATCACCATATAGTCCCCCACTGTGGTCACAGAGAATATGAGCAATAGACAGAGCCTAAGGAAAAAAAAACAACTGAGGGATTTGGAGAGAAGTTTTCAGCTGCAGCAGCAGGAAAAAAGATGCTGACAAGGGAGGTTAAGTTTTCAGAACACAGAAGAAGCTGGATAGTTGTGAACTCTGCTAATCTGGCAGGCTAGATAAATTTTGTTAGTCCAAATGATTTTTTAAGGCTATTTGTAAAGCTGGCTTTAATATACCTTAATAGGGATTCATTAAGGAAATGGCTTGTACCATTCATGTGTTTAATGATTATGGCATATTTCCTTAACTAGACGGGCAATTGATTGCTTTAAATACCCAGCTCTGGGCGCCTGGGTGGCTCAGTTGGTTGGGTGACTGCCTTCGGCTCAGGTCATGATCCTGGAGTCCCTGGATCGAGTCCCGCATTGGGCTCCCTGCTTGGCGGGGAGTCTGCTTCTCCCTCTGGCCCTCCCCCCTCTCATGTGCTCTCTCTCTCATTCTCTCTCTCTCAAATAAAAAAAAAAAAAATCTTTAAATACCCAGCTCTGCAAGGCTATTTCTGCACTTTGCTGCATAAAATAAGTTTATGTATAGAAATGTTCCCATTTACTGGAAAAAGATAATATTTAAACAACTATAGCTTATAAAATAAAAAGAAAGGGCATATATAGAACACAACGGTAGTGACTTTACTATTAAAACTGTTATTTTTCAGTGGCCTTATATTTCATTTCCGTTACTTAAGTGATATATGTGCATGCACTGGTGGGAGATTACAGAAAAACTAATTATAGGCAACAAAGATTCAGACACTTACCAAGGCTAATATATTTTTCATGTTGTTATATTCTCCTTCTTGCCTTTATTTGCATAACTCTTTTAGTTTAATTATTTCCAGTATGCTCCTGTGCAGAGGGGTTTAATATTGGTTTTAGTCCTGGTGATTCCATCAGTGAGCCTATAGTGAGTAAGCATCTGACATTTTAACATCCCTTATATGTTATCTGCAACTATCTTGCACATCCTATATTTGCTTATTTGACAAATATCAATATTAGAGGCATTGTTGTAGAGTGAAAGAAACCTAGACTGGAAGTCGAAGGATATTGATTCTAAGTTCTCCTTCGGCAACCTGAGTAAGTTTGAAAAATCATTAAAAACTAATAAGCCTGTATTTCCCACCTGTAATATAAAGGTAACACTTTCATTAACTCACCAAGTTGTTTTAAGAATCAGATACATTCATTTTAGCCAATATTTATTCTTCTGTGCCTACCATAAAGTTTGGTACTCACTAAGACATAGAAGATACATAATATTAACAAAAGATGTATTATAGCATCATACTAGGTCACTGTTTTCCTCTAGGTTTAAATTATATTATCTAAGGATCTGGTGGTCACATTAGTTTTTTCTAGCCAATAAGAGATACACATGTTTGCAAATTTAGGTTCTCCATGTTGTTCCTGTAAGGCAAAGGAAGATTAAAAGTTAAAATATGGAAAAAAACACCAGATACATATAAACAAAAGATAAAACTGACCTAACTGTAATAAAATAAGAGAAGCTTATTTAAGGCAAAAAAAAGTGACTAGAAATTAAAGATTACCATAAAATATTTTAAGGTTTAATTCAGTGGGCGAAATGGTAATGCTAAATTCACAAAGACATAAAACAGAGCAACACAAATACAAAGGGAAACGGATAAATCCACCATTTAATATTTTCTGGGAAATTTTAAATGTATTTTCTCTTGGTAATTGATAGATGAAACTGACAAAATAATCAGTAAGTCCGATTTGAAAAGTCTGCCTAAATGATTTTATAGAACCATGTACTGAATAATTGGAAAATAAAGATTATTTTTCAAGTACATGTGGAAATTTGCAAAAATTGATTATGACAGAAGCAGAGCAAAAAACAATTTCAAAGAAGCAGTGTCATTGGACACATTGTTTTACAACAATTAATTAAGATGGAAATTGATAGCAAAATGATAATTCTCCATATTTTTGAAAGATAAAGTGCCCAGTAAATCCCATGTCAAAGAAAAATAATAAAAGAAATTGAAAAGAGAATTTAAAATATGTGAGATGTCAACATTATGATGTGTCAGGCTATGTTCTAAGATAGATGAACAAAATAGACGGCTTCCTGCTTTCAAAAAAGTTTACATCCTTGGTGGGGAGGGGAGACAATAAATCAGATGCCAGAGAGTGGTAAGGGTTAAGGAGAAAATAAAGCATAGTAGGTGAAAAAGGAATTAATAGGGGGAGAACGGGACAAGAAAAGGATTCAATTTTATTTTTTTTATTTTTTTTAAAGATTTTATTTATTTATTTGACAGAGAGAGAGACACACAGCCAGAGAGGGAACACAAGCAGGGAGAGTGGAAGAGAGAGAAGCAGGCTTCCCACTGAACAGGGAGCCCGATACCCGGCTAGATCCCGGGATCCTGGGATCATGACCTGAGCTGACCTGAGCTGAAGGCAGACGCTTTACGACTGAGCCACCCAGGTGCCCCGAAAAGGATTCAATTTTAAAGGGAACGGTTAGAGAAAATATCGCTGAGAAGGTGACATTGGGGGGCGCGTGGGTGGCTCAATCGTTAAGCATCTGCCTTCCGCTCCGGTCGTGATCCCAGGGTTTTGGGATTGAGCCCCGCATCGGGCTCCCTGCTCAGCGGGAAGCGTGCTTCTCCCTCTCCCACTCCCTCTGCTTGTGTTACCTCTCTCTCTGTGTCTTTCTCTGTCAAATAAGTTAAAAAAAAAAAAAAAAAAAAAAACTCTAGAAGGTGACATTGGAGCAAAGACTTAGAGTTGATGAAAGAGCAAGCCGTTGCAGAAGTGTGCAAGGGAACAGCCGTTGTTGAGTGTCTGTGTTTTATTTCTGATTTAAATCAAGTTTTTTCTAAAAGCAAGATGAAACTGCAATGAAGGAGGTTAATTCTTACAACATGTCATATCCATTTAAGTTGAAAATGTCTTAAAGTCATAAATAGTTAATTTATTTTCTCTTTAGCATTCTATGGATGATTTAGCTTATTAAAATGGAAATTTTTATGCATTTCCTATGATGCCATTTTATCATTTCACATTTCTAAAATAGAATATGCCATTTACTTTACATTTGAGCTAATATTGGCTAGGAATATAAAGCAGCAATTGTCTGGCCAGATGCCAAGATAAAAACATTTAGAAAAGTAATTCAGTGATGTACTCTAAGTTAAAGGGTATAACAATTTTTGTATTAGTCCTATTATCTTCTTAATACACATTGTAAGGGACAAGTGAACTGCCTCTTTTGCATTTCATTAATGCTGAGTCTGTGCACTTTCTCAAGTTCTAAGTACATTATCCATGGGAAAAAAAAGTCAAGTAAAAACCTGGTTCACCAAACTCAGCTACTCTGATCGTCAATCTAGCACTCAAGAAGGTTTTAATCTTTAGTAATGCCGATTTAAATATTACAGTGAAATTCAAGGTTATAAATAAAATGTAAATGAAGGCTGGTGGTTTAAGACAAAATTGTGTAGGGTTTTTCTCTCTGTTAAAAAGCAGCTTTCTAAAATGACAGACCTGTTGATATAGGATTATTGCTACTTGAAATCAAATTAAGACTGCAGATTTTGGCTGCAGGGTCCTGAATCCTGAAACTCACTACTAATTAATGTTATCCTAGATAAGTTATTGACTTCTTTTAGACTTGGTTTTCCCCTCTGTAAAATTGTCGTAATTGTATCTAGTATCAAAGATAATTGTGAGAATTAAACATGAAGAAAAACATAAAATACTTAGCACATTATATTGTAAGTATGTAATAAATGTTAGTGAAATGTGTTTTTTAAATGGGCTGGACTTAATGAAGTGTAAATAGGAACCTCTTTTACTCACTGTTTCCCAGAGAAACAGAGCTGCTAAAAGGTGTATGCATGTATGTATGTATGTGTGTTTGTTTGTATGTGTGTGTGTATATATATATATATATAGTATATATAAATATATAATTAAGTATATATATTTAACATATATGTAATAAAGAGATACAAGTACTAACTAAATGGGAGGTATTACTACATAAAAATGGTAAAGTAAATAAAGAATATAATTAAGATCAGTTTTTTCAGTTAATATATTAGAAAAATAAAAGGATGTTCACATACACATTTTGATAACAAATTTTTGAAGTAGGAATTTTTCACACAGACTTATGGTCATAGAGCCCAATTTTTGTAACCTTTTTAGTCAGCACCTTGTCAACATGTAAGAAAATACTCATACCCTTTAAGGATGGCATAGAAAGAATCTGAAAATGGGAATGGGGTTGAAGCCATAAAGGGGGAGCAACATTTCTTCAATATACTTTTTTGTATTGGTCTCACTGTTAGTACCATGGTAACAATTAACATATCAACAGTTAACATCATATTAACATCAATCAGTCAGTTCAGCCGAGTGTGTATAAAGCAGTTTGGGAGGAGAGTGGGAGGGGATAAAATACGAAGAATAACAAATAAATCTGATTCTATAACAAATGAATAATAGACCCACACTGGCTGAGGTAGGGGAAAAAAAAACAGCCAAATGATTTCGGAATGACTAAAACTCTATGGTTTTGATCAAACTATATAGTTGATTAAAAATAATATATACAGTTATTGTAAACTATTTAGTAAGTTTGTTTCTCACAGAGTTATAGATTAACAGTTCAATATTGAATCAACTTTATGTTTATTCTAAGATTGGGAATACAAGTAAATATTTTGTGGATAATGAAATACAGGTTTTTCACCAAGAGAGAAAGAAGTTACAAAGTAGGAAAAAGGAAAGGCTAAAATAAACACTGTGCTATTGTGTTGCAATTGGAGCTATTGCTATAAACGAATGAATTTTAATATATGGACAGGTATAGATATATAGATGTATGTGTGTTTATGTATTGTATGTATGTGTGATCAATGCATGTTTTTCCTGGCTTTTTCTGCTTACGAGAGCCAAAAAGCTGTGACATCATAGTAGTAATATGTACAACCAGCACACCTGTATTATGTATACCTGTTATAAATACCATTCCCCAATAAAAGGAACCAAGGCTTTTTAGAGTAATGGTTGAATCTGGAGCAGGGAAAATACTCAATGTAACTGTAATGTCTTGTGGGACCAGAAAATAAGGGAACATTTAAAACATGATAGGAGTATGTCAAAAGAACATAGAGGCTGGGGTGCCTGCTGACCCGGTCGGGAGAGCGTGTGACCCTTGATCTCGGGGTCATGAGTTCAAGCCCCATGTTGGTGTAGAGATTATTTAAAAATAAAATCTTAAAAAAAAAAAGGAACATAGATGCTAATTTGAAGGGATATCCACTGACCAAATCTGGGACAATTTAAGACAAAATAAATAACAATAGTGATGAGTTCTATCCCATGAAATAAAATAAATACCCATAAATCTATACTGATATAAATAAATAATACAATATATAAATGATTGGAGAAGAAGGGACACCTCTTCCTCAATGTATAGTTTCAGTAAATATTGAAATAATGAAGGAAATAGAAAAAGTGCCATTTAGCAAATACCACCTCAATCTGATTTTTTAGTGTTGACAGTTACATAAGGTTATATAGTTATATAAAATGCTAACATTTGGGAAAGCTGGGTGTAGTGTATACATGAACTCTGTATTATTTTTGCAACAATTTTGTGAAGCTAAAATTATTTCAAAGTAAAATGGAAGAAAAGATATGTAGGGGAAAAAAAGTTTTAAAAAACGAAAGAAGCTAGTGTAAGATAGGGCTGAGTTTTGAAGGATTAGTAGGACTTAGTTTTGGACATACTGAGTTTTGATTCAGTGGGTCACTAAAGTGGGACAGACTAGAAAGCAGTTGCATATATGACATCAGGACTAAAGACACACTGAAGAGTTCTTGACTCCTTAGGGGATAGTAGGAACCAAAGGGTCAAACAAAATCAACCAGGAAGAAGCATGCAAGGAGGAGTATGGAAGACTGAGTCATAGAGAATACTGACTGAAAAGAATTAGCAAGAAAAAAGTTAAGGATATGGAAAGAGGTAGCATAAAAACGCAGACTTTAAAGAAAGAGGAAGTTATCTGCTTGCCAAAAGTTTCAGGGGAGAAAAGAAAAAGAGGAAAAGGACGAGGAAGAAAGAATGAGGAGACATGCTCTTAGATATACTGTGGCTAAATTTCTAAATTTCAAGGATAAGAAGAAAATTTTACAAGGATCCCAACAAACACTTTTTAAAAAGCCCATTTAAGCTATAAAATTTGCATCTGACACAGGAATGCGAAGATATTGGGTAATTAGCTATAGATTAGTGAGACCTAAGGATTGTGTTTTAAGAAAACTATATCCAGCTGAGATATAATTTATCTGTCAAATGAAAGAGGAACATTTTGGGCATAAAAGGATTTAGCAGGTCTACCAGCCAAATTATTTATCTGAGAAAATGTTCCAGAAAGCATTCTAACAGTGAAAAATTAAACACAGATCTCACAGTAGGAAGACAGATACAAGATACATGAAAGAGTGTTAGAATTTTTTTTGCAATTTATTTCTGAACGGATTATAAAGTTAATAGGATTAGGATTATTTAATACATGTGTTAAGTATTTGTGAAATTGGAAAATAGGTAAAAGGAATAATATAATAAGAGTATAGAACCAAAACTTTCAGAGAAAATGGCGTCCACGGATTACAGTACCTACAGCCAAGCAGCAGCCCAGCAGGGCTACAGTGCATACACTGCCCAACCCACTCAAGGATACGCACAGACCACCCAGGCATAAGGGCAGCAAAGTTATGGAACCTATGGACAGCCCACTGATGTCAGCTATAGCAGGCTCAGACCACTGTGACCTATGGGCAGACCACCTATGCAACTTCTTATGGACAGCCTCCCGCTGGTTATACTGCTCCAGCTGCCCCCCAGGCATACAGTCAGCCTGTCCAGGGGGACGGCACTGGTGCTTACGATACCACCACTGCTATGGTCACTACCACCCACGTCTCCTATGCAGCTCAGTCTGCTTACGGCACTCAGCCTGCTTACCCAGCCTATGGGCAGCAGCCGGCAGCCACCACACCTACAAGACCACAGGATGGTAACAAACCCGCTGAGACTAGTCAACCTCAATCTAGCACAGGACGTCACAACCAGCCCAGCCTAGGATATGGACAGAGTAACTACAGTTATCCCCAGGTACCTGGGAGCTACCCCATGCAGCCAGTCACAGCACCCCCATCTTATCCTCCTACCAGCTACTCCTCTACACAGCCGACTAGTTATGATCAGAGCAGTTACTCTCAGCAGAACACCTGTGGGCAGCCGAGCAGCTATGGACAGCAGAGTAGCTATGGTCAACAAAGCAGCTATGGGCAGCAGCCGCCCACTAGTTATCCCCCACAAACTGTATCCTACAGCCAGGCTCCAAGTCAATATAGCCAACAGAGCAGCAGCTACCAGCAACAGAGTTCATTCCAACAGGACCACCCCAGTAGCATGGGTGTTTATGGGCAGGAGTCTGGAGGATTTTCTGGACCAGGAGAGAACCGGAGCATGAGTGGCCCTGACAACCCAGGCAGGGGAAGAGGGGGATTTGATCGTGGAGGCATGAGCAGAGGTGGGCGGGGAGGAGGGCGGGGTGGAATGGGCAGCGCTGGAGAGTGAGGTAGCTTCAATAAGCCTGGTAGACCCATGGACAAGGACCAGATCTTGATCTAGGCCCACCTGTAGATCCAGATGAAGACTCTGACAACAGTGCAATTTATGTGCAAGGCTTAAATGACAATGTGACTCTAGGTGACCTGGCAGACTTCTTTAAGCAGTGTGGAGTTGTTAAGATGAACAAGAGAACCAGACAACCCATGATCTTTATCTACTTGGACAAGGAAACAGGAAAGCCCAAAGGTGATGCTACAGTGTCCTATGAAGACCCACCAACTGCCAAGGCTGCCGTGGAGTGGTTTGATGGGAAAGATTTTCAAGGGAGCAAACTTAAGGTTTCTCTTGCTCGGAAGAAGCCTCCTATGAACAGCATGTGGGGTGGTATGCCTCTCCGTGAGGGCAGAGGGATGCCACCGCCACTTCGTGGAGGTCCAGGGGGCCCAGGAGGTCCTGGGGGCCCCATGGTCGCATGGGAGGCCGTGGAGGAGACAGAGGTGGCTTTCCCCCAAGAGGGCCCCGGGGTTTCCGAGGGAACCCATCCGGAGGAGGAAATGTCCAGCACTGAGCTGGAGACTGGCAGTGCCCCAATCCAGGGTGTGGAAACCAGAACTTCGCCTGGAGAACAGAATGCAACCAGTGTAAGGCCCCGAAGCCTGAAGGCTTCCTTCCACCATCCTTTCCACCCCCGGGTGGTGACCGTGGCAGAGGCGGCCCTGGTGGCATGCGGGGCAGAAGAGGCGGCCTCATGGACCGCGGTGGTCCCGGTGGAACTTTCAGAGGTGGCCGTGGTGGAGACAGAGGCCGGGGCAAGGACCGAGGTGGCTTTGGTGGAGGAAGACGGGGCGGCCCTGGTGGGCCCCCTGGACCTTTGATGGAACAGATGGGAGGAAGAAGAGGCGGGCGCGGAGGACCTGGAAAAATGGATACAGGTGAGCACCGTCAGCAACGCAGAGACCGCCCTACCAGACGCAGAGACCCCGCAGAGGTGCATTGACTACCAAATTTATTTTTTAAACCAGAAAATGTTTTAAATTTATAATTCCATATTTATAATGTTGGCCACAACATTAAGATTATTCTTTGTCTGTACTTTAGTATTTTTCACCATTTGTGAAGAAACATTAAAACAAGTTAAATGGTAGTGTGCCGAGTTTTTTTCCCCTTCTTTTAAAGATG
This sequence comes from Mirounga leonina, assembly GCF_011800145.1. Classification (NCBI taxonomy): domain Eukaryota; kingdom Metazoa; phylum Chordata; class Mammalia; order Carnivora; family Phocidae; genus Mirounga; species Mirounga leonina. The sequence goes on from NW_023270426.1 coordinate 15,474,885, forward strand.
GTTATTTAACTAAGACTGAACAATGGGAACCCCTTGTGAGCATGCTCATTACCATTGTGGAGAACGAAGAGGGCCTCTAACTGTAACAATGTTCATGGTTGTGATGTGGGTTTTTTTGTTTTAAATAAAATTCCAAATGTTTATAAACAGTCAGAAAAAAAAAAACTTTCTTAATGTCTCTGGAAAGCTGAGATTTGAATAAGGATGAGGAAAGTGGGAAACAAGCTTTCGTTGTGAAGGAATGAGGCACATGTATAGGAGCAATAACACAGACCGTATCTTGAGGGCATTACTGATCCTCATATTTATATCATTACAGGTTATTTGTAAAATACAAAAGTTTTAAAAATGTTTGGATGCCAGTGATGGGAAAATAAGCAGAAACCTTTTTTGTTAAGATTTTATTTATTTATTTATTTGTTATTTATTTATTTATTTGACAGAGAGAGAGAGAGGGAACACAAGCAGGGGGAGTGGGAGAGGGAGAAGCAGGCTTCCCGCTGAGCAGGGAACCCGATGTGGGGCTTGATCCCAGGACCCTGAAATCATGACCTGAGCTGAAGGCAGACGCTTAACGACTGAGCCACCCAGGCGCCCCCAGAAACTTTTTTTTTTAAGATTTTATTTATTTATTTGAGAGAGAGCGAGCACAAGCAGAGGGAGGGTGCAGAAGGGGAAGGAGAAGCAGACTCTAGCTGAGCAGGGAGCCCCAGGGAGGGCTTATATAACAGAGACTCTTAATAATACTATCAAATTAATAAGAAAAATAAAGTTAAAATTTCCCCAACTTGGCAAAAGGCAAGAAGAGGAAAAAATAAACATGGAAAGAGAGGCCTGACTTCCTTCCTAGAATTCAATAACTTTCCTTAGTCCATTTTAAAAAAGGAAGTAAAAATGTAGGTGTAGAAATGAGTAGCAAAAAAAAAATTTTTTTTTTGAAGAGAAGAATGGTAATTTTTTGAAACAATTTTGATTGTTCATCTGCTCAGGATTATTTATTCCTTATATGTGGGCATATTTCTTATATTCCTCTCCCCCATCTGTTTTATTACTCTACAAAACCATATTATTTTGCATTCTAAGGAAATAAATATTATTTCCTATGGCTCAAAAGTGTGAAAAAATTGTTGTTTTGTAAATCTCCATTAAAGGATTCATTAATATTAGTCTTTTCTTGTTTTAAAATATAGACGTGCTTCTTCTTTATGCTGTTGCTTTGACTATTTCCCATTACTGGTTCACATAAATCCTTGAAGGTTGACCCTATCTTTCACTGATTCTATATCTGCAACTCTGGTAAACTTTTGATAGATATATGACTCTATGAAGAGACTTTTCAGAAGTGGGAACTTGAAATATAAGATCTTCATGATTCTTATTTTAAAAGAATGCAATTCTTCGTTATAATAACAAAATGCACATTTGAATACACAATATATTTGTAAAATATAAACAAGTAAATGTAATGTAAAGTAAGATTTAAAGAAATATATGTATTAAACTGGTTATCAGTTAGCCTTATTTCCTCCCTAAATTCAACTGCTAACTAAAGTGCTCATGTAAATTCTGCCTAAGAGAAAAAATTTGAGCTTATCTTACTTAAATTTGAATATCCAAGATTTTCTCCATAATTTCAGTATGTTGTTCTCACTTCCTCTTCAGAGCAGATATCTTCCCTTGCAGAGCTAAAAGTAACTTCAATTATTCCAACCAACCCTGTTATTCTTCAACTGGTATGAACTGCTTTGCTCCAAACTGAGCTTTAACAAAGATCCGAATTGGGCATTTCAGCCTATCATTCCTCATCCCAGGAAATCTCTCAATGAAATTTAGAGCTCCATGAGAGAAGGTATTGTAACATATTTTATTTATGCCTCCACTTCTTGCACAGTGCTTGGCAAAGAGAGAGGAGTCAACAAATGTTTAATGAATGATTGAACAAATGAATAAGTGAATAAAGAAATCAAATAATAGATTTAAAATTCCAGTACCTGTTTTTAGCTCCTCTCCTATCTGTCAGAGTTCAGAAATAGAAGAGAAATAGGACTCTATTTTAAAAAGCCTTTAGTTAGTTTTCTCCCATTTAAGAGATGAGAAAAATTGCTTCCTTACAATAAGTTGTTTAACTTAAATAGCCTCTTATTAAGCTGTGTTAACAGTGTCCCAGCAGTGTTTTTTTCATCTATATGCCAAAACTCTGAAGTGTTGAAAACTGTCATAAAAGAAGCTTATTTTTTTGTGTGTGGCCAATTTTTTCCCCTCTGAACAGTGTGAATCATAATTTATGAACAACAGAATGGAGTTAATTCACATGTTTATTGATAGGAGTTTTTGCTATTTTGCCCTTAGTATTTGTGTAAGTTTTCTTTAGATCCTGTAACAAAGTACCACAGACTTAGCAGTTTAAAACAATACAAATTTACTATCATATAATCTCTAGGTTGGAAGTCTGACATGGGTCTCCCTGGGCAGGAATGCTTTCTGGTGCCTCTGGGAGGAGCAATACTGCATTGCTCTGATTCTTCTGTTACATCTTTCTGTGCACAGCTGGGAAGAGTTCTGAGCTTTTAAGGACTCCTATGATTCCAGTAGGACTCCTGGGTAATCAGGCTAATCTCCCCAGCTGAAGATTCATAACCTTAATCATATCTCAAGTTTCTTTTGCTGTGTAAGGCAATATATTCACAGGCTCGGGGGATGAGGGCATGGACATCTTGGGGGATAGGTATTATTCTGATTATCAAAGTATTTTTTAGAAATTTTAGAGACCTATTAGAGAAGATGGACAAAGATTCCAGTGCTTGTACCCCTGAAGGATAAAAGAGGGTAAAATTGCAAGAAATAATCTTTGCCCCCTTTATAAAAAAAATCTTTTCCTCCTGTTATGGACTGAATGCTTGTGTCCCCCTGAAATTTATATGTTGAAATTCTAACCCCCAATATTGATGGTAATGAGAGGTAGGGCTCTTTATCAGAGAGCATTCATTGAATGAGAAGAGACTTGGAGAATTCCCTTATCCTTTCCACCATTGGAGGACACAGAGAGAAGACAGCTGTCTTCAACCTGAAAGCTAGCTCTCACCAGACACTGCATCTGCTGATGCCTTGTTCTTGGACTTCCCATGCTCCAGGACCCTGAGGAATACATTTTTGTTGTCTAAGCAACTCAGTATATGGTAATCTTGTTATAGTAGCTTGAATAGACTGAGATACCTCCTTTACAATTTCACCCTGGCCAGTTTTTCCTACAGGACCTCTTCTATTTATGACTAACCTATCCTCTAGTCGTCATGAAGCTTGTGAGTTTTATTCCCCCAGGTGCATTTCATTCCCTCCAGTGTATGTCACTAACACACTCTGGTCCATAATTCCAGGTATGGATAAAATTAACAAGTATTAGTGTCAGTTTTATTGTTCCCCAAATTTATTTTGAACTCTTGGTTGTGTGCAACATACAATTATACATGGACCCTAGGAGATAATAGATAAGAAAACATTTCATACAGCATAAATCAATATGCAAATGTAATGTTATTATACCTAAAACCTGATAAAAATTGAATATAGACTTTAGGTGAGTTATAATGGGGCATTATTGTAGCATGTCCCAAGAGACATTTTCTCATAGATAGTACTGGACATAATTTTTGTAATTGCCACTGGAAAAAGTCACAAGGAGATTACTGTGTACCTCATTTGACAATTAATGGTATATTCCTTTCTATACATTAGGTTTTGGTTTGGCAAATTATCTGTGCATGTGACTCTCACTGTATCTTTCTTGTCACTGTATCTTTCTTTAAAGAATGAGAGTGGTGCCATTTTGAAGAGGAATTGCTCTGTTTGCCCAATTAATTATTTCAGTAAAATTTCTTCACCAACAGCATTACTCGTACTGACTGCTTATGAAGCCATTAAGTCCTGGCTCTTGGTAACTTTTGGACATCGTGCAAGGGTGTCATATCAATCTTTTCACTGTCTTTGAAAGAGCCCTTAGGGAACCATATGAATTCTAGTGTATTTTTTAAAGATTTGCTTGAATTTGAGTAGCAAAGAATATAGAATTTAGAAGTATTATTTGGCATTGAGAGAACATTTATTTTAAAGTGCAAAATTCAAAGCTAAGGTGCCACAGAATGTGTACCAGGAAGTTAGTTATTGAACAAAAAACTTAAAAGATTTTTTCTCACGTAGACTAAGTTGACAAACTGAAGTATGCAGAAAGCATCTTCAGGAGAGTGGAGATCTGAGTTTTCAAGCCAGTTGATTGTGTTCAGCAAATGATTGGTGGTAAACTGGTATCTTCAAAGCAGCAGCCCAGTGTTGCTGTTTTCTACTACATATGTGATTCTTGGGGAGTTTTGTTGTTGCTGTTATTAATGAAAGCAAGAAAATAATGTTTTTTGTTCCATTTAGTAAACGTCTCAAGTCTAATGCTGTAGTTACGCTGTAAGTAAAACATCTTTTAACAATGGAATGGACAAAGAGAGAAGCCTGACTGGTGAAAATAAATATTTGTCATTTCTGTGGACAATGATAATTCCTGGTCAATTCCTGGTAATATACAGCACCCCCACAATCCAGATGACATAACTCATTGCTAACCTCCATGACCTGCCAGGGAAAGAGAATAAACTCAATACTATGTTTTAAAAGTCAACAGATACTTAGTATGTATTTTTAGAACAGTTTTGTTGCTTACCCAGAGGTTTAAGTACTAAATTTCACTCTTTTCCAAAAACTCAGCTACAATTTCAACAAATTATCTTGCCACGTGTTTCAGATACAGGTCTAAAATGCCATCAACTGGGACGCCTGGATGGCTCAGTCATTAAGCGTCTGCCCTCAGCTCAGGTCATGATCCCAGGGTCCTGGGATCGAGCCCCGCATCGGGCTCCCTGCTCGGTGGGAAGCCTGCATCTCCCTCTCCCACTCCCCCTGCTTGTGTTCCCTCTCTTACTATGTCTCTGTCAAATAAATAAATAAAGTCTTAAAAAAAAATTTTTTTTAAATGCCATCAACTAAGAAACTCTACAACCCACATACTTTGCAGACACACCCAGGGAATATAATTCTCAAGGGACTGTTTTTCAACTTGTCCCAGGAAAGAGCACAGCAGGCCTACCAAAAAAAGCTGATAATGCTATAAAAGCAAATGGTGAATTTAGTAATAGAGAGTGACATAAAAAGTGGGGTTGAGAATGTAATGAGTGATAGCTAGGACTTAATTAAATGGAAAATTCAAAAGCAATGAAGTATCCTACTTGTAGCAACAAAGGAGACTGAACTGTTGTAGTATAGGCACACGGAAATGCCGATAAAATACATTTTAAAAGAAGTGGGGGCTGGCGCCTGGGTGGCTCAGTTGGTTAAGCAACTGCCTTCAGCTCAGGTCATGATCCTGGAGTCCCAGGATCAAGTCCCGCATCGGGCTCCCTGCTCGGCAGGGAGCCTGCTTCTCCCTCTGACCCCCCCCCCCCCATGTGCTCTCTCATTCTCTCTCTCTCAAATAAATAAATAAATAAAATCTTTAAATAAAAAATAAATAAATAAAAGATAAATTTAAAAAAATTTTAAAAAAGAAGTGGAAATTGAGTCCCAGACCTATCACACAGTTCACAGGAGATTCCCACAGAATAGACATCTCTTATGTGGATGAATTCACAGTACAATACTATATATCACACAAGAAAGAAAAACATACCAAGGAAGGATGAACAGATGCAAGAAGGCAAAAAATTAGCACTCCTAGAAGTGGAAATAGTAGGAAAATCTGAAAAAGGCTTTGAAATGAATGTATTTCACATGATTAAAGAAATAAAGGGACTGAAAACATAATTTCTTAAAAGATACTATAAGGTAGGACAAATAAACAGATTTCTAAAAATGACCAAAGAGAACTTTTTAAATTTGAAATGTAAATATTGAAATTAAACACTTGATAGATTAAAAGAGCGACAAACTAGACACAGCTAAAGATAATAGAAAAGTAGAAGATATATATATATATATATATATATATATATGTAGAGAAAAAGGAAGGTAATTAAGAGACATCAAAGACAAAATGAGTAATTTAACATATGAAAACACTCTGACCTTTTTTCTTGGGGGAGAATATTGATGATGTGAGATAAAATTGAAGACGTGAATATCAGCAATTACCCTTCTAGGTGTATATACTAACAGCTCTTTCACATGTACACAAGGACATACACAAGACATATACAAGGATGTTTATTACATCAATTTTAATAGCAAAAAATCAGAGGTGCAAACATCTGTCAATTGGGAAATACGTAAATAGAGTACATAATGGGTACATTACAGTAATTGAATTTACTAATATATATGTGTGTATATGTAGTAAAATGGAAAATATACACATTTTAAAAATAAGCTTTGGGGCTCCTGGGTGGCTCAGTCGTTAGCCGTCTGCCTTCGGCTGGGGTCATGATCCTGGGGTCCTGGGATCGAGCCCCACATTGGGCTCCCTGCTCAGCGGGAAGCCTGCTTCTCCCTCTCCCACTCCCCCTGCTGTGTTCCCTCTCTTGCTGTGTCTCTCTCTGTCAGATAAATAAATGAAATCTTTAAAAAAAAAAAAAAAGCTTTAAAAAATATCACAAAAGGATAGGTAATAATTTGATAATCACGGTATAATTGTTAAAAGCACAAAAATATTTTATCATTACAAACAGAATCATAGGATGAATATAAACAAGGCAGGAGAGTCATTATTCTTTAGGGAAGAAGGCAGAGAAAAGGGAGAGAAAGGTTTCAAACTGTATTGGTATAAAATTTTACTTATTTTAAAACAAATTTGAAACAAGGAAGAATGTTAAATTTGTGAAAAAAAATTGAGAAGTATCTCAGTTCTATTAGGCTTTATTCCCTATTCATTAAAAACAATCTTGTAAAAAATAAATTCTAGGTTGCAAATCCAGTGGTTACTTGGCAGTCATTTTGCTTGACCTCTCATTAGCATTTGACACAATTGAGCACTTGCTGCTTCTTGAAACACTTGACTTTGAAAGTTTTATGTTCCCTGTAAACTTGGAGGTGACTCTCTTTCTGGCAACTATGTTGGGGAACCCCAGGGCATAAGGATGCCTACTCTTCTCATGTGTAATAATCCTTGGGTGACCTATCTACTGTCATGGCTTTAAATACAATATTTACGACTCCCAGGTGTATCCTCTGGTCCTGACATCTCTTCAGAACTGATTCACGTGATGCAGTGAGCAACCATCTGCATTGCAGATTTAATGTAACTAAAACAAACTGCTTCTCCCTACACCCATTCTTCACACAATATGCAGAATAATAAAAATAAGTCAATCCCATGCAGAAATCTCTATTGGTGTACTATGACTCATACAACAATATCTTAATTCCTTGCTATAGTTTATTGGGCTTCACATGACCTGGACTCTAGCTACTTCTCCAAATAGCTTCACAGCTTTTTGCCAAATAAATCACAAGTACTTTTGCCTTAAGATCTCTCTTCTCAGTTTTTTTCTGCCTAGAAGTCTTCTCCAAAGATATTTTTAGTTCGACTCATTTCATTCAGCTTCCACTTAAATGTCGTCTCCTCAAAGATGCATTCTGTGATCATCCTGTATGATTCTTCATATTCTATATACTTACCCCGCTCTTTATTTTCTTCACTATCACTTTTAACCTGACATTTTATAAATAATGTATTTATATATTTTTGTCTAGTATGCTTCCCCCCATGAGAATGTAAGTTTCATGAGGTCAGGGGTTTTTGTCCATCTTGCTCATAGCCTTGTTCAGTTACCTTGAACAGCCTCACACGAAGTAGGTGCTCAATAACTATCTGTTGAATTGAGAGATCACTTATTGACTGTTTTTCAGTGTGTTTGAATTCTTCCATTATGAACAAAAGTAACAGTCACCTTCGTAGAAATAAGATTTGCTAGCACTTTGTTTTTCAACAAAAAATTACTCTAAGTCATTTATTGAATATGTTTATAGTATACTAACATTATATTCTCAGTTCACCTCTCTCAGCAGTCTGTTGCAGTAAAATGGCGGGGGGCATATAAAAGACAAATGAGGGCGCCTGGGTGGCTCAGTCTTTAAGCGGCTGCCTTCGGCTCAGGTCATGATCCCAGGGTCCTGGGATCGAGTCCCACATCGGGCTGCCTGCTCGGCGGGAAGCCTGCTTCTCCCTCTCCCACTCCCCCTGCTTGTGTTCCTGCTCTCACTGTCTCTGTCAAATAAATAAATAAAATCTTTTAAAAAAAAAATCTTAAAAAAAAAAAGCAAAAAATAAATAAATAAAAGACAAATGACATGAGTCTTCCTGTGAAAGATTAAGCAACATTCACTTTCTAAAGCACTTGGGTTAAAATTTAATACTTTAAACCTGGCAAATGTATCAAATAATTACCTTCATATAAGATTTAGTTTAACTCGGGCGCTTGGGTGGCTCAGATGGTTGAGCGTCTGCCTTTGGCTCAGGTCATGATCCCACTGGGATCGAGTCCCGCATTGGGCTCCCTGCTCCTTGGGAGCCTGCTTCTCTCTCTCTCTCTCTCTCTCTGTCTCTCTCTGTCTCTCATGAATAAATAAATAAATAAATCTTTAAAAAAAAAGATTTAGTTTAACTCTAAATGCAAAATATTATAGAAAAGGACAGAGTATCACTTTGTTTTTGGTTATCAATCAACCATGGTACATGAGTAACAAATATTAAAAACAAACTATATATGTAGTATTATTTTATTAATCAAGAAAAATAATCAAAAAAGGAAGAGTAGGGTCTAAGCACTCGGCCACTATAATAGCACATTTGTATCTCTAGATGTCTGAAGAATGGTGGTGTTCAGAGCCAGCCTTAGGAACACTGTACAACTGAATCATGATAAGCCCAAATCCTGATCCTCTACCCTTATTCTAAGGAAAGGTCCTTGCTGACATCCTCCGTATGCAATTAACCAACGAGAGAAAATGCTTTTTTATTTGCTAATTAGCTTAAAATTGGAAGGGCCTATTGGAAATAACCTACTAAAAGCCATTTTTTAGGCAAAAGGCAAATAATATCTGACCCTTCAGAGTTTTAATTGATGGAAAGAAGTGTAAGGCTAAAAAAGAATAGTAGTGAATACATGTATGGTTAATGCATGGCCAATTCTCAGATGTTAATCCTTGAGAGTTTCCTTCTGTTACAAAGCTGGAAGGAGTTGGGGACCTGAAAGATGGAAGCGGCATTGCTGTTTGGATTGGATGTAAAAAGAAGTAGCCAAAAAGTTGCTTTCTTCCTAGATGAAATAAAAATGAGTCATAAGACAGTTCTTAAAGTCCTGCATGGCTAAGGATCCTGAGCACCTTGCCTGGAACTACGGCAATAAAGGAGGTTGTTTTCAAGAGCTGTCAGTCTAGGTCTTGGGCTTTAAAGGTGGAAAGTAAGCATGCCGTGTTCAGAATTTTAACAAATCCTCCTTCCTCTGGAGGCTAATCATTGTTAAATTCTTGTTTCCTCTATTAAAGTAATAATGCCATAACTACAAAGGGAGGGGACTTCATGCCTGCTGGATACAGATCTGCATTTATGGATTTTGAGGTCCAGGCACTCAGTTCCTGGCAAAGAAGCTAAAAAAGACTGCAGCTGAGAATTCTCAGAGTTGAAAAGTAGTGGTAATTGTCACAAATTACCACATGAAATTGCCAGTTATATTCCTAAACAATTGCCCTACTTTAGCAATGAATCCAAAATTTTCTTGTAGCTTTCCTTTAGAAAACTTGAGTGTTAACCTTTAATACTATTTTGAAAGTTGCTAGATTGCAACCTGAATATATCTTGTTAATCTTAGTGGTACTTAAAAACAGATGCTCCATGATTTCCCAAAAAGACTTTGTGTTGATCGCAAATCTCATTTATGCGTTGCTCAATTCCTAATTTTCTCCATAACCATACACATAGAAAAATGCTACCGTTCTTCAACATTTGCATCATTACTAGGAACCATTTTTCCTAGTCAGTCCTGGATACTGAATTTTCCTTCTGCAAGTCATTTTGGCTTAGAAAGATTCTAAATATTTTGCTCAGAAAATGTGAATAATTTTCAGTGAGTTTATGTGGAAATAAAAATTTCAGGTGAAGAATAAATCTATTTTTGTTAATTCTGATTAACAAAATGAGAAATGTGCATTCAGTCAGTCAGAATCAACTAAACTGAAGTCCTTGAAGGTAGGAACATTTCTGTCATTTCACTGAACATGCATAATTAACTGACCCATTTAATTATGAGAGGATTTGGTTAATCCTCATAAGGGCTAGAGCAGATGCTGTATCATTGTGGTTCACTCCACCATCCTGCTGTTGAAACACAGAACAATGAGTATCACTTGACTTGCTGGCATTTTTAAAACATCCAATGCTAAATATTAAAGAGAGCTAATATTTTTATTGAAAAATAAAATCCCATCTCATCTCAAGTTCCTCAAAATGGATGCCTTAAAATATAAACAAGAGACCCCATATTTCAAGAAAAAGTGAGTTAGAATAATCCAAACAAGTCATTTAATTCTCACAGCAAATCACTGAGTGGAGTAACTATTATCTCCATATTACAAGTGAAGGAACTGATACATTTGAGTGGTTTCCCTGAGGTCACATAAGTAATAAGTGGCAGAGCTGTGACTAAAACCTGGGTCTCACTTGTTTCTAGTGCTGAACAATTAGCACCCACACTTGGAAGGCAGTGCAGTACATACAGCTCTAATCATTCCCTGGAGTCACACCCTGGCTTCACAACTGGCTACCTTTGTAATCTGGGACCTTTCATTTATTTTCCTCAATCTAGAGATTCTTCGAATCAAAATGAAGAGGATAATAATATAATTTACCTCGTGTTGTTTTAAAGTTGTATGAGAAAAGGCATGTAGAGTGTTCAGCGCCATATCCAGCACATCTTAAGTGCTCAGTGAGTATTATCTATCCCAATGTGCAAAGAAAAGACATTCTCATAGGGAGTAGGATTTCCTGGGTCTTTCGGAGGAGACATTGATGGACAGAGTAAGGAAGTTATAAATGAAGAACTTCCTTGGCAATTTAGTTAACATAAGTTCTAATCAATAATGCAACACACATTTATGGCATGTCTGATATTTTCTAATTAATGTACAAGGACCTGGAGATAGAAAAAAGAAAAACATTGCATCTGTATTCAAGTAAACCATGCCCTGTTTGTTGGAATAGAGCCAAAAAATAAATAGAAAATGAAAAATAAAAGCTGCTGAGAAACGACCTCACAGATTTCCTAAATCATTCAAGAAAGGGCTTCAAAGTGGAACTTGAAAAATCACACATGACTTTTCAGAAGTCTACCTGTTACTTTATATGTTGGGAAAGGATCTGAGTTGGAGACAGGATAAAGATGAAGCTGAAGACTTAAGAAAATGTCATACAGGATGCCTGGGTGGCTCAGTCATTAAGCGTCTGCCTTCGGCTCGGGTCATGATCCTGGGGTCCTGGAATTGAGCCCTGCATCAGGCTCCCTGCTCAGTGGGGAGGCCTGCTTCTCCCTCTCCCACTCCCCCTGCTTGTGTTCCCTCTTTCACTGTGAGTCTCTCTGTCAAATAAAATAAAATCTTTAAAAAAAAAAAGTCAGATAATAGAAGATAGTAAATGGCAGTCTGAAGAATTTCAGTTTTATACTCTAAGCAATAAGGATTCAATAAAGTATTATAAGCAGGAGATGGGCACAGTTACATGTATACTTAGGAAGTCCCTACAAAGATGGAGACTGATTGAAGATGCACTATATCAGCCAGATTAAGTTTGGCTGCACCTAACAGAAATCATGAAATAGCTGTGGCCACGTGCAAAGGTGGGCACACATGAAATGGATCTGGCAACTTTATCTTTGTCATCTTTTTAGTGCATAGCTAAAATCATCAAGTTCACTTCAAGATGACAACTGAATATCCACTCCTATTACATCTACATTCCAGGCATCAAAAATAAAAAAGTGTAAAAAAATTTTTAAAAAGAGGGAAAGGGGGAAAAATTGGATGACCCAGCTGAGTCAGTCCCTTTTAAAGAGCTTTACAGGGATCCTACCCAACATCTTGTTTTCATCTTATTGGCTACTCCAAAATGGGATGAAAGCTGTTATACACTGCTATACTCAACAATATAGGGGCTCAGTGTCTATAAAAAGGGGGGAAAGAATTCTTAAGTGGTTAACTAGGTGCTTGCATGAGTAACACTGTTAAATGCTATTACAGTAGTAGAGTTCTTGCTAAGTGAAATGTCAGTCAGAGAAAGACAATTATCCTATGATCTCACTCATATGTGGAATTTAAGAAACAAAACAGAGGATCATAGGGGAAGAGAGGAAAAAAGTAAAACAAGACGAAATCAGAGGGGGAGACAAACCATAAGAGACTCTTCATCATAGGAAACAAACTGAGGGTTGCTGGAGGGGAAGAGGGTGGGGGATGGGGTTACTGGGTAATGGACATTAAGGAGGGCACGTGATGTAATGAGCGCTGGGTATTATATAAGACTGACCTCTACCTCTGAAACCAATAATACATTATATATTAATTGAATTTAAATAAACCAATCAGACTAAAAAAAAGGTAAAGTAATAGAGTTCTTTTTTTTTTTTTTGATATTTTATTTATTTGACAGAGAGAGACACAGCGAGAGAGGGAACACAAGCAGGGGGAGTGGGAGAGGGAGAAGCAGGCTTCCCGCCAAGCAGGGAGCCCGATGCGGGGCTCGATCCCAGGACCCTGGGATCATGACCTGAGCCGAAGGCAGACGCTTAACGACTGAGCCACCCAGGCGCCCCAAAAGGTAAAGTAATAGAGTTCTAATGGGAACTGGCACTAAGGTAGATCAGTGAAAGTATGAAGAAGGAACTCTATTCTTAGATCAACTAAGAAAACAATTGTGCTAAGAAAAAAACCCACTTTTCCCCATATCTCCCTTAATCTTCCATGTGAACATAAAAATATTTGTTTAGTCTTTTAGTTCTTCTTTCCCTGCATTTATACTCTTGTTTTTCTCTTACTGCATTCACTTGAACCTGCGATTCATTGTTGAAATGTAATGGGCATGTTGTCTGTCTTGTTTCTGCTTTTAACATTTTGTCATTTAAAGATTATATTGTTGTTTTTAAAAAAACTAATATTCCTCAACAAATTTTATACTTTTTCTTTTCCTTAGAGATTTTCCTATAAATCACTGCTGAATTATATTAAATGCCTTAAAGCTCTTATTGAGTGGATTTTATTAATTTTCTCAGTTAATTTGTTAATGACTTTATTATGACATATTTCTGATACTTAAACTGTTCTTGCCTTCCTGGAGTAAATGCTGATAGGTCATAGATTATTATTTTCATATATTGCTGAATTCCTTTTACTTAATTACTCATCTATTTTCTTTTTTTTTTTAAGATTTTATTTATGTATTTGACAGAGAGAGACAGTGAGACTGAGGGAATACAAGCAGGGGGAGTGGGAGAGGGAGAAGCAGGCTTCCCGCAGAGCAGGGAGCCCTATGCGGGGCTTGATTCCAGGACCCTGGGATCGTGACCTGAGGCGAAGGCAGACACTAATGACTGAGGCACCCAGGCGCCCCTTTCTCATCTATTTTCATTTGTGACTTTTGGCCTATAATTTTTTTATAACTGTCTTTGCTGCATTTTCTTGTTATTTTATGCTAACTTTATAAAAATGATTTTCAGTCATTTTCTATGGCCTAGATTAGTTTAACAATGGAATTACCTGTTTCTTATGGATTAAATTTGAAAATAGCAAAATGACATGGTCTTTGTGCCTTTTTCAATGATAGATTTGAATAACCTCAGCATCTTCTCTGATGATTGATTGGTTCAAACACAAGCAAGGATTAGAATTTTAGGAGCCATTGGACTTTAAGAAGCATGTAGGCTTGGGCAAATAAAGATCAGGGCTAGCAGTGACTTCTCAAACATTCTTCACTGCAAAGACGTTTGGGATCTTTTCACACCCTTGGGCAAAGGCATAGGCTGGAGTACTAATAATGGCTAAGATAAAATTGTCTATCAGCCTAGGCAGATTGAGGTTAGATTAAGTCAGACTTAAAGAAAACATAAAAAAGAAAAATGCCGATGACCTTTCTTACATACTCAAGCTCATGAAGTAGAGTTATATACTTGCATTCATTAGTAACACTACCTAAGCTGGCTACCTCAGCCAACTCAGAGAACTCCTAACCTTAGTTCTGTTTGCTAACCCAGGGTTTGTCCATTTCTTAAAAAACACCCCTGCCATGTCCACAGATGCATGTGTGCAGCTGTACATGGATACTTTATCACTGATACCACATTATATTTTTTGAAGATTTTATTTATTCATGAGAGACAGAGAGAGCAGCAGAGGGAGAAGCAGGTTCCTCCATGGATCAGGGAGCCCGATGCAGGACTCAATCCCAGGACTCTGGGATCATGACCTGAGCTGAGGGCAGACACTTAATCGACTGAGCCACCCAAATACCACATTATTTTTTTTTTTAAGAATTTATTTATTTATTTGTCAGAGCGAGAGAGCACAAGCAGGGGGAGCGGCAGGCAGAGGGAGAAGCAGGCTCCCTCCCAGAGCGAGGAGCCAGATGCAGGGACTCGATCCCAGGACCCCGGGATCATGACCTGGGCCAAAGGCAGACCCTTAACTGACTGAGCCACCCAGGCATCCCATATTTTTGAACAAAATTTCTATTTTTGGACCCTGCAAATTCCTAAATCAACAAATGAATGTCTCGTAATCCCTGAAATAGATTGCCAGTGTCACATTTGAGAATTATTTTAAAACTTAAGGATAAAATATATCCTTTATTTTTCTGTTTTCTTTTGTTTTCATCTACTTATTTTCATGCCAATCTCATTTTTTTCCTCAGATACATTCTAAAATACGCCCTGCCTGTTTACATTGATTATCACAAGATTTGTATCCATATGCCATAAGAAACAAAGGATGAGGTGACATAGCTCTCAACTCTGAATGTAACTAGTTTGCTGCACTTTTTCCCAATTGACAAGTTGTGTGACTGAAACAGCAAATCAATTTAGTCAAATTGATTATGCAAAACGTTGAGGCTTTCTGCAAAGAATCAGCCCCTACTCTACAGAAAATGGAATCATTGTCACCCTTTACCCCAGAGCCGTACACACACTGGAAATGTGACTGTGTTTTGAAGGCATGCTACTTCTGTGGACTTAGTAAGATTTGTGGAAACGTTGGCTATATGATTCATAGACAGCAGAAACCAAGTCTTCCAAATCTAAATCCTTTGATGTAGACAATATTATGGAGTCTTCTTTCTATGGGGCATGGTAATCATTTCTATTTAGGAAAGTTTATATAACAAGAAACTCAAAATTAATATTTTTAAATGCTCATATTGTGCAAAGAAGTGTTCTAAGAGCTTTATATTTATTAACCCACCGAGCCCTCACAAGAACTCTATATATGTACGTATGTATATATTGTTATAATCATTGCTGTTCATATTTTATGAATGAAAAATGTATAGAGAGATCATTTAGCAAGTAATTTGAGGAGTCAAACCCAGCTAGTCTGTGCTGTGTGCATGCTACCACATTCTGTTACATTGCTCAGGTAGACTAGTAAGAGCTAGTGGAGTAACTAGAAGATTTACCAAAACTTAAAAGCTTCTGAAACCTTCCTTTGGATTAACTACCAATGTGTGCAATGAAATCAAAGTCTCTAATAAAACAGTAATAGCAATAGCAGCAGTAACCAAACCCCACATCAGAAACACTTAGTGACTTCATAGAAAAAGCAGAAAAGAAAAAGAAATGTATGCTGCACAGTCTAGCCTAGTCTAATTTTTCAGGCCACAGCAAGCAAGATATGGGTTAAGAAATTGGCTCCAATTGTACAGAGAGTCTGATTTATTTACCTTCACCTTCATATATATCATATTGATATTCCTGTACTTTGTATTGTAGATCACACCACTTGACACATTACCATTTTTCTGGTGATGATTTTGAAGTAAGAACTTCGAAAATTCATACAGTAAAGAAATGCCATTTTGCTGGTTTAAAGGTTATTTAAAAATAATAACTACTTGCCTTCATTTATTTATTCATTTTCTAATTCATTGAGTTAACATGTATTGAACACCCACTGTGTTTCTGGCCTTACCCTAAGTGTTGTCAGGCCAACTAGGAACAAGGCCCCTATTATCTTGGCGTTTATATTTTAATGGGAGAGAGATAGCAAAGAAGTAGATAGGCAGTAATAGTATAATGTGGTGATAAGTGCCAGAAAGAAAAATAAAGTAGGATAAAGGGATCATGAATGCTGGAGGGAGTCTGAGGAAGTGACATTTATATGGAAATCAAATAATAAGAAGGCAAATCAAGATCTGGGGTAAGAACAAGTGTGAATGAATGCTCTGAAGTGGGGAGTAAGTCTAACATGTCTAGAGCAGCTTGGAGGTCAGCTCAAGCTGCAGAAAAGTGAGGGAGGGGAGCAGAGGTAGAAGATGTGGTCAGGAAGATGGACAGAGACCGGATGGGTGGGGACTTGTAAGACACAGTATAGTTATGGGTTCCATCCTAAGTGTATCACTGAAGAGTTCCAGTCAGGACCACGATTTGATTAATTTTAATATGGCTTCTGTGCAAATATAAAACTATAGGGGACAGTGGGGCTGGGGAGAGCAGTCAGGAGGCCATGGCAGGCATCCCAGGCTAGAGATGCTATTTGTACAAGAACGTGAGCAATGCAGCTGAAGAGAAGTGGAAATTCAGAAAGTATTTAAAGGAGGAGGAAATAGGACTTGCTGACAGACTGAACGCGTAGTTTGAAGGAAAACAAGAGGTCAAAGATGATCCATCTGCTTCTTTCAGTCTGTGAAAGAGACAGCAAGAACAACATCAATGACCCCCAAAACAGCCTAAATTCAGAGTATAATTATTAGAGAATTGAAAATTTAAGTAACTTGTAATCATCATACTCTTTCCATTTCTGACCAGGTTTATATTTCCAAACAGGGTTTCATAAGATTTCCACTGATTTCTCCTCTTTCAATTCAATAATTTTAATGTATTCTGCTTGCTTGAAAAGGAACCTCTGAGCAATTGAATCTACTAATACTAATTTTTCAGTAGTCCATCTGGTTTCTCTTCTTTTCTGGGTAAAGTAATTTTTAAAACATTTGCTAAAGTGAACAATTTTAGTAATCTTTAATGTATTTCACTTCTTGTTTTTCTATAGCTGGGTGCCTGCCTAATCAGATTTTCACAAGGATATTGTGCTTGGCTTGTTAAAAATTACGAGATTTTGATTTATCATGACTTATACTCTTGGTTTTCGAAAAACTGCTCAGGTGTAGAAAAAATGCATTGTTTCTAATCATTTAGAACAGTGAAATTCCTAAAGGTAGGGAAAAAATAAGGCATGTGATTATCTTCAGCTCTGATCTCAGGACTAAATTTGCGATTCACCTGTAATGAAGAGGTTATATAATACGGTCTGTGTGAGAGCCAAATGAAAGCCTGTGGCACCGGGAACCCGAGGCTGTCCTTAGACCTATAATGTCTTATTCTTTGCCAGGTACTTAGTGCTTGACTTTTTTAATCATACAGCTCAGCTAGACTAAGAAGGGAGAACTTGAAAAGCATTTTGGTTTAAGCTTTAGACCTTTAAAACAATTTCAGCAATCATTTCAACGCATATAGCCAAGCTTCCAATATTAATGCAATCACATTTTTCAGCTACGGCCAACAGTCTATGCATATTGAATGGGTTTTTACTGCTCATTGCAAGTCAGCCAGGGAATTAAGTATCAGGTTCCCGTTATTCAAACACAGAATTCACTTCAGCAATTTCTGAAACCCTTCCTCTCCCAGGTGAAAGTGCTGGATTTGATTTTTTAGGAAATAAAACAGATTTTTCTAAGTGGCTCAACCCTATAGCAACAAAAAAGGCTGCTGCAGCTTCACATGGTGTCTCAATACCCTTTTCAGCTGGTGAAAACTGCATTTCACGACCAGATGAAAGTTATTTACCATAGACTACCCCCCCCCCAACTGTTTGGTCTGGAGTTTGGCCAGTTCAGCCCTCATCAGCAGCTTCTCAAGTTTACTGACCTCACTGTAAGCCTCAGGCCTTTTAGGTGTTTGTTTTACCTGCCCTATTTCATAATTTTGGCCAAGATCTGAAAAAACATATATATTTATGAGGTAAGAGTAAGGCTTACAAACTGAATGAATTTTTCCTAAAAGGTGCTTCAGTAGGTGCTTTCTTGATGAAGAGAAATATAATTATATGGATTGGCATCACTTGAAGACTGCGTAAGAGCAGATGGGAATAAAAGGAATGAGCAAAGGGAAAGGTGAAGAAAAAGGAGGAGAAAGAATTGTGGCAAACCCAAAGGGACAGGGATGAGGTGGGGAGAAACTGTCATGTACTGAGTGTGTAAACATGTGTGGCATAGTTCAGTGTGGAGGAAAATCAGCGCTAAAGAGTAAGTTATTATTTCCTCACCACCATCTTTCTTGATATTCTGTATACCTGGTATGTACTTGAATACCATTAACTGATAATGTTTTATTTTATTAAAAGCACCTTACTGATATGCATCCTTGTGCATATGTTGTCAATTCACTTACGAAGTTACACCGGATGACTTGTCCATTTGGGTCCATTTGTGCCATTATTACCTTCAAGAGAAGAAATGAAATATAAATGAAGTGTATTTGTACAGGTGTCATTTAATGACTTTAACCTGCGCTAAAATATCATTTTCTTGTGTTCTCACCTTAGGTAAAATTTTAAATGAAAATTTGAACTTATATATTAGAGGGAAAAAATTTTCTTGATTTAAAAAAATAATTCAGCTTTTAAAAATGAGATAGGAAATGAGATTTCTCAACACATAAATTATGATTTATCATAATTAAACACATTCTTCAAAGACATTTTCTGCCATTTTCTTCTCTCTGGGCTCTTTCTAAGCAGTGCCATTCAGCTTGACACTTTAACTCTCAACTTTGCAATGAGTGATTTAAATTTCCTCTCCAGGCCCTGAGCTCTAGACATAAAGCTAGAAATGCAGTCTCCCTCCTACCTAAAATCAGTGTTGTGAATTTCTGCAATATTCTTCTATAAGACAATCAGACGGCATTACTCTTCTGTTTAAAAAATTAAACTTGTACCAAGTCATTATTATGAAAATTACTCTCCATTTTAGTAGTCAAGGTTTTTAAAATTTTGCTCTCAGGGTATATTTTTAAATTTTTTTTTTTTACCTCTATTTTTCACATATGCTGTATTCCACACAATCTGATCTTGCCATTTGTCATAGACATCTTACAAGTTCTCTTTCTATGCCTGATTGTCTTTACTCCCTAGGGCAGCCAACCATAGGGATGTGTCATTCAGATCTCCTTAAGAGAAACTGCCCCAGGGAGCCGACTTAACTGAAAACCTGCAGGAGCCAGCCCTGTAAATGCTGAGACCACACTTCCCTGGGCTACTCCCAGCCAGTGACTGAGCATGGCGGTTATGAATACTGGCCCCTTCCTGCCCTGTGCAGTATTTCTCAAACTGGCAACTTTGGCTCAGGAGCTCCCATCCTGCCTGAGCCCTTCTCAGAACTGTACTGTCACTTGAAGCTCTTATTACTCAATCCTTCTTCCTTCTAACCTTTCAGAAGGGGTAGGACTGCAACATGGTCTAAGGCTCTCCCTGTCTCCTCTTGCATCTTCACTCTTTATTCTTCATTAGTATTTTCCCCAATAAATCTCTGGCATGCTTAGGCCCATAGTGGAGTCTGCTTCTCAAAAGATCTCATCCTTTAAGATCAAATTCAAATGAAGTCATCAATACTTTTCTAGTTAACTGAGAATAACTTTCTTCCTCTCCTGTCTCATTTTCTTTCATTTCTCTTTTCATGATATTTTGCACCTTCTAAATTTATAAATAAGACATGTTTAATAGTAAGGTAAAATAAATCATTGTTTGCAATCACCTAAAGGCAACTATCCCTATTAGAGGAAGAGGGTAAACACATAGGCCAAGGTTGAGAAAGAAGATTGGTGAACTTAACTTGAAAAAATGTTGGTAGGCATAAAACCAACTTGAATACTATAACCATTCATTTACATTTGACATTCTCCTGTATGATATATAATGGTATGATTACTTAAAAAATATTTTAATTTAGTCTTTAAAGAAAATTGACATTGCAGGGGTCAGCAACAAATCAGTCCTGTGGATTCTTATTCTCTTCACACATGACAGTATGTATGCTCTACTTTAATATGGACGATATAGGACTGTAATCTTTTTAGACACTCAGATTCATATAAAGGTCTTTTCCCTTTATTTCTTTATCTTTTTTCCTCCTCTCTCTTTCCCACTGCATTCTTTCCCTCTATCCTTGTCTCCTTTTCCTTCCCCCATGCTTACCTCTCACTTTTATCACTTGGAGGTAAAATGCAAAGTAGCATGCACAGAGCTCAAATAGAAGCATGAATATGTACTGTCAGAGCACTATGAACAAGGAGCTTATATCTGGACAAGGAACTTGAGGAGGTAAACTGGGAGCTATTTGAAAGAAAAAGTAAAAAGGTATAGGAAATTTCTAGGCAAAAGTCACAATGTGTATAGTGATAGAGATAACAAAAAGAACATGTAATTTGCTGGTACTGGTGAAGACCTTAGTATGTATTTGGATTTTAAGTTGCAAAGAATAAGAGATCTTTTTTTTTTTAAGATATATTTATTTATTTGAGATGGAGAGAGCACATACATGGGCACATGCGGAGGGAGGGGCAGAGGGACGGGGAGAGAATCTCAAGCAGACTCCCTGCTGAGCACAGAGCAGGTCGCAAGGCTGGATCCCAGGACCCTGAGTTCATGACCTGAGCTGAAATCAGGAGTCAGACACTTAACCAAGTGAGCCAGCTACCCCAGGAGATAGATCTTTAATGTCATAATAATGCATTAGAAAACTTTTCCTAAGGTCAGTAGTAAACTGATGAAGATTTTTTGGTTTTTTGTTATGCTGTTACAGATTTTTTTGCATTTTGTTCTATTTTGTTTAGGTTGGGATATATATAATCAGATTTGGATTTAGGTCAGATAATTCTGATGTTGGTTTAAGGGTAGACTGGAGGAAAGGGGCTGAGTAATACCGAGCATCATAATGTACCAAGGGTGCCAATATATGTTAATGGGCTAGATACTGAATATGTACATGAATGGATACATGGTCAATTCATTAAGGAAGTTATTTACACCCACTGAAATGCTTAGCTCCGAAAGAGGAGAGCTCTACCATTCAAATATTGCCAAATTATTGCAAAATGTTTGCTTGGGTATTATCTAGGGTTGGTAATTCATAAATTCAAGACAATTACTAAGCCATATGAAAAATTGACATTCTTCATAGTTTATCAGTGGTTAAAAGAATGTGGTACTCATGGAGTGTGAATTAAGTCAGAACATTTTCATGGCTCAGTGTCAGTAAGGGAGCCTGTTAACCCACATGAGAGGATCTGTTTATAATCAGATCAGCCTGATTATACAAGGAACTATTCACAGAGAAATTCGGAGGACTTCTTTATGTTACCATCGAAATCTGAGGCCAAAGGTAGCAGCATTAGTAAGAAATCCTCAAAGAAGCCTCCAGTCCTACCATCCCAACACAATTTCCTGGGCCACTCATGTGATCAAAACTGTTAGGCCTTTCAGAACACCTAGAGCTCCAGATAAGTATGTGACATCAGGCCTGGGTGCAAAGCCTGTCCATGACACGTGGGTGCTACCTTATGGTGCAACACTGGGAGCCACCCAGTATGTATACGTCAGCCGCCTTACTAAGTGGGTGTTTAGCAAACATATTTTTATTTGAGCTGCATGTAACTATGAAATATCTGTATTACTCCCATTTTATAGGCATTGAAATTATAGCCCCAAAAGGTTAAATAACCTGCTAGTTATTGCAGAGCTAGAAAGAGGTGGAGTAGGCAATTATTTCACAATGTAACAACATTTAGTGAATGATTATTATGTAAAAATAAAACACTCTGCTGCTTTATTTTATATATATATAACCAGTTCTGATCAGCTGCAAGGGCCTTTCTTCTGCGGCATTCTGATAGTGTGATAAAAGTGTAAATGTCAAACTCAGGAGTGAAAAATATGCACCTCTTGGCAGATAGGGTAAAACATGTAAGTGTCTGCTTTATCTCAAGATCTAAAGTAGTAATTTAATAAAATCTATAACAGTCCTCCTTACACTCATACTTTGTCTATCATTCCCCCACTCACACCAAAACACACACATATATTCCAGTAAGGACATAATTTAAAATTCATAATTTTAAAAATGGTAACCTTATGAGAAAACCCTATAGCTTATTCTAATACATAGCAAGACTTTCAGAAAAACATACGGAAATTTATTGAACTTGCTTTAACATACCCTGCCTTCTGTAAAATAAAGAAAAATGTACTTTGGTTTTAAAAAGCAGGATCACATACTAATGCTTTATAGATCACAAGAAGGTAAAAAGTTCTTTAAAACTTTTTTAAAGCTGAGAAAAGTGGCTATTATTTAGATACTTAAAAGAATATTACAAAGATAACTGAATATTTACAAAGTAAAATTGAAAACTTTATTTTCCAAGAATGTCATTTTAACTGAATCAAGATGTTTCAAGGATAACCCCTAGTTCTGGACAAGCTTAGCAACTGGAAATTTGGAATAAGCAATCAGTAACATGATTAACTGATGGTAAGTAAATAGTTTTTTTGATAACAGAGTTTACATCCTTCTAAAATGTACTGAGAAGTCTTACCTGCTGTTTGCTTTCATTTCCCACTGATAGCAGGCACAGTAAGATTCATTCAATGATTTGTTCAGTTTGTATTTATTAAGTGCCTATCATTTGCCAGACATTGTTGTGGGTTGGCACTATGCATAAAGCAGTGAACCTGAGAAAGCCCTTGTTGCTTGCTTATATTTTAGCAAATAGAGACAGAAAAAAAATTTATATCAGTATGGTAGGTGGAGGTAAGTGCTAAGGAGTAAGGAGAAGAGAGTGCCAGGAGTAAGGAGAAGAGAGAGTATCCATTTTATATCAGATAGACAAGGCGAGCTTCTCTGATACGGCAAAATTTGAAAAGAGGCCTGAAGCAGGTGAACAAAAAGCCACGCATCTCTCAGGGGAAAATGTTTCAAGCAGAAAGAACAACAAGCACAAAGGCCCAGAGTCCTTAGTGAGTTTAAGACACAAGGAAGTCAAGTGTGGCTGGAACACATAAGGGAGTCGTGGTAGGCATGAAGTTTAAAAAGTAGTGAGGCCAGATCACTTAGATCCTCATAGCGTATTGCAGAAGCAAAGGGTTGGGATGGGAAACCAAAAGGGGGCTTTGAGCAAAGGGTTGATGGATCTGTATTGTTTTGAAAGGTGTTGTGGCTACATACTGTTTGGAGAATAAATTATAGGGGAGCAGAGAGACCAGGAAAAGGCCATTTGCAGTAACCCATATTGTAGTTATAATGTCCTAGGCTAGGCTAAGAGTCAAGGTGGTAAGAAATTGTTGGATTCTAGATATATTCTTAAGAGCAAGACCAATGAGATTTGCTGTTAGGGATATATAATGGAAGGAAAAGAATCAAGGATGGCTCTAAGTATTTTGGCCTGAGAAAGTGGTTGAATGGAGTTACTGTTTACTGATACGAAGACCATGTTGAAAGTAGAAATGTCAGTGTTCATTGTTGGGCATTTTAAATTTAAGTCACGTATATCCAAATGGAGATGTTAACTAGGCAATGGGATGCATGAGCCTGGAGTTCAGAGGAAGTCCAGACTGGAAATATGAATTTGGAAGTAATCAGCAAAAATGGTATTTAAAAGCAGGATATTGAATGAAATCATAAAAGGAGTAAATGTAGTATATACTTCCTTGTTTAAATGTATAATGTCTAGTTATCAGAAATTTAGGTTATTATTTTATATAAAATGAAACTCTAGATATTATACAAAGTTCTGAATGTTTCATAATTGCTTTTAATAATATACTCAGTAAAAATTTTTTTTTATATTTGAGTATTTTTACTTCTATGTGTCTTAGCTTACTGAATGAATTTTAAGCTTTTTTTGTCATATGATATCTCAATGTTTTACATTTTCCCATAATGCTTAGTAAAATACTTGACATGAGTTTCAAAAAGGTATTTAATTCATAAATGTATTGGATATCAAAGACCTAAATAAGAACTCAGAGCACTTATTATGATACATCTACAATTTGGTGCTCTTGTTAAAATACAAATTTAAAAATACAGAGTCACTTGCACTGTAAAAGTTTCATATTTCTTATATCCTCGTATGGAATATAAGGCTATAAAAACAGAAGATTTAAGTTTTGTGGTAGAATTACAGCTGCTGCTGTTGGGGTACTGAGCTGATGTTGCTGTTACCACGGTTGTAGTAATTTATTGAACATTTAGTATGTGTTATTTGACATACTTCATTTCTAATATTTTAATAATCTCATAAGAAAAGTTGCATTATGCCCATTTTACCATTTTTAAATTTGAACACTAAGAATAAAAGAAGGTAAATTATGTGTGAAGGATTATGGACTAACAAATTCTGGAGTCTGGATTCAAACCCAGATCTCTTTGACTTACGAGAACAGAATTTTTTTTTTATTATGTTATGTTAGTCACCATACAGTACATTATTGGTTTTTGATGTAGTGATCCATGAGTCATTGTTTGTGTATAACACCCAGTGCTCCATGCAATACATGCCCTCCTTAATACCCATCACCAGGCTAACCCATCCCCCCGCTCCCCTCCCCTCTAAAACCTTAGTTTGTTTCTCAGAGTCCATAGTCTATGAGAACAGAATTTTATTTTTATTCTACCATCACCCTGGTCTAAGCAGTCTACATATAAAACGCACATTAATGTATGTGTGAGACTGAGATATAATAGAAAATACATTCGTTTTGAGGAGATTCAAGAGAGGAAAAGAAAGAAAAGAAACTCAACCTTACAGAACATGTAGAACACTGTCTTTATTCTTGGCAGCATGATAAAAGAAGCAAAGTGGAAGAATTTTCCCTTTGTTCTTTAAAATTTCATAGACATGCTTCAAATGTATAACAGCCAGGTTTAGAAGGTCATGTTGAGTCTTTGCTTTTATGGCTTACATTCCAGATACTGATTTAACATTTGCTGTGCACGGAGTATGCACTACCTTCAATGCTGGAAGCTGAAATCACAAAGATAAATAAGTCTCATTTTGCAAGGCGATTCCAGTTTATTGAGAGACACAAATGAGTTAACAAAAATTATAATAAACTGTGATAACTGCTTATGTAGGAGGCATACACATTTACTTTACTGCATAATGAAGGGAACTGATACACTTCCTTGAGAATGTGATGCCTGCACTGAATTTTGAAGGATGAAAAGTGTTAGCCAGGCTGGGAAGTATTCCAGATGGCACAAGCAAATATCTGCTTAAGGAACTATAAGCATCTTGGAATGGACGAGACATCTGAGGGTAGGGGTAGGGGAGTGGGGAGGAAGTGAGCTGATGAGTATTCAGGAAAGGGACTAGACCGCTAAATAGATGACAGATCGTTCAAGGCTATATAATTTATACTAAGGCATTTGGACTTCACCCTTGAAGGATATCTAGCTTGGGAGTGACATGATAAGATTCATAGTGTAGAAAGCCACCCAGTTGCAGTGTGTGGAATTTACCGAAGAAAGGACAACGCCATTCACCAATAGGAAGACACAGAACTTGTAGTTACCCAGGTGAGCGAAGATGATGCTATGCAGCAAAGGAGATGGAGACACATAAAGTTTAGAAAGTTCAGAATTGATCAAAATTATTGACTGGATGGGTATGAGAGGAAAAGATAAACCCTAATTTCCAGGCTTTGGGGAAAGGAGGTGCAATGCTCTAAAAAGGCAAGTCAGGAAAAAGAGCCACTTGGAACAAGGGTAGTTGGATAGTGATGAGTTGTTTTTTATGTGTTGCTATTGAAGAACCCGTGAGTTTGGTCGTCTAGGGTCAATAGCAATTGTATTCATAAGTCTGATGCTCAGAAGCACTGTCTGGGCTAATGTTACAAACTTAGGAGTCACGGGTGTTTAGGTGGCAGAGAAACCATGAGAACAGATGAGATCATCTCATAAGTATGATCTAAGATCACTTTAGAGTAGCAAAAGAAGAGCAACAAAGGGTAGGGAAGGGAAAGAACAGTAGTAAAAGGGAAGGAAAGAAAAGGAAAGGGAGGAGGATGAGAGGGTTGGGAAATCCCAACACTGAAGTGGCTGTGAGACTCCCAAGAAGGGCTTTTAGAAGGATATCGTTGAAAATCAAACAGAAAATGAGAAAGGGTGGTGTCAGTGATTCTAGAGAGAAAATGGTTTCAAAAAAATTATGAACAAGGTTAGAGATATATCAAAGATCTACCAGTTAGTTCCTCAATCTCAGGCTACATGATCCGATCCTTAAGAGCTAATAAGATGTGAAATTAACTCTCTAATAAATTATAAATGCAGTAAAACTTAAATAAATTTAAATAAAATGCAAAAAAAATCCTGGGGAGGATAGCAAGTAGAGGATCACTAACTATGAAGAAAGTTTTGGCTGAATTCAGTAAGCCTTTGAAACAATTTGCAAACCATGAATTTAAGGTTTCAAACTACTGTGTATTTAATAGACTACTGAGGCTAGCAGCTCATGTCTGGCAGTTTCCACTTCTAAGCGGAACATTTTTCCCTCCTGACATTTCTCATTGTGCTTAGGTTAGCAAAATTTTAAACCTCGATGTTTTCACTTAGAAATATCCTAAAGTTTAGATGACATTCTTATGTCAGAAATGGGCTAACAGATGAACATATAGTTAAGCAGGCCCAAGGTTTTAATGACACCTTAACTTCTCTTGTTTGATCTCATGTTTCCAAAGACCTTTACAAATGCTTTCTCTTTCTCAATGCTAGGATGACCAACTGTCCCAGGCTATCCAAAATTTAGCACTGAAAGTCAGGTATCTTGGACAACTACTCAATCCCAAGCAAACCAGGAAAGTCGGTCACCCTTGCAGAGTGCTGGTAGGGTATAGCGTAGCAGAAAATAGCGGGTCCAAAAGATACAAATCTGTAGTCACCATTCAGTTGAGTTAGCAGAAAAGTAACACCAAAAAAAGAATCCTCAATAAAGAAAACCAAGTTAAAAATCAAATGAATGAAAAAAACAGGATTTCAAAATCAAATGGTGAGAATCAATCATGGAATCAAGCTACTGCTCATTATGCCAGTATTTGTGCAAGAAAAAGTGAGAAAAGTAGAGCTGTATTTTTTGTTTGTTTATTTTTGGGTTTGGGTTTTTTTTCAGATGGGCAAAATAACGAAGTACACCATGGTGTTTATACTAATCTTCCATTTGCCATACACACTATGAATTTGTTATTCGATTTCAGCTGTTGGTATATCTTAAATGATCATTTTAATTCTTATGTCAAATGGCTCTTTAATCTTAATACTTCCCTTCATAT
This sequence comes from Mirounga leonina, assembly GCF_011800145.1. Classification (NCBI taxonomy): domain Eukaryota; kingdom Metazoa; phylum Chordata; class Mammalia; order Carnivora; family Phocidae; genus Mirounga; species Mirounga leonina. Next base: position 15,502,482 of record NW_023270426.1, read on the forward strand.
TTGTCAAGTGCTTCATATTATGTTATTATTTTTTCCTGTTTTCTACTTAGATTCTAGATGGGATATCAGAAAACAGTGATAGGACCCTCCTCAGGTAACCAGGAACATGGTTCCAGGTGCTGATGATGACATGGCAAGATAATTAAAGATAATTAAAACAGCTCTCTTTCCCATGAGGCTGTAGATAGTACAGTGGAAACTACAGTATTTCCATTATCATAGGGAACAAATAACCTCTCAAGGCCTGCTTATAAATCTCAAACTAACATTATAGGCAACTAAATACTTTTTATTGATTTTATTCAGAATTGTCAATAAGTAGAAAATATCTTCTCACATGAACAGACATTTTTCCAAAGAAGACATCCAAATGGCCAACAGACACATGAAAAAGTGCTCAATATCGCTCGGCATCAGGGAAATCCAAATCAAAACCTCAATGAGATACCACCTCACACCAGTCAGAATGGCTAAAATTAACAAGTCAGGAAACGACAGATGTTGGCGGGAATGCAGAGAAAGGGGAACCCTCCTACACTGTTGGTGGGAATGCAAGCTGGTGCAATCACTCTGGAAAGCAGTATGGGGGTTCCTCAAAAAGTTGAAAATAGAGCTACCATATGATCCAGCAATTGCACTACTGGGTATTTACCCCAAAGATACAAAAGTAGGGATCCGAAAGGGTACGTGCACCCCAACGTTTATAGCAGCAATGTCCACAATAGCCAAACTGTGGAAAGAGCCAAGATGTCGATCAACAGATGAATGGATAAAGAAGAGGTGGTATATATATACAATGGAATATTATGCAGCCATCAAAAGGAATGAGAGCTTGCCATTTGCAACAATGTGGATGGAACTGGAGGGTATTATGTTGAGCGAAATAAGTCAAACAGAGAAAGACGTGTATCATATGACCTCACCGATATGAGGAATTCTTAATCGCAGGAAACAAACTGAGGGTTGCTGGAGTGGGGGGTGGGGTGGGAGGGATGGGGTGACTGGGTGATAGACACTGGGGAGGGTATGTGCTCTGGTAAGCGCTGTGAATTGTGCAAGACTGTTAAATCTCAGATCTGTACCTCTGAAACAAATAATGCAATATATGTTAAGAAAAAAAAAAAGAAGAAGAAGGTAGCAGGAGGGGAAGAATGAAGGGGGGGAAATCGGAGGGGTAGACGAACCATGAGAGACGATGGACTCTGAAAAACAAACTGAGGGTTCTAGAGGGGAGGGGTGTGGGAGGATGGGTTAGCCTGGTGATGGGTATTGAGGAGGGCACATTCTGCATGGAGCACTGGGTGTTATGCACAAACAATGAATCATGGAACACTACATCTAAAACTAATGATGTAATGTATGGGGATTAACATAAGAAAAAAAAATATCTTCTCAGTCTTTGCATACCAATAATTGCATCTGATTCCTTTGAAACATATGGAATAACTCATAATTCCATGGTTACTTAGCCCACTTGCATGAGTGGCTTTCTCTCTTAAATATTAGACCTCCCAATAAGTATTACAAAGTACATACACGTTTTTCATTCCTTGTAGCAAAATAGAAAGGCAGGGTTTTTTTTGAAAATACCTTTTCTCAATGTTCATCCCTGGAACGAGTCTGAGATTCATTGTCTACTAACTTTGAGAGCCTAAATAATATGCTTACAAATAGCTTTTCTTTAGCAGCTTGAAATACTGCCCAAACTTAATTTATCTCCCTTACATATAAATTTCTAGAATCAGCATCCAAATTTTAGTTTCCTGTTAATACAACTAATTAGACAAAATGTATACCCAAACTATAGGACAAAAATATTAGAGGTCAGATTACATTTCTATTTCAAGCTCTCCCAAATAAACTAAAATGTCATTATTTTCTCTCTTTTTTTTGAAGATCTTTTTTATTTATTTGAGAGAGAGAGAGAGAGCTGGAGCAGGGGGAGGGGCAAAGGGAGAGGGAGAAGCAGACTTCCTGCTAAGCAGGGAGCCCAACGCTGGGCTCAGTTCCAGGACCCTGAGATCATGACCTGAGCCGAAGGTAGTAAAATGTCATTATTTTCATTTCCATCTTCCCTGTGTTAAATCTGAGCTATTTTAATTTCATGCAGTTAGGTTTTAATTTATATTTTTGCTCTATAATCTTTATTCTTCATTTACATCTTTGCTCACACTGGGTTGCAGAGAAATAGCTAAATAATGAAAATCTTATATTTGGAATGATGGTTTTGAAGATAATTTCCATGTACTAATTTACTTAGCATTTACCGGACACATATTTTTGACATGGAATGCACTGGTGAATAAAAATAGCAAAATCTGTATTCTTATTTTGCTTACATTCTCATGCATTCAGGGGTAGAGTGGTAAACAATAAAAAACAGTTAAATGAATATTACAATTTACTCATAAGTGATCTCAAGAAAATAAATTTGAATCTGAAAAAGAGAGATGAGAATCTCTATAGATTCGTTGATTAGGAAAGCTGAGACTAAAATGCTAGAAGGAACTAGCCCTGCATTAAACGGTAAGGTTAGAGGATTCCAGATAGAGGGGAGACCAAGTAAGTGACTGCTTAGCTTAGAACAACATTTATGTGTTTTAGAAGTAGAAAAAGAGAAAGAGACCAGGATAGCTAGAGCATATTAAGTGAGGATGAGAGGATAAGAGATGAGCAAGAATGGAAGTTGAAGAAGAGGAGAAATATTCAGGAATTGAACTGTTTTGACACTTACAGGTTATATTAAGGAGCTTGGACTTCATCCCAGGGGCAATATAGTCATTGGTAAAGGCATGAGAAAGGTCTAAGGAAAAAGAGGGACAAGAAGTAATTCAGATTTTAATGATCACTCCCAGTAGCTGCTTGAAGAGTGGACTACAGAGAGGCAAAAGGGACAGCAAGAAGACAGCTAGGAAGATATTCAATAGCCCAGGCAAAAATAACTGTGGGCAGAACTGGGATGCTTTTACGGAAAACTGAGAAAACCAGTCAGCCGTCTGTTTGTGAAGGCTAAACCTATAGAATTTGCTGATGAAATGGGTGTGGGTGATGCTTTTTTTAAAAAGAAGCAATCAAGGATTATTCTTTTCTGCTTGAGCAACTGGGTGGAGAGTTGGCTTATCAACAGAGATAGGAAAATTGGATAGGGAAGAGAGAATCAGGATTTCTGCCTTGGGCCATTTCAGTGTGGGCTGTCTAGGAGATACATGAGTGAAAGTGTCAAGTAAGCAGTTGGCTACATGATTTCTCACTTCAGTGAAGTCTGGGTTGATATTATAAAAAGAAGAGCTAAGAGAAGAAAATGTTTCAAGTTGGAAGGAGTGAACAACTTGGAATTCTGCTGAAAAGAAAAGTATGGTCACAGAGAAACAAGCACTTTGGAAACACTGATTATTTTAACAAGAGCATTTTCAGTGAGTGGTGGGGTTGGATTCCATACTGGAGTGGACTGAGGCAAGAACAGTGTTTGGGGAAGAGGAGATCATGACTACTGAGATTTTAATTTATGCTTCCTGGCACTCAGTGCCTTTTCAAGTGCTTGCTGATAATTTATATATTTTCCTTTGTGAAGGGTCTATTCAAATTTCTTGCTCATTTTGAGAGGTTGTTTTTTACATGCTGTAGGTAAAAGTCCTTCGTGAGATATAGGTTTTGTAAATGTTTTTTTCCAGTCTATGACTTGCCTTTTTATGTCATTTATAGTGTCCTTTGAAAAGCAAAATATTCTAATTTTGATAAAGTCTAGTTTATCAAATTTTTCCTTTTATTGTTAGTGCTTTTTGTTAGAAATGTCTAAGAAATCCTTGCCTACCTTTAGTTTATGAAAATATTCTCCTGTTTTCTTCTAGGATCTTTATGGTCCTGATTTCACTATACATGTATACATATATTCATCTATTCATATATATGTATATGTACATATGTATATATCCATATGTACATACATATGTATATACACACACCAATACAAATATGTATATTCCATTCATCTGTACTGATTGTGTCTGTTTTTTGATCTGTCAGCTTATTTATCTGCTTTTTTATAGTATGTAAGTTCATTTTTGTTATTTATGTTTGTACCACCTATGTTTTATGGCACTAAGATTGCTTTATTTTAAAACTTTCTATGTGTCATATGAACAACATATTTTTAGAGTTTGATTTCATTCATTCATGGACAGTATTTTAATTGGTGAGTTTAACCTTTTTATATATATTTTAGTAGTGTGATATTGGTACTTTTTATATGATCTTACCTTATATTTTGTGTACATTCTTATTCTTTTTTTCCCCCTTTTCTGATTTCTATTGAATAAAGTTATTTTCTGTTGGTTTAATGATTAATTAATGCTATTTTTACTTTATGTTGGCTGTCTTTAACATGCTCATATTTATTTACTCACCATTATTTCTTTAGAATTATTGATATCTGTGTCATCTCCCTAATAAGAAATATCCTTTACTCACTTCCATGTATTTTTGGTCTCCAAAGCCTCATATGTATAATGTCTATAATTATAATTTATCACTATATAAATAAAGAGAGTATATTTTCTCTTTATTTCTTTTATTTGGTCTTAGTTTTGTTTATTTGCTTATTCACTTATTTGGTATGGTAGAATAATAAACTTTACCAAGACATTTTATCACTCAAAATTTCTTAACGGTATCTCCAGAGTCTGTTTCTCTTCCTGCATGAAAACTTCCTTCAAAAGAGTTTTCAATGTGGGTCTTCATATACCTCTAAATATTTTTATGATACACTAACATTTGAATAAAAATATAGCTGAATATAAAATTCTAAATTCAGATTCCTTTTTTACTTTAAAAAATCACTTTATTGTCATTTTATTTTTATTAAAGCACAGTACACATAAAGTGAAAAATCATAAAAGGTGAATTATCACAAAATAAATGCACACATGTTACTACCAATAAGATTAAGAAATAGAACTCTATCAACATCCAAAAAGCACCCTGACATGCCTCCTCTCACTTACTACTCCCTCTCTTTCCTGAAATGTTTTCACTATCCTGTTTCTATTATCATAGATCAGACTTGTGAATTTTTCTTTATAATTAGAATCATACTGTGTGTATTCTTTTATGTCAGGCTTTTTTTTTTTTCCTCAATGGGATGTTTGTGAGACTTACCATTTATATTGTGATTTATTTTTATTGCTTTATAATATTCCATTATGTGAATATACTTATTTTACTGTTAATGAGTATTTCCAGATTTTGCCTGGTATAAATAGTGCTGCTGGGAATATTCAGGCACTTATCTCTTGTGTATGTATGTATATACATTGGAATTGTACATGTAGTAGTAAAATGACTGAGTCATAGACTATGCCAGTGTTGAATTTCAGTAGATAACACTGAAGAACTCACTTCTCTGCAGTTTTCCCTCCTGAATTTTGGCCTTTCTAGTCCTTGTTACTGCAGCAGCTTTCCATATCTTTGAAAGGATAGTTTTGCATTTTATCTGGCTTTTTAGTTGTTCTTAGTAGGAATGAAGTTCTGCTATACGGTAGTCCAGAATACCTTCTATATGAAGCATAACTATATTCATTCTCTTTTTAAAAAATTGCCCTCACATAATGAAAATATGTGCTTGTAAATATATGCTTGAACTTGCTTACATGCCATATTTTTTACATTCTCATGTTTGTCATTTTCTAACCATTTCATTTTCCTTTTTGTATAACCAGTGGAGTAATTTTAAACCTTTCCGTGGTTAAGGTGGCCTCCTAAGTCTATCCTGATTTTTAGTTACAGATTTAAAGGCTTGGAGAATGATGTGATTTTTTTTTTTTACTAAATTATTAAAAGCAGCCACATTCTATGCCATAATCAACTGAAGAATTTGTAAATAGCTTAGATATGAATAATTTATATCTCTTTACAAAATCATAAATTACACAACACGCTGTTGGTAGATTGTAATTCCTCTTTCAAATATTCCTCTACTAGGTTTGATACTGGGCATTTTCTTTCTCCTGGTCATCATTTACTGACGCTTTCAGGGACACAAGGGAGCAAATGAGACAGCTGAAGGAGATGAGTTTTGGATCCCAAACAGGAATTTCAAAGAGGAGGTAACAGAAGACAACAATGTTATCCACCTCTCAGAATAATCAAATTTAACTTTCAAAAGAAGTTTGAGAGAATGTAACCTAAATTCTTTTACTAGCAACATTTCCTTTTCATGCTGTGACTACGATAAGTTAAACATTGCAAGTAAATAGTTCTCTTTTTATATATCATTCACTTGATTAAGAAAGAGATGAAAACTTGTCTCACAATATTTGCATCACTCTCCAATTTGAAGACAATCCTGTATTAACATTTCATATAGCTCATTAATTATCCTCACTGATGGTCTTCTATTTTATTGTGCCAGATAACACTAGTTGCTAACCAAATATTTCTTTCACTTCCTCCTTAGAATTACAACTCTTTGTTTTTTAATATATGCATGCATTTAAAACCTACATTTCCAAGCTTCCTTTACAAATAGGGGTAGCCAATGAGACAGAAGCAGATACTGAATTGTAAGCAGGTATTTACAGAAAAGTTCTTTAAAGTAGCTGACTAAGGTTGGAAGAGACCCCTCTGGCTTTATACCTTGCTTTTTCATGCCTCAAAGAAATCACTGTCACCATCATTCCTTAAAGCTATTTTGGGAGAAATAAAAGAGCAAATGAAAGAAAAGTTGTGTAATCATACCATAATAGTACCTACTCTGAAGCTGCTAACAATAATAGCATACAATCTGATTCCCAAAACTTTCTTTCACAGCTCTCTACCTTAATTATAAGCTACTATCTCTGCACTTTTGCAAAACAACTCACAAGGTGAAATTGAGGTTTTGAAACAGAAGAAGGAAAAATGTAAGTTATTATTCTAAAAAGATAGCTATAATTTTGTGATTTAAAATGAAATGCTAAAATGTAGTAGTCCATTTGTAATATAAAAACAATGGATTTCATTGTCTTACTCATGAAATACATATGTTGGTTTCAGGTATTTATTTATTTATTTATTTTTAAGGATTTTTTAATTTATTTGGGAGAGAGAGCACACAAGCAGGGAGAGGGGCAAAAGGAGAGGGAGAGAATCTCAAGCAGACTCCCAGCTGAGCTCAGAGCCTGATGCGGGGCTCCATCTCACCACTCTGAGATCATGACCCAAGCGGAAATTGGCTGCTTAATTGACTGAGCCCCGCAGGCGCCCCAGGTTTCAGGTTTTTAAAATTGGTTTTGATTTGCCTATATTCCAGAGAATACTTGCTTTACAAAGGTAACCTATGACCACCTGCCAACAAAAGCACAGGAAGCACCTTCTCTCTCTCTCTCCCTCTCTCGTTTGCGGTATTGTCAACATTTTGGCTCCTGCTTAGTTTTTAGCTACTCAGTATTACTGTTCCCCAAGGTTGTATCTCCTGATACATCATAGTTCAGGTAATGTAAAGAAAATGGAACTATTAATATTTAAACTCATGCAGCAATCAGTATTCATGAAAATATTTTCCATTTGGCTTTAAAATTTGTCAACTTGTATCCTTAATTAATAACTGAAACTAATATGGATAAGACAGATATTGTGGTTTACATTTACTAAACCTGTGTAATAAGAATAAACTTCAAAAAATAGACCCAATTTCAGGGTATAGGTAAAAGTATAAAGAAAATATTTTTATACCAGTGCATTAAAAAAGAGTACACATCTTTAATTTCCGGAAAGGGTCCAAAGAGGCCAGACATTTGTCTGATATAACAGGTAAAAGGAAAATTTAGAAATACAATCATATTTTTTAGCATGGTTATGATGATTTTTTCACAATATCTTTTTCTAAGTTTTCACCTCTGCAGTTATTTCAGATTAGTAAGAGCATCTGTATATTTAACTCGCTTCAAATGTTAAACAAAATACATTACTTAAATATTATCATTTCAGCATAATATGAAACTGGAGAAAGTCTAAAGGATTTTAAGAGCTAAGTAGATGCATATCAACATAACATAGAGATATATTTTAATTCTTAGGATGCAGCGTAGATGCTCAAATATAAAATTAATTTTTTGCCATCTGTATTAGAAAATTAGAAAAACAGAAAAATGTAAATGTCTGAGCCTTCTAATGATCTCTTTATAAATAGCTTAAATTTAAAACACTGACCAAACCAATGAGTGGCAAAAATGTGGGGCAACATGATCTCTCACGTGACTGTGAAACAGCACAATCACTTGGGAAATGATTTGATAGTTTTTTACAAAGTTATATGTGTACTTACCTCAGCCATTGTACTTCTAGAGAAATGAAAGAGCATGGCTGTTTAAGACTTACACATGAATGTATATAAGAACTTTATTTTTAATAATTAAAATCACCAGGTGAATGGATAAACAAATTGTGATATATCTTTACAATAGGAAAATACCTAAGACTAAAGAAGAATTAATTGTTGATATGTTCCTCAGCATACATGAATCTCAGAGTAATTATGATGCATGAAAGGAGGCAGATAAATAACAACACATACCGTATGCTTCCATTTACATAAAATTCCAGAAAATGCAAATTAATCTTTAGCAACAAAAAGCTTATTAGTGGATGCCTAGAGATGGAAAAGGATGGTATTAAAAAGAAGAGGGAGGACAGGATTAAAAAAATACACAGGAACACTTGAGGATGAACGATCTGTTCATTATCTTAAATTCAGTAATGGTTTCCCATTACTATACATGTATCAAAATGATCAATTGTACATGATAAATATGAACAGTCTGTTGTGTATTTCAATTTACATCTCAATAATCTATTAAGAGTGAATTCAAGTGAATCAGAAACCAAAATGAGAGAAAACATGGTTTTAACATTTAATAAAAATTTCTGTGGCTTTAGGATTTTTAAAATCAAATACGTAAAGTACAATCCCAAAAATGAAAGCTCGAAATTTTGACTGTATTTTTCATTGTAGAACAGCATTCACAACTAAGGTACAGACCGAGAAAACAGAAAGCTTGTTTCTAGGGTAAAGAAATTCTACACTGAATTGAAAAAAATAAAACCTGATTTGGAAATGACACGGGGTATGAGTAAGCAATTCATAGAACAGGAAGTTACTATTGTACATAAAAGACTGATAAGAATTTTTGAATTCTGATAAAACAATGGCAAAGAGAGGCGCCTGGGTGGTTCAGTCCGTTGAGCGGCTGCCTTCGGCCTGGGTCATGATCCCAGGGTCCTGGGATCGAGTCCCGCGTTAAGCTACTTGCTCAGCGGGGAGCCTGCTTCTCCCTCTGCCTGCCCCTGCTTGTGCTCTCTCTCTTTCTCTCTCTGACAAATAAATAAAATCTTTTAAAAAAATGGCAAAGATAGAGGGAAACATGGAATGTATACATTACTGGTGATTGCTTTAATTATTTTCAAGTTATTGGTGTATCTTTTAAACTCGGATATTCATTTTTTACTTTCTAGCAAATCCACTGGTAGGGATGTGCCCTGGGAAATTCTAGCATAACTGCACAGGAGACAAGCACTGTGTTGTTTTTTGCTGCATTGTTTGCAACACTGAAAATTGCAAACAAGCTAATTATCAAGTGGAGTGAATAAATCTTTTCCTGTAATGTGATATAGTAGTTTAAATCGGTGGTTCTCAACCAGGGATGAATTTGCCCTCTGGGGACATTTGGCAACGTCTAGAGATATTTTTAGTTGTTACAACTCTAGATGGAAGGATTCTGCATTGCTATGGTTACCAATAAGGGTGAGCATCTTTTCAGTGGATAGAGAGGCTAGGGGTGCTTCCAAACATCCTAGAATGTATAGGACAGCCCCACAACAAAGAATTATCTGACCCAAAATATCAATAATGCTGAGGTTGAGAAACTCTGATTCAAATGAATAAACTACATTTATATGCATCAACATGACTGCATCACAAAAACATAGTACTAAGCACAAGGGACTATTGGCAAAAATACAGATGATACTACATATAAATTTCAAAAAAGAACATATCACTATATATCATTTATAATCACATACATTTGTTGTAACTAAAAAAATGTTGATGGAAATGATACACATTGACATTAGTAGTGGCTTACTCTGAGGAAGGTGGGAGAGTAAAAGAATGCTAGTGATATTTAGCTATTTATTTCTTTAAAAATAAATAATGTGTCTATAGCAAATATGACAAAATATTCATTTTTGGTGAGTCCTTGGAACACTGTTATAAAATTGCATCTTAGTAAGTTTTGAAATCATTGTAATACCATTTCTCTTGTTAAAAACCTACATATTGAATTCATGAATTAACTGGGGGAAAAAAAAAAAACACAAAAAACAAAAAACAACAACAACAAAAAAAGTACCAGTGGAAAGAAATAGATTAAAACAGAAGTAAAAGAATCAGAAAAAAAAAATTTTTCAGTACTAACAGTGAAATCATTAAATAAAGTCGATTTCATCTTTTTAGAAAAATGTGAATAAAATAAAGTTTTGTTAAACTTAAGAAAAAAGAAAAGATCAATTAATGGTAGCTATAAAAAAGGAATATAAAGCCAAGATTAGGTATAGAGAGATTATGGTAATAAAAACACTTAAGTGCCACAAAAATAAAAGGGCAAAGAATATGAATGATTAACAACAGAGAGAATAAGTATGCTATAATGTTAGCTCATTGATGGAGCAGGAATAATGTCAATAAGCTATAACATGCGTTCAATAAATAATTGAAAAGTATACCAATGAATTAAATATTATATAGTCATTAAAATTATGTACTTACAATGGACAGGTTTTTTTAATACAGGGAAAATACAATGTTAAAAAATAAAAAATATCAAATACAGCATGATCTTAGGTACTTAAAATAATTGTATACAAAAAATTAAAAAGCAAATATGCCAAGTGCTAACTAGATATACTTGTAATTGATAGGACTGTGAGTACTTTGCCCCCTCTGCTTCTTTATAATTTGTACTTTGATTGTTTTACTATATTCATAAAAATGTTTTAAGCTCTATTATCAGCCCTGCCTGTGCAACATGAAGTCTTATTATTACTATTCATTTTTTAACAATATTTTAAATATGAATTATATAAAATCATTTAACTAATTATGGCATGTTATTTGGGGGAAAGACTTGTATGATTCAGACTCATCAAGTGTGATTCAGATGTTCATCTGTGAAATGATGTCCCCAAATTAGCAACAAAATATATGACATCTTCACTACAAACATGAATGGTATAAGTAATGGAAAGTTCATCTTCCAGAACCCCTTGTATTGAGCAGGAAGTGGGCACTGGTACTCTAGGACAAGCTTACAAACCCTGTTATTGAAAGGAAGACTCCTACTCAATGAGTCAACCAGCTGTAAAAAACTGTAATCACAGCTGGAGATCACTGGTATAATGACCAGAGATGCTGCAGAAGCTATACTGAGTCAATAGCAAATTGCTATTCTATGAGCTTTAAGGCTCTACCTATTCCATATTGAACTTCCATAATCCTGAGAAGTGGATTTGGACAGTAGACCAAAGTAATGCTCCTTTATGACACATCCAGTGTGACTCACTAGAAGATATGACATATTTATCATTTCTTATTCTGGAAAATTGTCCATCATTCAAAACAGAGTATTATTAAAAGAGAAAGAATTTCCCAATTTATTAGGACTATCACAGTAAGTCACTTGGTATGAACATGTATATCTATTCAAAACCAGTCAACTATTTGCTCCTTCAGAAATTGTTCTCCCCTTACTTTTGGGGCCTGCCTTATCTCAATTCTTTTATGTTATCATCAAACCATATTTGTTTCCTTCACTGTACCCTCTTCTCTGGCAATCTAATAACATGTATATCCCTGCCCCCCGCCCCCAAAAGCCTATCTCTGCTCCTCTACTGTTTTTTCTTCTCCCCATCCCCTCTTTGCCACCCCTCTCTTTTCCTCTCATTGTTTCAACTGTTATCTCTAGACTTAGGCGTATTTACTGGGCCTTTACAGTATTCCAAATATTCCTCCAAGTACTTCATATGTGCTATCAATTTCATTCTCCCATTTAACACTCCCAACAATTTTATGAGGTAAGTATAATTATTTCTTCTCTTTTATTTTTATTTTTTTTTAAAGATTTTATTTATCTATTCATGATAGACAGAGAGAGAGAGAGAGAGAGAAACAGAGGGAGAAGCAGGCTCCCAAGGAGCAGGGAGCCCGATGCGGGACTCGATCCCAGGACCCTGGGATCATGACCTGAGCCGAAGGCAGACACTTAACCATCTGAGCCACCCAGGCGCCCATTTTTTCTCTTTTAAATGAAGAAACTGAGGCACAGAGATTAATTTACTGGTCTAGGGTTGCATAGGTAGTTATAAGTGATAGAGTTGAATTGAAGAAACTATAGAAGATTAGCCTATTTGTGGTGAGGATGTAGGTTTTTCCCCCAATTCCATGATTCTGATGTCCAGGGTACTAGTTAGTAGATTTTCTGTTTATACACACACACACACACACACACACACTCTCTCTCTCTCTCTCTCTCTCTCTCTCTCTGTTTCTTTTGATGTGTTTGACTCCCTTATTTTCCATCTGTTAGCATATGCTTAGGCCACATCTGAAGTCAGGATTCTTAAACTGGTTCAGCAGGATCTCTTCAGTATGTAACTTAACCTGATGCATCATCTCTAATGTCCTTTATCACAGATGCATTAACAGTCCTCACCACTGTTGGGATTTAGGGTTAATAGGCCTGACTCATCCTCTACTTCGTCAAATAAGAGTATCTCCAATGTGTGGCGTCAACTGCTATGACCCAGAAACTATATGTTCTAATTTACCAAACTTGGCAGGAGTTGCTGTTTTCTAAAATTCAACTTCCAAATGCCTACTGTGGCTGCTATCTGCAAGATAACTGTGCTAAATACTAATGGAAGGAAATCAAGATGTAGAAGAGACAATTCCTGTCCATAGGCCATTTTTCTTCCCCCAAACTTGGTATTGTATGTCTTTTTCATGGTAGGTATGCTTTTGTATCATATGGTGGTTTAAATTTTCATTGTCCAAACACTTTTCATTCATGTTTATTGTCATTTGATTATGCCCTTTTGAAAAATAACTGTGCCAAACTTTTGCCCATCGAGTTGTTTGACTTATCAGTTTGCAGCAATTTTTACGTATTCTGGATATGATGATTTAAACACTTTTTTCTACCCTGTGGCTTGTCTTTTCATCTTCTTAAGAGTGTCTTTTGGTACCATTAAGTTCATTAAAATCAGGGATTCTTTAATATAATTCAAATTATCTTTCCTACTTATTTCTTTTGTGTCCTATGTTTTGAAAATAGTACCTAAATTCATCCTGTATTTCCTTCCAAATGTGTCATTATTTTATCTTTATAAAGAAAGGACTAAGGCTCATTTTCTTCCATATATTTATTAAGCTGACCCAACAAAATATATTGAAAAGATTCTCCTTTCCCCACAGCACTACAGTGTTGTTTTTGTAATAAGCCAGATGAGTTTACATGTGTGAATTTGTTTCTAGACCATTACTTCTGTAGTGAAAGATACATAACATCTAGTCATGCAAAAACATCAGACAAACAAAAATTAAGGGACATTCCACAAAATAACTGGCCAGTACTCTTCAAAAATGTCAAGGTCAGGGGCATCTGGGTGGCTCAGTTAAGTGTCTGCCTTTGGCTCAGATCATGCTCTCAGGGTCCTGGGACTGAGCCCCACATCAGGCTCTCTGCTCAGTGGGGCATCTACTTCTCCATCTGCCCCTCCCACCCCACCCCCATTGCTGCACTCTCTCTCAAATAAATAAAATCGTTAAAAGAATGTCAAGTTCATGAAAAATAAGGAAAGACTCTGAACTATCACAAATTGAAGGAGAGAGACTATGGAGACATGACAACTAAATGCAATGTGGGATCCTGGATTGGATCCTGAGGCAGAGAAAGGACATTAATGGAAAGACTGGTGAAATTGAAATTAAGTTTGTAGTTTAGTTAATAATATTGTATTGTTATTAATTTTGTGCTGTCAAAAGTTTGGAAACCCATTCTTCCCCTTTTGTAGAGGTAGGAACATGTACAGATTGAAGCAGGAGATCTGAGCCTATGGCATAATTTACATGTATTACAGCTAATTTAATTTTTCTTTCTGGAGGATATAAATTCTTTTACTTACCTGTGATAATAGTAAATACCTGGAGAATGTCTCTATATGTGAGTCTTTTTCGTTACTCTTACTCTCTTAATATGCAGATTTGTGTTTTTCACTTTTTGGAAATTGTAACTCCATACTTCATTAATACTTTACTCACCTATGACTTTTCTGTTCTCCTTTTTTGAATGTGTGTTTATTTCCAGGAATGAGTTCTGCATTTATTTTATCTTCCCCTACAGAGTGTGTTTTTGCACAATTCATTCATTTGTTCACTTATTCAGCATGTGTGTGTGTATGTATATATATGTATATATGTGTATATATATATACGTATATATATAATCAAGTGTCTGTAATTTCTAGGCCTTGTTTTAGGAACTGAGGATGCGGCAGTAAACAAAACAGATAAAAATCCCCATCCCTGTGAAAATGCCATTCTAATGTTCTTACATTATGGATATTGAGGGTTTTCTATGTATTCTCCTTACTGAGCTAAATTTATTTTGCCAATCAGTATTTAGTTGCTGATAGCTTTTTCTTATTCTCGGTGTTCCCTTTACATTATATTCTGTTCTTATGACTAAAATACATCCTAGATTCCTCTATTTCTTAAATAATCTGTTTTTCGCTTTGAATTTATTTGTTCTTTTTCTTCTGGTCTTTTTATCTATTATTTATTTATTTATTTATTTATTTATTTATTTATTTATTTATTTATCTATCATTTCTATTGATTCTTGATTACTCATATTATTAATGAAGCATAGCATTATTATTCTGGAAAATGGATAAGGATTCCCTCCCCTACTGTTGTGTGGGTTGAGTTATGTCCCTGTGTGGGTTGAGTTATATCCTCTCTGGAAGGTCACCTCAAAGACTGCATATGTCTGGAGCATAACATGAGACTGAGCACCCCTAAGGTGCTCTGAGGTTGGTTCTCTGAGGGTACCAATACCCATATTAGAAGCCATTAAAGAAGAATCCTCTGGTTTTCCTTCTGAGAATGAAACTCCGTCTACCAGAGAATCTAGTAATTAATAGGGGTATGGAATAGAGGAGAGAAGGTGTGGAAACTGATATAACTGTCATTCAGAAAGACCTTCCACTAATGACCACTTTTTGTTCCTCTTCTCACTTCTAGGACATGCTTATAACTAGGATTCTGCTTGAAAGAGTTGCTGCATGGGCTCTTTCTTCCATCCCTCAGCTTTGCCTGTAAACCAACTTTAATTCACTTTTCTTCTTTTACAAATATATTAAAATTACTCCAGTGATTACTTCCTCCCAATCTCCTTGCTATTATAAGTTAATTTTCTTTTTGTGTTTTTCTACAAAGTATTTTCAAGGGGGTCACAGAAGAGTGGAAAGGAATATTTTATGCACTTTTTTTTTTTTGCAAAGATTTTATTTATTTGACAGAGAGACACAGCAAGAGAGGGAACACAAGCAGGGGGAGTGGGAGAGGGAGAAGCAGGCTTGCCACTGAGCAGACAGCCTGATGCGGGGCTCGATCCCAGAACCCTGGGATCATGACCTGAGCCAAAAGCAGAGGTTTAACGACTGAGCCACCCAGGCGCCCCTATTTTATGCATTTTAAATCATGACCCCAGCTTCCATATGTATGTATTATATGCAGTGTACTAGAGGTTAAGGCAATAATATAAATGAACTGATGATAGTTTATTGTGAATGCACATATCCAGAACTCCGATGCAAAGAATAATAGAAAGTATAAAGCATTTAAAAATGAATCCTATAAATCAAATATAAATTATAAATGGTACAAGTAGAGATGACAAGGCAGGTATTTAATTTTTCTTTTTTAGGATATATTATGTGTATCTTTATAGCACATGTGTTCCAGCAGTGTGTTGAACTGGTAGCGGACCCGCCACACATTAATCATAAGGCAACTCCAGTTCATTATGAAGTCATCCATAAACAAATTACTAGACACACGGGTCAGGGCTGAGCACAGACTGACTAATCCCTGGACCTGGGAGGTATTATCTTTTTTACCCTTTCCATTCTTTTCCTCATTTGCCACTTAGGTTGTTGAAGGGGATAAATAAGTGAAAGTTGTGCAATCTTAGGGATATTTGTGTGTTGTTTCTCTTGGTGCTGTTGAAATCCCAAACCCAGATCTCTGTGTTCACCTTGAGACACCGTTACTCATAATAATGTTAACAACTCATACGTCAGTATAGTAAGTGCCTTCAGAATAATGAATATCTGTCTCTTAATAATTAGGCAGTTCAGATGGCAGAAGTTTGTCATTTAAAGGTGGTTAATTGGACAAGATATGAGAAGAAGCATTCTGAAATTCTATCCAGGGATGGATCTCAGACCAAGATACAGACACAAACATACAGTAAATAATAAATGGATGATCTCACATTTAAACACACACATGTAAAAAATGGGATTCACAATAACATAGCTTAGGATATATCACCAGTTCATAAATCATAATCTGTGCTTCAATAATTCTGACTTAAATTATGCATTAAAAAAATTGAGTCCCTGAATCAGCATTAGTTATTGATGTAAATGTTTTGACGAGAGCCTCTATTGACATTTGTTGTGGTCCATTAAAAATTTCTTGTGAAAAAAATCAATATTTAATGGCTTTGTGAATCTTTTTTTTTTTTTAAAGATTTTATTTATTTATTTTAGAGACAGAGCACAAGAGGGGGGAGCGGGAGAGGGAGAAGCAGACTCCCTGCCGAGCAGGGAGCCCGATGCGGGACTCGATCCCGGGACTCCAGGATCGTGACCTGAGCCGAAGGCAGTTGCTTAACCAACTGAGCCACCCAGGCGCCCGAGCATCCTTTAAAATTTGTATCTAATTAAACAAATAATGCATGATGATATATTTTGGAAATCTTTATCTCATAACTTTATTTTTTTTATAAGATTTTTTATTTATTTGAGAGAGAGAGAATGAGAGACGGAGAGCATGAGAGGGGGAGGGTCAGAGGGAGAAGCAGACTCCCTGCCAAGCAGGGAGCCAGACGTGGGACTCGATCCAGGGACTCCAGGATCACGACCTGAGCCGAAGGCAGTCGTTTAACCAACTGAGCCACCCAGGCGCCCTGGCTTTGTGAATCTTGTTAATGTTTCTGGCCTTTGGTCTCCAGCTGTCTACCAAACTGAGATCCACAGTGACCACTGGGTACCATAGCAAATATAATTTCAAAACATATTATTTCTATGATCATATAAATGTTTAAACACTGACTATATTCTGAATTTTTATTTTGTTTGATTGTAAATATTTATCATCGTAACTCTGTAAGCTCTGGTGGGTTAGCAAGTTAAGAAAAAGAAAAACAGCAACAAAGAACAAAACTTCCAGTGATAATTTTTTAAAAAGCAAAGTAGGAGTAAATATTCTATACACTGAAACTACTACTTACATTTTAAGGGAGGACATATATTTGTATCCAGCATTGTCAGTTCTCTATTTAAATATGTAGAATTGTATACTAATATATTAACAAAAATGTTACTAATACTTTATTTATAGTACTTTATAGTTTACAAAATGATTTAGTATTATCTCTTTGTAAACTTTACAATAAACCTATGAGGATATGTTTTAAATATATCCGTTTTCAGTGTAAGGAAGGACAGTTTAAAGAATAGGGAGAATCATACCTGAGTTTCAAATCCAGGGATTTTTTTGTTTTTGTTTTTACTAATTAACAATCAAATATATTCTGTTATGTTAAAACCATCTTTATATTGTATATCATAACCTGGCATAAACAAATCTCAAATATATTTATTTTTTGGTTTCCATCTAAATATTTGATACAACTTTTGGGTAAACTTTCTCATGCTGTCCTGTGTTAGTGAGCAGAGGGTAAACTTTGTATCATATGTTAACATGCGTGGTTCATGCCGTATGTATTTAATTATCATTAGAAACACTTTTATATCAATTATGCCAAACTCAAGCTGTTGCTTGTGGCTTTTCTCCTTTCACTTCCAGATGGATAATACTAAACAACTTCCACACTCTCCCCGACTGGTTATCTGTGGATGCCTTTTCTGGCATTGTCCTCTTGATTGGCCTTTCAAGATAGAGCCTTGTTCAAAATCTGAACAATTTACTGGAACCATAGAAAATCTGTTTTCTGATGGAAATGGCAATATCTCTTCTTAAATATTTTCAGGCATGGATATTTTTTATGGTTTGTAGTGTAGGGTTCTGAATCTTCATTTGAACCCAAGTTGGTGATATAGGAACCCTGTGAAAAGTTTTGACGTAGTCTGTGTGTTCCTACAGCCTATCCACAAGAAGTATCCTCCTACCTCAGTGAAAAAAATTAGTTTTTTTATTTTAATTTTTAAGAAATTTATGTTTGCTGTCTAAACACCTTGTACTGAAAGTGTATAAAGTAGTAAATAATGTAGAATGTCTGCACTTCACCCCTTGGGCAAGATCTCAACATTTGAATTGTCTTTATGTAGTTCCTATAAAACCTCCTTGAGACAGCTCGTCTTCTGCAAAGATGATCTTGAAGATATGATCACTGTTTGTTCACCAACACTGTTTCCCATTATAAGCAAAATAAAATTTGTACCCCTGATTATGGCATAGCGGGAACTTCCTTTGCAATTTTCTAATTTCATGTCTGAAAACTGTTCTTAGCTAAAACAAAATTCTCAAGTTCTTTTGACATGCAGCTATATACAGAATGTTATCTTTTCCTGGCAGTCTTTCTTCTCATCTTTGTAAGATTTGAACCTAGGTATTTGCATCCAGATAATTTTTGCACTGTTGTATTCAAGCGGGCTCTCTCCAAACGGCAGCAAAGATAGCACTGGACAGCTTTAAGGAAGTGGTTTTTTTTTACTACTCTTGAACTCTCAGAAAGAGCCTGCTGCCTTCACTCTTCCCTATATCCAAAATATTTCCTGAAAAACACTGTTTGGCCATACCTAAGTCTTGTCTGCTTCTGGATTGAACCTGTGCGAATAGGGTACCCTCACTGAAGCTGTGGTTTCATGATGACTTCTTTGGTGAAGATGCAAGACTCAGTGATTGTCATTCCATTCAGATGTAAGAGGAGCCATTCTCATAAGGCATAAAGGAATTCTCTTACTAAAAAAAGGGGGGGGGGAATGGAGGCTAAGCAGCCAAAAACAATTCTGTACTCTATGCACACATCCTTCAAGAGGCAAGGAGTATCATCCGCTATATGAAACCTTCCTTACTGAAGCTTGTGAAATCAGTCACTTGTTCTCCTGAGATGCCTATGGAACATGTTTACTTAAGCAGTTATCAGCACAGTAAACTATTTTGTGTACCACTCTGTCTTTCTAGATTATAATTCTTTAAGGACAGTGGCCATATTTTAGCCATTTCTCTATGCTCAGTGCATCATAGTTTTTAGTACAGAATAAAGCCTAAAATTGTTCCTTATATTAGTGACATGATAAGCCTGAGTTTTTCTGTCTTCTACTCTTGCGCAAGTTCAAAAAAGGCACATGCAAGAGCAATTACCTTAGCTGTGCAAAAAAAAAATCTTTGCAGAAATGTGATTTAAACATAATGGGTTTGGCTTTAAGCAATAGATGATATAAAAAATATTTCTTTATCTTTTGTAGAATAGCCCCTGATGACACAGTCCATTATGTTGATTAATGTCCTTACTTAAAAACTTACTTGAAAGTGTATTTAAAATCTGACAGAGAAAATTACTCTTCAAATTCAGTGCTAACACAAAATATGCCTCTCCTTATCATGTGGTATATTTCTTTCTGCTAAATAATGAGAAATTCAGTAATGTCTGCTTCCATTTTGACTATCAAGAAATAAATAGATAAAATTTAAGCTTAATTGCCTAATTTAGTCTATTTTTTCTGGTATAATTGTTTCCTAATCCGGTTCTCCAATTTATCATGTATAAAAATCACCAGGGAACTTGTTAAGATACATGTTTTTATGCCCCACTTCCTGAGATTTTTATACAGTCAATTATTACCTTGCATATTTTGAACATCTGATTGATTCAGATATCAGTAAGTAAAAGTGCATAATTTAATTCCTAGGATTTTCACTAAAAATATAGGAATGAAGCACATTTCCAAATACAGATACGAAGAAAGAATGATAAAGAACATGATTCAACCAGTCTAAAAGAAGGCAAGAAAACAGAGACAAAGAAATATAGTCCTCCCCTGAGTTAATGGAGAGAGAACTCCTGGTATTTGATTTATTTTTTATTTTTTTATTATGTTCACTTAGCCAGCATATAGTACATCATAAGTTTTGATGTAATGTTCAGCGATTCATTAGTTGCATATAACACCCAGTGCTCATCCCAATACATGCCCTCCTTAATACCCATCACCCGATCACCCCATCCCCCCAATCCCCTCTGTTCTGTAACCCTCAGTTTGTTTCCCGGACTCCAGAGTCTCTCATGGTTTGTCTCCCTCTCCCGATTTCTTCCCATTCAGTTTTCCCTCCCTTCTCCTGTGGTCGTCTGCTCTATTCCTTATGTTCCACATATAAGTGAAACCATATGATCATTGTCTTTCTCTGCTTGACTTATTTTACTTAGCATAATCCCCTCCAGTTCCATCCATGTTGATTCAAATGGTGGGTATTCATCCTTTCTGATGGCTGAGTAATATTGCATTGTATATATGTACCACATCTTTTTATCCATTCATCTGTTGAAGGGCATCTCAGTTCCTTCCACAGTTTGACTATTGTGGACACTGCTGCTACGAACATTGGGGTGTGTGTGCCCCTTCTTTAACTATATTTGTATCTTTGGGGGTAAATACCTAGTAGTGCAATTGCTGGGTCATAGGGTAGCTCTATTTTTAATGTCTTGAGGAGCTGCCATACTGTTTTCCAGAGTGGCTGTACCAGCTTGCCTTCCCACCAACAGTGTAAGAGGGTTCTCCTTTCTCCACAACCTTGCCAGCACTTGTTGTTTCCTGTCTTGTTAATTTTGGCCATTCTAGCCGGTGTAAGATGGTATCTCATTGTGGTTTTGATTTGTATTTTCCTGATGACTAGTGATGTTGAACATTTTTTCATGTGTCTGTTAGCCATTTGTATGTCTTCTTTGGGAAAGTATCTGTCTTCTGCCCATTTCTTGACTTGATTACTTGTGTTTTGGGTGTTGAGTTTGATAAGTTCTTTATAGATTTTGGATATCAGCCCTTTATCTGAAATGTCATTTGCAAGTATCTTCTCCCATTCTGTGGATTGCCTCTTAGTTTTGTTGAATGTTTCCTTTGCTGTGCAAAAGCTTTTTATCTTGATGAAATCCCAAAAGTTCTTCATTTTTGCTTTTGTTTCCCTTGCCTTTAGAGATGTGTCTTGAAAGAAGTTTCTGTGGCCAATGTCAAAGAGGTTACTGCCTGTTCTCCTCTAGGATTTTGATGGATTCACATTGAGGTCTTTCATCCATTTAGAGTTTATCTTTGTGTATGGTATAAGAGAATGCTCTAGTTTCATTCTTCGGCATGTGGCTGTCCAGTTTTCCCAGCATCATTTATTGAAGAGACTGTCTTTTTCCCATTGGATGTTCTTTCCTGCTTTGTTGAAGATTAGTTGACCATAGAGTTGAGGGTCCATTTCTGGAGTCTGTATTCTGTTCCATTGATCTATGTGTCTGTTTTTGTGCCAATACCATACTGTCTTGATGACTCCTGGTATTTGAAAAGGTTCCTCCTATAGTATTGAGCTGGTTATTACTCAGTGCATGGGTGTAAGGATTGGGGAAAGAATTGGTAGAAAGAAATGGAGGTAACAGTGCCTCCATTTTCGGAATATGAGACAGGAAGATCTTAGCAAAATTTATTAATGAGAATGGTTCCAAAAATGGAAAGCAAAATTATAGCAAACTGAATCCAACAGTTTATGAGAATGAGAACATGCCAGAAAAAAATAATTCCAACAAATATAGAAAAAATAATTGATAAAATTCAATCCCCATTCATGATAGAAATGTTTAATAAATTAAGCATAGAAATAAGATTCTTAACTTTGAAGAAAGGTACTTAGAAAATATTATAACAGGGGTGCCTGGGTGGCTCAGTCATTAAGTCTCTGCCTTCAGCTCAGGTCATGATCCCAGGGTCCCGGGATTGAGCCCCACATCGGGCTCCCTGCTCAGCAGAAAGCCTGCTTCTCCCTCTCCCACTCCCCCTGCTTGTGTTCCTGCTCTCGCTGTCTCTATCTCTGTCAAATAAATAATAAAATCTTTAAAAAAAAAAAAAGGAACTATTATGATTAACATTCTTGTAAATGGGACAGTGTGACAAATACTCCTTTTAAAGGGAGAAGTAAGTTAAACAGATTCACAAGTTTCTGGCTTATCTTTTTTGAGTTTTGCTTCACAAAAATATGTATGTTATTTTTCCTGCTTTTTACACAATAGGTAGCATTCATTTTATAGTCTGCATTTTGTTTTCCTCGCTTAACAATATATTCTAGAAATCAGTGGATATTAGTTGACAGAGCTTTGTCATCTTTTTTTATAGGTTCATAATACTCAATTTTGTAGAAGTACCATAACTTTTTATGTGGGCATTTAGTTTCTATCTAATATCTTGCAATTACAAATAATACTATAATGCAAATCTTTTGCATATGCATTTTCACATTTTTGGAAATTTCTAAAACTAAGGTGAAAAAATAAGTGTACATTTATGTTTTGTTAGATTTTGACAATTTTTTCCATAGTAATTGAAACATTTTATATTTCCACTGGCATTATGTCAGAATATTTGTTTCCCCACAGATTTGCCAAAAGACTATGCTGTCAAGATGAATGGATAAAGAAGATGTGGTATATATATACAATGGAATATTATGCAGCCATCAAAAGGAATGAGATCTTGCCATTTGCAACGACATGGATGGAACTGGAGGGTATTATGTTGAGTGAAATAAGTCAAACAGAGAAAGACATGTATCATATGATCTCACTGATATGAGGAATTCTTAATTGTAGGAAACAAACTGAGGGTTGCTGGAGTGGGGGGTGGGGTGGGAGGGATGGGGTGACTGGGTGATAGACACTGGGGAGGGTATGTGCTCTGGTAAGCGCTGTGAATTGTGCAAGACTGTTGAATCTCAGATCTGTACCTCTGAAACAAATAATGCAATATATGTTAAGAAAAAAAAAAAGAAGAAGAAGAAGGTAGCGGGAGGGGAAGAACGAAGCGGGTGAAATCGGAGGGGTAGATGAACCATGAGAGACGATGGACTCTGAAAAACAAACAGGGTTCTAGAGGGGAGGGGGGTGGGAGGATGGGTTAGCCTGGTGGTGGGTATTGAGGAGGGCACATTCTGCATGGAGCACTGGGTGTTATGCACAAACGATGAATCATGGAACACTTCATCTAAAACTAATGATGTAATGTATGGGGATTAACATAAGAATAAAAAAAATAGAAAAATAAAAAAAAGGAAACGAAAAAAAAAAGACTATGCTGTCAAACTCTTAATTTTTTTCATCCTGATAAGAAATTATATCTTGGTATTTTAATTTTCATTTCTATTGTTAGAATTGCAAATGATTATAATGATTGTAGTTGAATATGTATTCATAAGTTTAGAAAATTGTCTGTGTCCAGTTTCTCATTTTTTAAAATGGATTTTTTCAGGATTTTTTTTTTTTAGTCTTTTTTACTATAGGCAATGACTTTTTAGATAACACCACCAAATGCATGAAAGAACTGATAAAAGACTTCATTAAAGTTACAAACTCTGCTCTTCAATAGACAATGTCAAGGGAATGAGAATACAAGCCATAGACTGGGAGAAAACACTTACAAAAGACATATCTGATAAAAGACTGCTATCTAAAATATACAGGAAACTTTTAAGCTCAACAGTAGGAAAATGAACAACTAATTAAAACTGCATCTGAAAAGGGGATTGATACATTTCCCTTGGGGCGCCTGGGTGGCTCAGTGGGTTAAGCATCTGCCTTGGGCTCAGGTCAAGATCCCAGGGTCCTGGGATCAAGCCCCGTGTCAGGCTCCCTGCTCAGCCAGAAGCCTGCTTCTCCCTCTCCCTCTGCTGCTCCCCCTGCTTGTGCTCTCCTGCTCTCTCTCTCTGTCAAATAAATAAATGAAATCTTAAAAAAAAAAAAATACACTTACCTTGAGAAGCACTGAGAAACATATAGAACTGTTGAAACATTATATTGTGCACTTGAAACTAATGTAACACTGTATGTTAATTATACTTGAATTAAAAAAAATTAATATGAGTCACCATTTTGCACTGATCATTATTATAACCAATTCAGGCAAGGATCATCAATGACTGTTCAATAATTAGGTGAAAGTTTGTGGGGCAGCAAGATATTTACAAAGTTTCAAAGTATCTCCCCAAGTTCACTTATTTACTATTAAGGAGAAATATCCTTCTGTAGTGGAAAAATCTAGCTGATAATACATAAACCAAGAGATCTGAGTTAACATAACCAATAATAAGACCAACTGACATCCTGTGCCTGCTAATACAATGCATTGTGAAGGCCACAATATTACTTATGTAGAATTCCTTCCAAAATTATATACTGTATCTAAACATAAGGAAGCTATCAGATAACACAAATCAGAGGACATTATAAAACAAAACAGAAACTTAGTTTGTAAACTTAATATCATAAAAGACAGAGAAAGAATCAGTGTTCTAGATTTTAGGAGACTAAAGGAATGAAAACCACATGCTCTGTGTGACCCTGGACTGGATCTTAGATCAAGAAAAATTTTTATAAAGACAGTGTGGTAATAATGGGGAGATTTTGGAATATGGACTATATATTAGATAATAGCATTGTGTGACTACTATTGAACTTTCTCAATTTGATCATTTCACCTTGGTTTTTTAAGAGTATATCCTTGTTCTTAGAGTAAAAAGCCAAAGTATTTAAGGGTGAGAAGTCATGATGTCTCCAACTTATTCCCAAATGGTTTGGAAAAAAAATATTTCAAGAATGGAAAGTGTGCATAGACATATGAAGGATTTTATTACATTCTTCGGTTTATTTATGTTTGAATTTGATCAAAATAGAAGTTTAAATAATATTTTAAAGTACTGTGAGCAGAATGAAGAACCCACTCTTGCCACATCTACTTACTGTTTTTCTTAAGGTCTTAGCCAGTGCAGTAAGGCAATTTAGAATTTTGAAGTATTAGAATTCAAAAGAAGAATATAAAATTCTCATCATTTGCAAATGATATAATTATCTACATAGAAAATCAAAAATAATAAGTTCAAAATTGTTTAACAACCTAAATGTGAGACCTGAAACTATAAAAATCCTAGAAAAGAACACAAGCAGTAACTAATTTGACATCAGCCATAGCAACTTTTTTCTAGATATGCCTCTTGAGGCAAGGGGGACAAAAGCAAAAATAAACTATTGGAACTACATCAAAATAAAAAGCATCTGCACAGTGAAGGAAACAATGAACAAAACTAAAAGACAGTCTATGGAGTAGGAGAAGATATTTGCAAATGACATACCTGATAAAGGGTTAGTTTCCAAAATATGTAAAGAACTTATAAAACTCAATACCCAAAAAATGAATAATCCAATTAAAAGGTGGGCAGAAGACATGAACAGTTATTTCTCCAAAGAAGACATCCATATGGCCAACAAACACATGAAAAGATGTTCATCATCACTCTCATCAGGGAAATACAAATCAAAACTACAATGAGCTATCTCCTCACACCTGTCAGAATGGCTAAAATCAACAGTACAAGAAACAACAGGTGTTACTGAGGATGTAGAGGAATAAAAAACCCTTGTGTACTGTTGATGGGAATGCAAACTGGTACAGCCACTGTGGAAAACCGTATGGAGGTTCCTCAAAAAGTTAAAAATAGAACTACCCTATCTATGATCCAGCTATTGTACTACTAGATGTTTACCCAGAGAATGCAAAAACACTCATTCAACCCTAATTGAATGGATACATGCACCCCTATGTTTATAGCAGCATTTTTTACAGTAGCCAAGATATGGAAGCAGCCCAAGTGTCCATTGATAGATGAATGGTTAAAGAAGATGTGGTATATATATACAATGGAATATTACTCAGCCATAAAAAAGAAAATCTTGCCATTTGCAATGGCAAGAATGGAGCTAGACAGCACAATGCTAAGTGAAATAAGTCAGAGAAAGACAAATACCATAGGATTTCACTCATATGTGAAATTTAAGAAACAGCAAGTGAAGGGAATAAAAGAGACACAAATCAAGGAACAGATTCTTAACTATAAAGAACAATCTGGTGGTAACCAGAGGGGCAATGAGTGGGGGGATAGGTGAAATAGGTGATGGGGATTAAGGAGTGCATTTGTGATGAGCACCGGATGATGTATGGTATTGTTGAATCAGTATATTGTACACCTGAACTAATATGACTGTATATTAACTAACTGGAATTTAAAATAAATAAATAATAAAAACTTAAAAAGCAAAAAATCCCAAAAATAATATAAAGAAAAGTAATATATTTTAGCAATTTGACTGGATATTACATTTCTATAAATCAACAACAACTCAAAAATACAAGTTTTAAACGCATCATTCATAATGGCAACAAAAAGTCACAGTATAACCAGCATTAAATTTAACAACTATGCCTAAGATTTACATGCATAAAATTATAAAAGTTTCCAGAAATAAATGAAAAAATAATAAATTAAGAGATATCTTGTTCATGGATGGGAGACTTCTGAAGATACCAGTTTTTTCTAATTTGATCTAAAGAGTCAAAGTAATTCCAGTAAAAGGTTTGTGAGCTTTTCTTTTTCTTGGACCTTGGGAAGACATTTCTATGGTTATATGGAAGATTAAAAGATCTAGTAATAGACAAGACCCTTCTGATGGAGGAGGAAGGGGAGGAGGAACAAGAAGAACAAGAGAATGAGACAAAAGGAGAAAGAACTTGCCCTACTCCATATCAGGACTTAGGCAGATACAGTAAGTTTGACATTTGACAGTGTTGGCTTGACTAATCTGTGGAAAATGAGGGAAGTAATCAATAAAACAAGCTTGGAAAAAAGGATTTCCACTTAGAAGAAGAGGATATTAGATCTGAACCTTACATCATGTACAAAATCAAATCCAGATGGAGCATGAAACTAAAAGTAAAAAATAAAACTTAAACTTTTGTTAGAATATATCATTGAATATTTTTCTGACTTTGAGGTAGGAAATAATATTTTAAGCAGGACACTAAAAAATGTAATTCTAAAAAACTTTGATCAATTTAATTATATTGAAGTAATGTTATGCAGAAATACCATAAAAGACATGTAAAAACAAACTTCATACTATAATAAGATATATTTAACAAATAAACGAACAAGGGGTTAGTATCAAAAATGAATCTCTAGGACCCACAAGCCTCCTGCTCTGGGCAGTGCCCCCCAGCCTGGCCCAAATCTGAACTGGGATTTCCCCAGCCACTGGAATATACCTGGCTCTGCATTTGCCATGGCCAGCATACTGGACCAAGCCTGTTTGACCTTCACTACCTCAGCTAGATCCTGAATGTTGAAAAGCATGTTCATTTGATGCATTTGAGGAAAATGGGAACTTGGGGTGACCAAGGCTTTCTAGAGGGGACCTCCTATGAAAGACCAGCAGAGGAGATGCTAAACATACTAAGAAAGAATTTGTTTTATTTTTGTTTTTGTTTTTTGAAGACTTTGCAAACAACCATTACACATTTAGGCACTAAGATGTTTCATTTAGCATTTTAATAACTACACCAGGTAGAGATATAGGAGTCTACAGGATCAACAAGCAGACCTCAAATAAGCAAATCTGGTTATCTTCCCCCATCCAGTGGGTACAAGCATCATGATGGGAAAGGGAAAAACTGAGTGTATTCCCATAATAGTGTACCCCTCCATGAACTGCTGTCCACACAGCTGACTAAAAGTCCAAATTGGATTTATCACTCTTTGCCTTTTTTGGAAAAGGGTACTTGATGCCCATCTTTAAAGACATTAAGAGCTAAAATCCCAGACTGAATCTTCATTTTGCAGCTGAGTTTTTGCTGTTCTTTTCCATTCTTGCTTTTGAGGATGGTTATCTTGTACGTAATAGCTCTGTGGGGGGAAAAACGTGGTGCCTTCCTCCTCACCCTCAAGTTCTGGTTTTTAGTATCTATGAATTGTTTTGGATTTATTATCTGCTTTTTATCCCTCCTGAGATCTCTTTTTTTATATAATGTTCAAAAACCCATATTTTAACAGAATAACCTTAAAACAAAAATATTAAGAAGGAAAATTTTGGAAAGAGAAATGAATTGGCTTAACTGTTCATTCTTCGAATGCTTTACTGCAAAAATTACATGAAGGCTAGCTGGCCAACCTCATCATCTTTCTCAAAATGAGACTTATTAAAAGGTATCTAATGAATGATATCATGACTTTTTGAAAGCATAAACACTTCTGAGCCTTTTATTATCAAGGTATCAAAAGCAATTTACAGTTATCAAACTGAAATCCATCCCCTATTTGTTCTCCACAACTGCTGAGATGTGGTCAGCAATGGATGACCCAGGAGACATGTTAAGGCTTCTTCCATATATACGTATTTATGTACACACACATTTACACATATGTGTATGTATGGGTATGGATTGTTTTTTGTTGTTGTTTAACATTCATTGTAGAATTAGCTGCCAAAACATTGGAGTGAGAAAAAAATATCTCCCTAGACTCTCTCCCAAAGACAAGAAGGACAAGAAAGGCCATCTCGGCAAACTGTGATGTAATACAATAAACATGGTCATGGAGCTGAAGAGGTGCTTTGTAAACTGAGATGAGCCACATAGATGAAGGAGATGTTTGTATTGGTTAGAAGAACCCTGCTCCTAGACTTGGCTCAGCCCCAAATTAGTTGTCCATCTTTGGGCAAGTTTCAGAAACTTCTTGGACCTCTGTTTTTGAATCTGTCAAATGGGAGTTCAACTGGATAGAACATAGTTGATTTCTACTTCATACTTCATTGGTCTTGGCCACCCTAACAGCCTAGCTTTTGTTATCTCTGGGTAGATGGGGGGATGACAGTGAATAACTTCTTGATGCTATGTGGTAAATATATTGGTATGGGTATTGCTCTATTGGAAATTTAGTTTCATTCAAGTTAAAATAACCATCCTTTACTGTGCCTTTAATGTACTAAGGCTGTTACATGATATTACCTCATTTTAATCTTTACTGACCTCCACTTTACATCTGAAGAAATAAAAGCCCAGGAACGCTAAATTCACCCAAAATTAAGCTCATCTTCTATTATTGTTAGTTTTATTAGTAACAAGTATATATGAATATATAGCAAAAGCTTTTACAGTGAGTGAAACAAAAACATATTCCATTGTAGAACAGAAATTTTAACAATAGAAAACCATAAAAAATTCTAAGTGGCAATTTACAGTATTTGCTCTCTTAAGATATAAGTTTCCTTTAATCCAATGGAAATTTTTAAGTGTGATAGGTCAGTGCTAGTGAGAAAATGAATAAAAACCATGTTTGGGGGATTAAAAGGCTATAGAATTCCTACTCAAAGAGTTATTTTAAAATGGGCAAAATACCTAGAAGCCATTTCACAGAAGAAACACATGTGAATAAGTATATAAAAAGTGTGCAGAGCACCTGGGTGGCTCAAATGGTTGAGCGTATGACTCAAGTCATGATCTCAGGGTCATGAGATCAAGCCCTACATTGGGGTATATATCCCAAAGAAACTCTCACATATATCTTCCAGGAGACATGGAGAAAAATGTTCACAGCAACACTGTAAGAGCAAAACTCTAGAAATAACCCAAATGCCTGTTAGTAGAATTTGATAAGTAAATGATAGTGTATTCACACAGTGAAATATTATGCAGCAGCAAAAATGAATTAACTCTGTCTTTATGTACAATATGGACGACTCAGAAATTTTTGTACTGTAAGAGATTTTCTGATATATTTCATCCTTTAGTATAATGAATGTGATGAAATATAAGGCTACTTAGTATTTTAGACATCTGGAGTTTTAAAGTATGTGTTCTTGTAATTGACAAAAACAGAAAATGACATATGGTTGGTAATTGTGCCTTTGCCTGGCTGGTAAAGATAGAACGTGGCATAACATAGACTACTTGGAAGAGCAAAAAATACCAAGGTAATACAGCATCAGCAAAATAAAGCATAGCATTCAGTTGAGGAGTGCATCTTAATCAGAAAATAAGCATTTTTTGAGGACTGATGTTTTATTATAGAACTGTGGTATATTTTAATGTTTCCTTTAAGGTGTTATTTTTATTTATTTATTTTTATTAAAGTATTGTTGACCTACAGTGTTATATTAGTTTCAGGTGTACAACATTCTGCTTCATTAATTCCAAACATTATTCACTGCTCAGCAGGATGAGTGTAGTCACCATCTGTTACCAGACAGCATTATTACAGTATTGTTGACTGTATTTCCCATGCTCTACTTTTCATCCTCATGACTTACTTATTTTATAACTGGAAGTTTGTATCTCTTAATTTTCTTCACCTATTTGTTTTAGCAAAGAATTGTTAATTAAATTAGCATATCTCTTAAACATTATTCCCAGTTAGCTTTTTATAAAAAAAATCTTTTCAACATAATTATAAATCTTTAATCAGAATATTTTTCCAATTTCTCTCATTCTATTTTTAATGCTTTGTAAATATGAATAGGAGTAATTAAAATATCCTTTCTTGCACCGTCTCCTATCAAAATGGTTCTCACACACCAGTGTATATCAGAATTATCTGGAGGGCATATTAAAACACAGTTCACTAGGCTCCACCTACAGACTATCTGACTCAGTAGCTCTGAGGTGAGGCCTGTGAATTTACATTTCTAACAAATTCCCAGGTGATGGTGATGCTGTTGGTCCAGGCACCCCAGCTAAAGAACCAATGCCCATCAGTTTTTGGATTCACATGCCATTTGTCTCCTTTCCTGGAGTCAGTGTACTGTGGATGTCATGTG
Source organism: Mirounga leonina (assembly GCF_011800145.1). NCBI lineage: Eukaryota > Metazoa > Chordata > Mammalia > Carnivora > Phocidae > Mirounga > Mirounga leonina. The sequence goes on from NW_023270426.1 coordinate 15,533,708, forward strand.
TTACATTGAAAGTCATGTAACCTGAGTTCTGCCCAGTGGTGTGCTTATGTCCACAGTTTCATCATCTATATAAAAAGAGGTTGGGTCCAGTGGTCTCTCAGGGCACTTCAGTTCTAAAATTTTATAAGGCATGTCTTTTTCAGGATTCAGTTCCAAAAGTCAGTGAATTTTCTTATCTCTTCATATTAGCTGATGTATCATTTGCCAATATGAGTTCATAGAAACTTGTGAACATTTAATCAGCTTGTGAAAATCTCTATTCAAGAGAAAATTCCATATCAAGATTTCATTGTTTTCCTAAAATGTTTTGATCAAAACAAGTGGTAGATATTTGCAAAAGTACACTTAAACACTTATTACAGGCCAACTTTAGATTTTGGAAGAGAGCTAGGCAATACATTATTTGTGATGTGGGAGTTCATCCTGTCTAACAATGTGTCAAGTAACTTTTACTTTGATTCTGACAGAAATTCTTAATATGGAGTTTCCTCCTAGATCTCAACATAAATGCTAATTAGCCCAGGTACAAGAAGTTTTCTAGACCTCAGAGGTGAGCCCCTGTCTTGCAAAGGCAAACAAAATTCTAATACAATAGTTTAGGTAACCTGAAGAGAGCAACCTGGTGACAACTTTTGTAGCCTGGTTTCACTGCCATTTGTGATTGTTAATATAAATGAACCTGGAGAAAACTTCCAGACTCATTCTCTGAGGCCAGCATTACCTTGATCCCAAAACCAGACAAAGACCTCATCTAAAAAGAGAATTACAGACAATATCCCTGATGAACATGGATGCAAAAATATTCACCAAGATACTAGCCAATAGGATCTAACAGTACATTAAAAAGATTATGTACCATGATCAAGTGGGATTTATTCCTGGGCTGCAAGGGTGGTTCAACATCTGCAAATCAATCAGTGTGATATGCCACATTAATAAAAGAAAGGACAAGAACCATATGATCCTCTCAAGAGATGCAGAAAAAGCATTTGACAAAACACAGCATGCTTTCTTGATTAAAACTCTTGCAGTGTAGGGATAGAGGGAACATACCTCAATATCATAAAAGCCATCTATGAAAAGCCCACAGAGAATATCATTCTCAATGGGGAAAAACTGAGAGCTTTTCCCCTAAGGTCAGGAACATGGCAGGGATGTCCACTCTCACCACTGTTGTTCAACATAGTACTAAAAGTCCTAGCCTCAGCAGTAAGACAACAAAAAGAAATAAAAGGCATCCAAATTGATAAAGAAGTCAAACTTTCACTCTTCACAGATGATATGATATTCTATGTGGAAAACCAAAATGACTCCACTCAAAAACTACTAGAACTCACACAGGCATTCAGCAAAGTGGCAGGATATAAAATCAGTGCACAGAAGTCAGTTGCATTTTTATACACAAACAATGAGACAGAAAAAAGAGAAATTAAGGAATCAATCCCATTTATAATTTTACCAAAAACCACAAGATATCTAGGAATAAACCTAATCAAAAAGGTAAAGGATCTGTACTCTGAAAACTATAGAACACTTAAGAAATTGAGGAAGACACAAAGAAAAGAAGCAGCATTTCATGCTGATGGATTGGAAGAACAAATATTGTGGAAATGTCTATGCTACCCAGAGCAATCTACACATTCAATGCAATCCTTATCAAAATACCATCATCATTTTTCACAGAGCTGGAACAAACAATCCTAGAATTTGTATGGAACCAGAAAAGACCCCAAATATCCAGAGGCATGTTGAAAAAGAAAACCAAAGCTGGTGGCATCATAATTCCAGACTTCAAGCTGTATTACAAAGCTGTAATCATCAAGACAGTATGGTACTGGCAAAAAAACAGATATATAGGACAATGGAACAGAATGGAGAACCTAGAACTGGACCCTCAACTCTATGGTCAAGTAGTCTTTGACAAAGCAGGAACGCATATCCAATAGAAAAAAGACAAATGGTGTTGGAAAAATTGGACAGCCACATGCAGAAGAATGATACTGGACAATTTTTTTACACTATAACAAAAATAAACTCAAAATGGATGAAAGACCTAACTGTGAGACAGGAAGATCCTAGAAGAGAACACATGCAGCAACCTCTTCGACCTCTGCCACAGCAACATCTTGCTAGATACTTCTCAAAGGAAAGGGAAACAAAAGCATAAATGAACTACGGTAACTTCATCAAGATAAAGAGCTTTTGCACAGCAAAGGAAACAGTTGACAAAAACCAAAAGACAATGGACAGTTTGGGGGAAGATATTTGCAAATTATATATCAGATAAATGGCTAGTATCCAAAATCTATAAAGAACTTATCAAACTCAACACCCAAAAACCAAAAATCCAGTCAAGAAATGGGCAGAGGACATGAACAGACATTTCTCCAAAGAAGACGTGCAAATGGCCAACAGACATATGAAAAAATGCTCAAAATCACTAAGCATCAGGGAAATACAAATCAAAACCACAATGAGATGCCACGTCACACCGGTCAGAATGGCTAAAATTAACAAGTCAGGAAACAACAGATGTTGGCGAGGATACAGAGAAAGGGGAACACTCTTACATTGTTGGTGGGAATGCAGGCCTGCACAGCCACTCTGGAAAACAGTATGGAGGTTCCTCAAGAAGTTAAACATAGAGCTACCCTATGACCCAGCAATTGCACTACTTACTAGGTATTTTCCCAAAGGATACAAATGTTGTGATCCAAAGGGACACCCATACCCCAATATTTATAGCAGCAATGTCCACAATAGCCAAACTACGGAAAGAGCCCAGATGTCCATCGACAGATGAATGGATAAAGAAGATGGTTATATATATGTGTGTGTGTGTGTATATATACACACACACAAATACATACATATATGTGTATGTATACACACACAATGGGATATTACTCAGCCATCAAAAAGGATAAAATCTTACCATTTACATCGCCATGGATGGAACTGGAGGGTATTATGCTGAGCAAAATAAGTCAATCAGAGAAAGAGTTATCATATGATTTCACTCATATGTGGAATTTAAGAAACAAAACAGAGGATCATAGGGGAAGGGAGGGAAAATTAAAATAATATGAAATTAGAGAGGGAGACAAATCATAACAGACTCTTAACTATAGGAAATAAACTGAGGATTGCTGGAGGGGAGATGGGGGGCGGGATGGGGTAACTGGGTGATGTGCATTAAGAAGGGCACATGATGTAATGAGCACTGGGTGTTATATGCAACTGATGAATCACTAAACTCTACCTCTGAAACTAATAATACACTATATGTTAATTAAATTTAAATTAAAAAAATAAAGATAAATGAATCTGGAGACATGTGTATCTTAGTGGGATAAAGTCACTCTGGAGAAAAAAATGCAATTGAAATAATGTATTTGGGATGTTTTTACAAACAGTTTATTTTACTTCATAAACATGCCCCCTAAGCATCTATTAACATCTTTATATTTATAGATGCCAGCAAGAGAAGATGAACTATTGGGTCCCCACATAGGTGTGATAAATGGTTGGACAGGCAGTGATGAGAATGCAAGCTAGACCTTTAGCCATTTATTTCTGGCTTTATTGCTTGGAGATTTCAGCCAACAATCTTTCTAATGTCTTTTGGTGATTAAAAGTGTCTGCAGGGGACTAAAGATGATTTGAGGCAAGAGAGTTCAGAATATTGATTCTTCTTTAACCATATTTCATGCTCCTTCATTATTTTTGGTAATAGGTTTGATAAACTCACTGTACAGTTGACATGGAACATTTTATATGACTCCTATGCTGTTCACAAATTTCAGAGTTATTATGCTAGAAAATATTTTGTCCAAAGAGTAGGAATTCCCTCCAGATGAATGCCAAAAATATTTTTAAAAATACTAATTTATGAGAAAAAACAACATATACTAAATTTTTTACTCTTTAAAAACCGTATCAATTTATTTTGCATATCAGGCATCCCCAAAGTATTAAAAAAAGTCATAATTCTGTGAGTTGCCTTTCGAGCTACTAATTGGTTCAGAAAAAAGTTTTAAAAAATGATGACTGTGTTCACTATATCTGCATCAGGTTTATTGAACAGCCCCAAATCATTTCTTTTCAGGTGGGCAGTCTGCTGACTATTGCTTATATTTTCTTCCCCTTTTTGGCATAATTTAACTCAGCACCCTAGAAAAGTGAAAAACATTCTTCTGGATCCTTGCATCATCCATGAAGCTAACAGATTTGGAGTTCATTTCCAGGCATTTTAACCTAAGGTCACTTTCAACCACAACATACACCATACGTTATGTGTATGTATTTGTGTTGTGCGTATGTTATATTCATATGTGTGTCTGTGTGTCTGTGTGTGTACAGAAGGCCTGACCCCTACAGTAGACTGAACCAGCACTGATCTGTAGGATTTCTATAGCTTAGTGTATATGGCAGGTGTCACACTAATCACCCTTAAGACAAAATTTTTGGTATCTTTTAAGAAGACAGGTACCCCATCTTTTCCAAATAAAGTCTAGAGGTCTATTAGGACCAAGAAGGGAAGAAGAAAATTCATAAAAATAAAGGTTCCAATTATCACTTACTTCTAGTAATACCTTTTCTCTTTAGCCATCTTCATTGATCACATCCTTGAGTGAAGAGGTACAAATGAATTTTCTGAGCTGGTGTACACTATTGAGTGTGTGAACTTTCAGTCCAGTATTAGGAAATTTAATCACAGGTCCCTGATGCTCATGCGGACATATATACAAAGCCAAACCCTATAGAAATTAATTAAGAGCTCCAAGCAAGGTTTTAAAAAAGGTAGTCATGCTAGTGCAAACAGATCCACCATGCATATGTGCAACTATGTGTTAGGAGCTAATGGTGAGTACTGACTGCCTGAACCCAAGACTTCTAAAATATCAATTTCATAGATCTCTATTTAGGAATATTTGCCATGATCTTAAAGGAAAAAACCTATCTCTCGTAGAACAATGGGGGACGTCATCTCTGCTCACATTTTGTGAGATGAGCACTGCAGGTGCTACTTCCCACACTTCATGATTGTTTGAGTCTGAGTTAGCACCTTCTTCCAATTATATCATCAATTTCAGAGCACTCGCCAACACTCAGTTCACTGATATCATGGGGACTTCACTTGTGGGAAGCACCCATACAGGATCTTTCCTACTATTTGCCTTAGATTACCTTTTCATCACTGCCACTAATTATATAAAAGTAATATGTGTTCTCTTATGAACCGTGGTTCATAAGATTTTCTCACTTACTCCTCCTGAAGGAATTCCTTTACTTTGTTGCATGGCATTCCAACTTTACAAAAAAAATTTCTACACTGACTTTTTACTAGATTATGAGGAAATATCATGGTACTATCCAAATATAGTTGAATTATTTATGTTAAGTTCTCCCAGTTTGTAAAGCTTTCAACAGTCCCTTCCAAGTACTCTATAACAGCTTTGCCTTCCTTGTTTTGTAAATCTCTTTTTGTGATACCAACAACCTCTGGAATTCCAACTTTTTTTATCATTCCTTTATATGTCTACACCAAAGGGTTGACACGCTGTATAAGTGCTGTCTAAAACTCCAGGCCCTTAGAATATCAGGAAATTTGGGCTTGGGCCCTAAATCACCACCATCTGGATCTGAGATATTGCTTAAGTACTCACTTTAAAGCAGCTTAAATAGTAAATAAGCTTTAAAAAATGTTTTTTCACATGAAATTTGGGTCACTGTTAATTCACATACTTGTTTTGAATACAGGGTGATGCTGTTTGTTTATACTTCCATGGGATTGTCATTTTTATGCAGAACCATTTGCTGTTGGGGTGAAGAGAATTTGAATATTACTAACCCATTTTTGTATTTTAAGATGAGTCATTAAAGTCAGGTGAGCATATCATTGAAAATGGACACCAATAAAATGGCATTCAGAATCAGTCCCAGTCACAGCTACATTGTTAGTAATTGTGAAGGAGAAGGGGTTAAAAAAAAAATAGAAATAGAAATCTCTTGCTTAATAGGTTTCACTATGGAAAAGTAGAACACCTCACTCAGCATTTTCTACCCTCAGGACCAGCACTTGCTGCTGAGTCATATCTCCCTCACCTCTAGAAACACAGGCAGCACCACAGGCTTCCTTCAGTCAGGAGCTGATCTGATCTGACATGCCTCAGCCAATAAGACTTGAGATTCTCTAAAGTAGAGGAGCGGTGACAGTTGGGAATAAATATAGAATAATTTGAGGCATGTAAGTTTTCTTAGGAGCCTCATCTCACACGGTGGATGGGTAACATTGATACCATTAGTTTTTAATTATTTCCCCCAGTAGACAGGTGTCACTTCTTAGCCTTGAATAACTCTGGAGCTTCCATAGCCTCTTTCCTGACAGTCTCATCTTTCAGAAGTATTCTTGTAGTTGAATGGATTTTTAATACTTCAACTATGTGTTCTTTGCTTCACTTAATCTAATTACTTATTATTTCCTGCTAATGAGCCCTTGTGCTTGTAAACTCAAGTCCCTGTGTGCTTGCCTGCTGCCATTTCCATCTCTGTCCCAGTTTCATTTCAGTTTGCCATTTGTGTGTGACTTTTATGATGACTCATATGCTCTCCAATTACATGCTGATTATAGATTATCAGGGACCTATCTAAGTGAATTTAATCTATAGAAATTATGGTTTAAAATAGATGAAGTTTTCCTTGCCCACAATATGAAGAAAATCACATGGTAAGTGATAGACACACATCCGTACCCAGTTTTCCTATTGAAGTTTGGGGGCAGAAATATAAGAAATTAGCAATGAACCTATGTTACAGTGACCAACATAAAAAGGTCTTTAAATTATTTTTTTTTTAAGATTTTATTTATTTATTTGACAGAGAGAGAATGAGAGAGAGAGAATACATGAGAGGGGATAGGGTCAGAGGATGAAGCAGACTCCCCGCCAAGCAGGGAGCCTGATGCGGGACTCGATCCGGGGACTCTGGGATCATGACCTGAGCCGAAGGCAGTTGCTTAACCAACTGAGCCACCCAGGCGCCCAGGTCTTTAAATTATTAATTTTTTAAAAATCTGACATCCTGAGTAAATTTCAGAAGTATCCATTTGGGTTCCATTTAATAAGGACATAAAAAGAACATAGTATATCCACTCTTATCTGTATAATGTTTATTAAAAGTATAACCACACAAACCCAAAGGAAGAGAGAAGCATAGCTAAATGAGTGATATTAAAATATATATGGATTATGGTAGGTATAAAGCATAGTGAAAGAGGCAAGCATCTACAATGCTCTTGGTGAGGGCTTCAAACTAGGAGGAGACAACCTGTCCAGAAGACTGTTTAAGAGGCTAGTACATTCACTATTGGATATAGGAAGTGTAGCTGAAAATAACATTATTATTCATTTAAATCTGTGATATTTAAAAGTCATCCAAACCCCTCCCCAAAGATATAGCATTTTCCCCAGCATGTGCACATTTTTGCCATCTAGGTTTTTACTCCCCAAGCAAACAAAACATAACAATGCCAAAAAGGGGGTTCTTCTTCATAGACATTGAATAAAGTATCTGAGGACAGTCACATGTAAATGTAAATGTGACTGTTATTAACCCAAAGCAAAACCCTCCTTTTACCAAGCACCCAGTCAGCATCATATTCACTCTTAGAATGAATCAGGAAAATTTCCTTGGAATTGGAAAATTCCACTTGGAAAATTAATAATTACCAGCTTTTTGAGGAAATGCCTAAAGTTAAAAAGAAAGATCATGATAAACACAAACAAAAACTGCCCCCAGAGGAAGCAGAGATGTTTCAGGGAACAGAAAATAATTTCAAATACATTTAATTACTACCCTCAAGAAGTTCAAGAGAGTATTACATCTATAAGACTATCAGGATTCTGCGGCGCCTGGGTGGCTCAGTCGTTAAGCATCTGCCTTCAGCTCGGGTCGTGGTCCCAGGGTCCTGGGATTGAGCCCCACATCGGGTTCCCTGCTCAGTGGGAAGCCTGCTTCTTCCTCTCCCACTCCCCCTACTTGTGTTCCTGCTCTTGCTATCTCTCTCTCTGTCAAATAAATAAATAAAATATTTTTTAAAAAGAATATCAGGATTCTTTTTAAAAGAAACACTTTAGAAAAATAAGGAATTATTGGAAATTTTTAAAACATTGTAATAAAATTAAGAATACATCAATACAAGTGTGGAATGGAAAATCAAGAAAATATGGCAGCACATAAAGTAAAAAGAGTAAGACAGGAAATGTGAAAAGTAAGATAAACTTTTTTTTTTAATCCAGGGGTGTGGTTGTTTATTATTTAATTGCTCCAGGAAGGATTAGTAGACAAAATTGAGTGCACAGAGGTGTAAAAGATATGCTTTTGAAGACTTTAATTGGAGCACCAGTCTTCAAGATAGTTTAAGACGTATTTAAGATTTTCTACATTCTTACCGATTTTTGCTTCTATCAGTGACTAAAAATGTCAGGATCTCCCGCTATGGTTACTGATTAGTCTCTTTCTCCTTGTGCTCTGAAATTTTAGACTAATTAATTAGGTATATGCAAACTTAAATTTTTTCTATCTTTTTTATATAACTTTAATTATTGTTAAAGCTTAACTATTTTCCTCTGATACTACTTTTTTCCTTAAAGTCAATTTGCCTGATAGTAATATGGCTACATGACTTTATTTTTTTTAATTAAGTTTTTTATTTGCAGTTGATTATAGATTCGCATGTGGATATAAGAATTCAGAAAGATCTAAGGTACCCTCTTCTCTCATGTTACCTAATGATAACATCTTTATACTTACAAAACTACAGTATCACTACTGATATTGACATAGTCAAGATACAGAATAGTTATAATTCTGCCTATATGAATGTTTTTTGGTAATTGTTTGCAAGGTGTATTTTTCTATTCTTTCTTATTTCAAACTCTCCATGTGTGAATGTTTTAAATATATCTCTTACAAGTAGCATATAGGTAGATTATAAAGACAGTCTTTGTCTTTCTTGCTTTTACAATTCTATTGAGATATAACTGATAAAACAATATAGTACACAATATACACATTTAAAGTGTATAGTCCTGTGAATTCACACACATGCATACACTTGTGAAACCAGTGTATAATATATATTTATATATAAATATATATATGTAATATATATTTTTAAATGCACATTTATAAATGCTCGCAAGTTTTCTTCCTAATCCATTTTTCCTTTGGCTTGATCCTCAGGCAACCACTAATCTGTTTTCTGTCATTGTAAATTAGTTTGAATTTCCTAGGATTTTATATAAAAGAAATCTTACATTATATACTTTCTTTTATCTGGCTTCTTTTATTTCAGCAAAATCACTTTAAGGTTCATACAAGTTGTTATATAAGCTGTCCCTTTGAGTTGATTATATGGATATACCACAATCTGTTCATTCATTTACCTATTGAGAAATATTTGAATTATTTTCTGTTTGGAGCTATTGACCAATACACCTGCTATAAATATTTAGCCACAAGTCTTTCTGTGTACACGTTTCATTTCTCTTGGAAAATAACTGGGAGTGGAATGACTGGGTCCTATGATAGTTGTATGTTTAACTTTTTTTTCTTCTTTTAAATTTAAATTCAATTAGCCAACATATAGTACATCATTAGTTTCAGATGTAGTGTTCAATAATTCTTAAGAAACTGCCAAACCTGGCTCTAAACTGGTCATGCCATTTTATATTCCAACCAGAAGATATGAGTGTCATTTTTTCCCACATTTTGTCAAAACTTGGAATGATCAGGCTTTTTAATTTTAGACATTTTAGTAGACTTTTAATGTTATCACACTGTGGAGTTATTTTGCATTTCTTTAATGATTATTGATATTGATATTATTTACTTACTGGTAATTTATCTATCTTCTTTGAATTTCCCAAATATTTTGCCCATTGAAAAATGGGTTTCAAATTTTAAAATTTGGGGGGTTTTTTCAAGATTTTATTTATTTATTAGAGAGAGAAACAGAGAAAGATAGAGCATGAGCAGGGGAGGGGGCAGAGGGAGAGGGAGTAGCAGGCTCCCCACTGAGTAGGGAACTCAATGAGATGAGAGTCCTGGGATCCAGCCCCAAGCAGAAGGTAGATGCTCAACCAACTGAGCCACCCAGGTGCCCCTAAAATTGTTTTTTGTTTGTTTGCTTTTTTTAAAGATTTTATTTATTTATTTATTTGACCAAGAGAGAGATAGCAAGAGCAGGAACACAAGCAGGGGGAGTGGGAGAGGGAGAAGCAGGCTTCCTGCGGAGCAGGGAGCCCGATGCGGGGCTCGATCCCAGGACCCTGGGATCATGACCTGAGCCGAAGGCAGACGCTTAACGACTGAGCCACCCAGGCGCCCTAAAATTGGTTTTTTAATGGGTTTTTTTCTTACTGAGTTTTGTGAGTTCTTTGTTGTAGATAGAATCCTTTATAAAATACATGACTTGAAAATACTTCCTTTTTAGTCTTTGACTTATATGTTCATTCCTTTAAAAAGCAAAGATTTTTAACTTTGAAGTCCCATTTATCATTTCTTCTTTGGGCCTTGTTTTTGGTGTCATAATTAAGAAATCTTTGCCAGAACCAGATCATAAATATTCTCCGCTGTTTCCTTTTAGTTTTTACATTTAGATCTATGATCCACTTTGAGTAGATTTTTATGTATTGTAGAAGATACGGATTGAAGTTAATTGCATACAGATAGTCAGTAGATCTAGTACCGTATGTTAAAAGGCTATCCTTTCTCCAGGGAATTTCATTTGTACCTTTTAAGAAAAATCAATTGTCGGGCACCTGGGTGGCTCAGTTGATTAAGCGACTGCCTTCGGCTCAGGTCATGATCCCAGGGTCCTGGGATCGAGCCCCGCATCGGGCTCCCTGCTCAGCTGGGGGTCTGCTTCTCCCTCTGACCCTCCCCCCTCCCATGCTCTCTGTCTCTCATTCTCTCTGTCCCAAATAAATAAATAAAATCTTAAAAAAAAAAAGAAAAAGAAAAATCAATTGTCCATGTATGTGTGGGTCTATTTCTGGAAACTTCATTTAGATCCACTGATATATTCTCTGTTTAACACTGATACCACACTGTCTAGATTACCAGAGTTCTATAACATGTCTTAAAATCAAGTAAAGGTAGTTCTTCCCAATATTTTTTTAATTGTTTTGAATAAATGTAGGGTCTTTGAATTTCTAGATGAATTTTAGAATCAGCTTGTAAACTCTATAAAATGTCTTGCTAAGGCTTTTATTGAGATTACATTAAACTTCTGAATAAATTTGGAAAGAATTTATGGTTGGCAATATTGAGTCTTTCTCTGAACTCAGAATATGGTGTATCAGTGGTTTGTAGCTGGTAATGTAAAGATCTTGAATATATTTTGTCAGGTTTATGCCATGGTGTTTCATACTCTTGATGTATTATAAATGTTATCTTTTCATTTCAATTTCTGTTTATTGATAAAATATATAAATAGAATTGCCTTTTTAAATATAGAGCTTATATCTTGCAGCATTTACCAAATCACTCATTAGTTCCACTAGCTCTGTGTATGTGTGTGTGTTTGTCAATTCTAATGGATTTTCTACATAGGAATCCTATTGTCTGTGGCAATTCAGAGGTTGAATATGGTATTTGTAAAACACTGGATGTCTTTAAACATGCACACTTGGAAAAGAGTCAGATAGAGCAGTGCAGTTAAGGGCAAGTATTTCCATTAACCTGGAAATGGTATGTATAAGGTGATATGGTAGGAAGAAAGTCAGGTTAGGACCAGTTTTCAGAAGGTCTTGACTACCAATCTAAGAAGGATTTTTTACAAATATTCCTTTAAAAAATGGATAAATGTCAGGCATTACAATATTTTAGGCAGTTCAAGTCTATGATTTGTTCAATATTGTTTTGGGCTATTGGAGATGACCATGGTGGATAAAGTGATTTCTAAAATGAGTAAACAGGAAAAAAAATGGTTATTACTCATGGCCCTACTGACAGGCACGGAAATATTTCATTCATTTTTAAACTGCAAACTTCCTTGACACTGATGATCTATCACAGGGATAGGGTCTACTGTGCAAATAAAGTGACATATAAATAAATAAACCATTGCTCATCTGTCCTTGTCACTTTTACTGACCTGGAGTTCTAGACAAATAGTGATTGATGGGTATTACTTTTGACTTTGCCATATTTCTATAAAGAAATATCATGGACTTGTGCATTACCATTTTCAAATTGCAGTTTGGCCTCTGTCCTCTGTCTCCTCCACATTATTACTCCATATACAGATGGAAATATAAACTTATTGGCACATAAAAGGCAATTTGAACTTATTAAATCATGACACTGAAACACAGATTCTCCTCTGTACCAATTTGGTATATGTCGTATATATATGTTTATATGTAACACATTACTGTTTTTATTACTGGCACACAAGGAAAAAGCTTAGTTTTTACTCTTTGGTCTGGAGGGTTTCTAATCTTTTCCCCTCAGGAAAAAAATTCTCCGTTTTACGTTTTAGGAGTGGGTCAGAAGTATAAAGTACTTTGGAGAAGTGATTCTTTGGGTGAGAGCCAGATGAGAGTTTGTGTGCATTGTCCTTCGAACAGGGATTGCATCTGCAGCATCTGCTTATAGAGGTCAAATTATTATCATGCCTTGAAGATTGCCTTTGGCTTTTATGCAGTTGTTAGAATGGCTTTGTTTTGAAATACCAACAGCTCTTTTCTTTGCATTCGTGAGCACCTGCTCTGTAATCACATGCCTTCTCTCTAGGCGCGGCTGCTGCTGCTGCTGTTGGCCAAGTTTTACTGGAATATATGACAAGTATTATGAAAATGATTTTACATACAGTATATGCAGTCCTCATTTATTGCTGTGTAATAAGTTTCACTAAATTTTAGCAGCTTAAAACAATGAAATTTACTGTCTTAAAGTTTCTGAGGGTCAGGGATCTGGGAGCCATGTAGCTGGCTGGTTCTGGCTCAGACCTTCTTGTGTTTGGAATAAAGCTCTCAGTCAGTGCTGCCGTCATTTGAAGCCTGGAGGATCTGCTTCCAAGCTCACTCACATAGCTGGGTATCTGATTTAATCCTCCAGTAACTTCATTAGGTATGTACTCTTAATGTTCTCATCGTACAGATGTGGAGACTGAGGCCTAATGAGGAACTTAACTCTAGTCTAACGCCACTGTGTTTGGTTTTATCAACTATGGCTAAGTCTCCTAGTGAATGGAAAATAATTTGGGGTGTTTACAATGATTACTTCTTTTGTTGGAGAAAATAAAATCTACATTTACTTTAAAGGGGGATCCAACTCCTTCACTCATCTGACACAGTTGAGTACTCTTGTGTTTTTAATCTTCACATTTATTCATATTATCCTGAATCCATACATGAGGTGTTCTGGATCAAAGATAGATTTCTTATTAAGTACTTCACAGTAAATAATAAATGAGTTATTCTCCCTATGCACTATTCCCTACCCCTAGAGTGACAAGTTAAGAGCCAAGTCAATTCTCTTACCTGAGTGGCCAGACTCATCTATAGGCAAAGAAGGAGAAAAATTACTTTTCTCTGCTTATCAAGTGGTAGGAGACATGTGTCTATTCAACTCTTCAAAGGGTCTCCTTCTTGCTCCAGCCCTTTGGTACATAAATGAAACCTTTGGAGAAGCCAGAGACTATCTCCAGAGACTGCCTAATTCTTTCTTGAAATGAAAACATCTAGAAAGATAGCAGTTGCAGTCTTCATGGCACATTGAAGGGTTAACATAGGAACCTAGTCTAGGTTGTAGCCATCAGCCCTCTTGTCAAGATAAGAGTTTTATTATCCTTTTGAGTCAGAGCAATTTACTAGACCAATGGCTACAGATATAATTCTCATGGTATGTGACGAGTCTCAGGGGGCTAGAGCTTTTTACTGGAATGCTGAGAAAGTGAAGGCAGTTTTATTTCTCTACAGGGACCTACTGAGAGGCTATGGGGCCTCTCTCTTTTCTGAACAGCTTCATTATTCCCCCAGTGTCTTTTTAATGAAAGCTCTTTCTAAAAGGACTTATAGATTTGTATTCACCTATCACTTTACATATGAGAACTAATTATTTGAGGTATGTCTGTGTTAGGTGCATCATTTATCATCAAAGCACTTCACAAAAGTTTTGCACATTAGTCAAGTATTTGTGTTATTAATCCAGATGATTAATAATGATATCTCTAAAGTGACTTCCAGATCTATAACTATGTATTAATCCCGTTTTATAAACAATAGCAATAATAATAGCACATATTTATTTATCACTTACTATATGTCAGGCACTGTTCTAGGTGTGTTACACAAATTATTTTAATGTTCATAATCTCAAGTAACCTATGTAATGGCTCATTACTATCCCTATAATGGGTAAGCTAAAGTACAGAAGTCTATGTATCTTATCCGAGATGAAGCACTGGGAAGGTGCAGAACTGAGATTTAAACCCAGGCACTTTGACTCCATATTGCAAGCTCTTAACTATTGTATGAATTCTCTATGGTTCATTACTTCACAAACATTTATTTTGCACCTTCTATAAGCCAAGCAATGTTTTAGGCCCTGTGGATACATCACTGAAGAAAATATTAAAAGCCCCTACATTCATAGAGCTTATTTCCTGGTTAATACCAGGGTGGTCAGGTAAGGAAATAAAACTAAGCCAATAAACATATGTATGATATAATATTAAATTGGTAAGTACTGTGGGAAAAAAATTAAACAGAGTTGGAAAATAGAGTCGAAAAGGAGCTGATATTTTAGAATTGTGAGGGACGATACTATTTTTGATATATGAGTTGTTACTCAAACTGTGGATAATATGATAAATTAAGCCCATCAAGAACACTTTTTAAACAAACTATAGAATAGAATAAAATCAATTTGAAAAGATGCCAGAATTCATCACATAAACGTACTTTTTCATAAGGTTATTTCCTTCACTGTGAGTACATGTATGTGTGTACTGAATCATAAAGTCCATCATATTCCTTTCTATGTGTCATTTTTAAAAAGGTGGTTTTGTTGTTGTTGTTGTTGTTTGACACTCTGAGGAACCAGCAGGAAGGCCACTGAGGCTGGTGGTCAGGGACTGGGAGAAAGTGGGTGGAAATGAAATCAGAAGTGGGCATGTACCAGAAAACCTGCAAGGCTCTGTGAGCCACAGCAAAATTTTTGGCTTTCTTATAAGTGAAATGGGAAGGCATTTGAGAGTTTTGAGTAGAGTAGACATGATCTGATTTACTTTCTAGAAGGGTCATTTTGGCTGCTATATCAAAATAGATTGTATGTGAGCAAGGACTGAGCCAAATTAAAATGGAACGTAGTTTCACACAGTTGTATCAGTAAGAGTAGAAATGGGATAGAGAATTTCTGATTCATGGAATCATAGAAATAGAATTTTAGACTAAGGGTAACCTAAACATTATTTATGTTTGTAGAAAAATGCTTTTTGTACAAACAATTCTGTTTCTATATCACTTAAAAAGATTAAGCTGTTCTGTTTCATCTACTGAAAAGGAAACCCACAGTATTAATGAAGTAGTGTGCCCTGAAGGTCAGGATCATAGCTATAAAGGGAGTAACATTTTGAAAACTATTGATGTACTTTTTCTGTTGTCTTTCTCACACATGACCATTAGAAGCATCCTTTCATCAGCATGGAGATGAGCATCTATTAGAAAGGAATACATAGTGAAAGACTAAGGTATCATTTGGCTTCCAACATTCAGGAACAGAATTTTGCAAATAAACTAGTTTATTGTAAAAGAATTGTTCAAAATTCCTTAATTTCTTAATTTGGTATTTCAGAAGAATATATGGTAGGCAAGCAAAGCAGAGAAAATGGGGAAAGACCACTCTTAGGTTGTGGCAAGGAAACGAAAGGGAAAAAGACGAACGACGTATGCGTTCATACCTAACATTCTCATAATTCAGATTTTGCCACAGAGAGAAAGAGATGTGTTAGATAAGTGAAAATGACATACCACACACATACATACTCATACCACACACACACAGTCTTTAAGACCCTAGAAACAAAAGGTCCTATCATAGACTGCTGCTATCCCAACCTGGATCACAGCCCCTCAAGTTAGCAGAACAGAGAGGTCAGACACAGGAAGGGACTTCCCATCATGCCTGTTTCCCCTGTGACATAGAGGCAGCTGAGAGTCTGGCTGTAGCACTTACCCCAGAGTGTTGTTGTACTGGAGTGAGGTGCAATGAGGGTGACAAGACAGGCCACTTTAGGGCCATTGGAAGCCCCAGCCAGACTTTAGAAGTATCTGTGGCCTCTTTGGGAACCCCAGAGACTGAGACTGAGGCTGACAGGCCCTGACTAAATCAGAGAGCCCAGCTCAGGATTGAGGGATGATTGTCCAGCAGGACAAGCATGTCCAGGTGAACTTTCATCCAGAAAACCAGAGAACACTGAGGGTATCGTAAGCAGAACCGATTTTTTTCTACCTCTCTGAAACCATCCTATAGTGTTAGTGAAGAGGAGTCTCAGAGAATCCAAGAATTGTTATCTGAAAGAGTCTGAACATTACTATGTAAAGTGTCTTTTTAATTACTAGGTCAGACTAAGCGTGGCCTAGTTATAGATTGGAGTTTATCCTCACTAACAGGAAGGTGTTTCTCAGGGAGAAATGACCAGAATGTTCACTGGCAAAATAAATTTTTTCTGCATATGCAAGGTGCAGTGTAAGTTAGATATTGTAAAAGCACAACACAGTTTGTTACCATCTATTGGCTGTTTGCTATGTATGCCTGGCCTAACTGACTCCAGAGTCTGTAACCTTAAACACCACTCCCCATTGTCTGTTTAACCACAAAAATACAGAAGAAAGATGCCATTATAACCCAAGAGCCATAGGAATGCCTACACTGGATTCTAGGGGATACTTTGAGTTAGATAGATAAACAGGCTTAGGCATGGGGACAAGGGGCAGGGGGTTACAATAAGTACATCTTCAGACCCAGTTATTTGGAAATGTATCAAACACATATCTGATCCTGATTTTTTTTTATTCTTATGTTAATCCCCATACATTACATCATTAGTTTTAGATGAAGTGTTCCATGATTCATTGTTTGTGCATAACACCCAGTGCTCCATGCAGAATGTGCCCTCCTCAATACCCACCACCAGGCTAACCCATCCTCCCACCCCCCCTCCCCTCTAGAACCCTCAGTTTGTTTTTCAGAGTCCATCGTCTCTCATGGTTCATCTACCCCTCCAATTTCCCCCGCTTCATTCTTCCCCTCCCGCTACCTTCTTCTTTTTTTTTTTTTTCTTAACATATATTGCATTATTTGTCAAACACGTATCTGGAGAAATGTTATTCAGAGCCTTCTACATGCCAACCTCTGGGGATGCCAGGATAAAGTAGGCTGAGGTCTGGAGGGATGGGTATCCTTGGAGAGGCATCACAGTGGCGAGACATCCATGACTTCATGGAAGCATGTGGTAGAAAGTCATCCTTCTGCTACTGACAGTTCCCCCAAACAGCTTTCTGGCACCATAGTCTAAAACTGGGCCTTTCAATCATGCAGAAAATGGAGCCATCCTGAAAAACCAGATTATTCTTCTTGAAATGTGTGGTAGAATTCCCCTGGGAAGCCATCTGGCCCTGGGCTTTTGTTTTTTGGGAGATTTTTGATGACTGCTTCAATTTCCTTAGTGGTTATAGGTCTGTTTAGGTTTTCTATTTCATCCTGGTTCAGTTTTGGTAGTTGATACATCTCTAGGAATGCATCCATCTCTTCCAGGTTATCTAATTTGCTGGTATAGAGTTGCTCATAATATGTTCTTATAATTGTTTGTATTTCTTTGGTGTTGGTTGTGATCTCTCCGCTTTCATTCATGATTTTGTTGATTTGGGTCATTTCTCTTCTCTTTTGGATAAGTCTGGCCAGGGGTTTATCAATCTTGTTAATTCTTTCAAAGAACCAGCTCCTAGTTTCGTTGATCTGTTCTACTGTTCTTTTAGTTTCTATTTCATTGATTTCTGCTCTGATCTTTATTATTTCTCTTCTCCTGCTGGGTTTAGGCTTTATTTGCTGTTCTTTCTCCAGCTCCTTTAGGTGTAGGGTTAGGTTGTGTACTTGAGACCTTTCTTGTTTCTTGAGAAAGGCTTGTATTGCTATATACTTTCCTCTTAGGACTGCCTTTGCTGCATCCCAATGATTTTGAACAGTTGTGTTTTCATTTTCATTGGTTTCCATGTATTTTTTTAATTCTTCTTTAATTTCCTGGTTGACCCATTCATTCTTCAGCAGGATGCTCTTTAGCCTCCATGTATTTGAGTTCTTTCCGACTTTCCTCTTGTGATTGAGTTCTAGTTTCAAAGCATTGTGATCTGAAAATAGGCAGGGAATGACCCCAATCTTTTGGTACCAGTTGAGACCTGATTTATGACCTAGGATGTGATCTATTCTGGAGAATGTTCCATGGGCACTAGAGAAGAATGTGTATTCCGTTGCTTTGGGATGGAATGTTCTGAATATGTCTGTGAAGTCCATTTGGTCCAGTGTGTCATTTAAAGTCTTTATTTCCTTGTTGATCTTTTGCTTAGACGATCTGTCCATTTCAGTGAGGGGGGTGTTAAAGTCCCCCACTATTATTGTATTGTTGTCGATGTGTTTCTTTGCTTTTGTTATTAATTGCCTTATATAACTGGCTGCTCCCATGTTAGGGGCATAGATATTTACAATTGTTAGATCTTGTTGTTGGATAGATCCTTTAAGTATGATATAGTGTCCTTCCTCATCTCTTATTACAGTCTTTGGTTTAAAATCTAATTTGTCTGATATAAGGATTGCCACCCCAGCTTTCTTTTGGTGTCCATTAGCATGGTAAATGGTTTTCCACCCCCTCACTTTCAATCTGGGGGTGTCTTTGGTTCTAAAATGAGTCTCTTGCAGACAGCATATCGATGGGTCTTGTTTTTTAATCCAGTCTGTTAGCCTGTGTCTTTTGATTGGGGCATTTAGCCCATTTACATTCAGGGTAACTATTGAAAGATAGGAATTTACTGCCATTGTATTGCCTGTAAGGTGACTGTTACTGTATATTGTCTGTGTTCCTTTCTGGTCTATGTTGCTTTTAGGCTCTCTCTTTGCTTAGAGGACCCCTTTCAAGATTTCCTGTAGGGCTGGTTTCGTGTTTGCAAATTCCTTTAGTTTTTGTTTGTCCTGGAAGCTTTTTATCTCTCCTTCAATTTTCAATGACAGCCTAGCTGGATAGAGTATTCTTGGCTGCATATTTTTCTCATTTAGTGCTCTGAATATATCCTGTCAGTCCTTTCTGGCCTGCCAGGTCTCTGTGGATAGGTCTGTTGCCAATCTAATGTTTCTACCCTTGTAGGTTACATATATCTTTTCCCGAGCTGCTTTCAGGATTTTCTCTTTGTCTATGAGACTCGTAAGTTTTACTATTAGATGTCAGGGAGTTGACCTATTTTTATTGATTTTGAGAGGGGTTCTCTGTGCTTCCTGGATTTTCATGCCTGTTTCTTTCCCCAAATTAGGGAAGTTCTCTGCTATAATTTGCTCCATTATACCTTCTGCCCCCCTCTCTCTTTCTTCTTCTTCTGGGATCCCAATTATTCTAATGTTGTTTCGTCTTATGGTATCGCTTATCTCTCGAATTCTGCCCTCGTGATCCAGTAGTTGTTTATCTCTCTTTTTCTCAGCTTCTTTATTTTCCATCATTTCATCTTCTATATTACTGATTCTCTCTTCTGCCTCATTTATTCTAGCAGTTAGCGCCCCCATTTTTGATTGCACCTCATTAATAGCCTTTTTGATTTCTACTTGGTTGGATTTTAGCTCTTTTACTTCTCCAGAAAGGGTTTCTCTAATAACTTCCATATTTTTTTCAAGCCCAGCTAGTATCTTTAAAGTGATGATTCTGAACTCTAGATCTGACATCGTACTAATGTCCGTATTGAGTAGGTCCCTGGCAGTCGGTACCACCTCTTGTTCTTTTTGTTGAGGTGATTTTTTCCGTCTCGTCATTTTGTGCAGAGGAGAATAGATTAATGAGAGAACAAAATGCTAGCAGAGTAACCACGTCCCCAGAAAATATACTTTAAACAAATCAGAAAAGACCTGAAGCAGTGGGATAAGAAAGGGAAAGAGAGAAAAAAGAAAAAGATAAAGATAAAGATAAAAACAAAAACAAACAAAACAAAACAACAACAACAAAAGGAAAACCAGAATGTGATCAAATATGATCTATATGGTATATAGATCAGTGCCACACACTAGATTTGGGGTGTATTTTGGTCTTTTAGAAGAAAGTGCCTCCCAAAATTTTAAAGAAAGAAAAACTTATATATGTACAAAAATAAGGGTTGATATGATGAAGGGATGGAATATGACTGTAAAAATGGAAATTATAAAAAATTTTATAAAAGGAATTGATAAGAAGTTGTTTGAAAAAAGAAAGAAGAGGATTTAAAAAAAGAAAAAAGAAAAAGAGAAAAAAAAGGGAGAGGATGTGATCAGGCAGGGGAATAGAAAACACCATATACTAGAGATTTAGGGTATATTTTAATCTGTTAGAAGAAACTATCTCAAAATTTTAAAGAGAGAACAACTTATATATATAAGCTAAAAATATGGGTAACTACTATGAAGGGATAGAATATGACTCTAAAAATGAAAAATAAAAATTTTTTTTTTAAAAAAGGGATTGATAAGATGTTGGTTCAAAAAGGGAAAAAGAAAAATTCAAAAAGAAATAAAAAGACAAAAAAGACAGTTAAAAAAAATTAACTTTAAAAGACTAAAGAATCATGGTAAAAAAGCCGTGAATTCTATGTGCAGTATTCCCCTAGCGCTGGAGTTCTGCCGTTCTCATTGATCAGTAAACTTGGTCTTGGCTGGCTGTTCTCGCTGATCTTCTGGGGAGGGGCCTGTTGCCGTGGTTTCCAAATGTCTCTGCCGGAGGCGGAATTGCCCCGCCCTTGCCGGGCTCGGGCTAAGTAATCTGCTCGGGTTTGCTCTCCGGGGCTTTTGTTCCCTGCGAGCTTTCCGTACAGCTTTGCAGGCGGAGAGTGGAAATGGCGGCCTCCCAGTCTCTGCCCCGGAGGAGCCAAGAACTCGGGGCCCTGCTCCTCAGTGAGTCCCCAGGAAAAGCAGTCACTCCCGTCTCCCCGGTCTCTGGCCGCTCTCCGTGCTCGCCCGGCCTGTGACTGCGCGCCTCTATCTCCGGCACCCGACCCCGGGTGGAGTCTCCAAACCCAGCAGATCCCTGCGGTGCACTCCCGCGCGGCTCCTCCCCGGGGAGGCAGGTGAGTCTCCCCGGATCTGCCGCTTGTTGGGTCCCTGCTGGGGGAGCAGGGGCCCGACTGGGCCGCGGATCACGGTTTAGGGCGACCCCGAGCGGAGAGCCCGCGCCTGGGCTCCGCCTCTGCAGCCGGCTTCCCTGCTCCGTTACCTGGGAGCTCTGCCACACTCAGGCACCCCTGGTCTTTCTGTGACCCCAAGTGTCCTGAGACCACACTGTCCCGGAGGGTTCCACCCCCCACTTAGCCACCAGAGTGACGTCCCTCGGCGGAGCAGACTTTTAAAAGTTCCGATTTTGTGCTCCGCGGCTCTATCACTTGCCAGAAGCGGCCGACGGAGGCCCCTCCCCCGCCGTCTATCCTCCCGAATATGGCCTCGGATTCACTTCTCCGCACGTCCTACCTTCCAGAAAGTGGTCGCTTTTCTGTTCAGAGAGTTGTTGCTCTTCTTTTCTTCGATCTCCTGTTGAGTTTGTAGGTGTTCAGAATGGTTTGATCCCTATCCAGCTGAATTCCTGAGAGGAGACGAAATCCAGGTCTCCTACTCCTCCGCCATCTTGCTCCGCCCCCCGTGGTGTGTAATTTTTTAAAATTAAGACTAATGCACAGGTTAAATAATCCAAAAAAATACTCACTTAATTAAAGCCTCATATTTTAAACTTCAAAGCAATTATCAACCATATTTCTCCTTCCAAGTATGACTACAGTCATATTTTGGTATAATTTTGAAAAAGAAATCTCTCACATGAAAATTCCTTCACATCCAGTCAATAGAATAATTTTTTTTGTTCTTTTTTTTAAATTAACATATAATGTATTATTGGTTTCAGAGGTACAGATTTCTGATTCATCAGTCTTATATAATACCCAGTGCTCATTCCATCACATGCCCTCCTTAATGTCCATCACCCAGTTACTCCATCCCTCACCCTCTTCCCCTCGAGCAACCCTCAGTTTGTTTCTTATGATTAAGAGTCTCTTATGGCTTGTCTCCCTCTCTCGTTTCATCTTTTCTTATTTTTTCCTCTCTTCCCTTATGATTCTGTTTTGTTTCTTAAATTCCACATACCAGTGAGATCATATGATAATCATCTTTCTCTGACTTATTTCGCTTAGCATCATACCCTCTAGTTCCATCCATATCATTACAAATGGCAAGATTTCATTTTCTGATGGCTGAGTAATATTCTATTGTATATATATACCACATCTTCTTTATCCATTCATCTGTTGATGGACATCTTGGCTCTTTCCATAGTTTGGCTATTGTGGACATTGCTGATATAAACATTGGAGTGCACATTCAGATCACTACATTTGTGTCTTTGGGGTAAATACCCAGTAGTACAATTGCTGGGTCGTACAGTAGGTCTATTTTCAACTTTTTTAGGAACCTCCAAACTGTTTTCTAGAGTGGCTGTACCAGCTTGCATTCCTACCAACAGTGTAGGAAGGGAGGGTTCCCCTTTCTCTGCATCCTCGCCAACATCTGTTGTTTCCTGACTTGTTAATTTTAGCCATTCTGACTGGTGTGAGATGGTATCGCATTGTTGTTTTGATTTGTATTTCCCTGATGCCGAGTGTGTGGAGCATTTTGTCATGTGTGAGTTGGCCATTTGGATGTTTTCTTTAGAGAATGTCTGTTCCTGTCTTCTGCCCATTTCTTGATTGGATTATTTATTCTTTGGGTGTTGAGTTTAATAAGTTCCTTATACATTTTGGATACTAGCCCTTTATCTGATATGTAATTTGCAAATATCTTCTCCCATTAGGTCGGTTGTCTTTTGGTTTTGGTCTACTGTTTCCTTTGCTATGCAAAAGCTTTTTATCTTGATGATGTCCTAATAGTTCATTTTTGCCTTTGTTTCCCTTGCCTTTGGGGACATATCTAGCAAGAAGTTGCTGTGGCAGAGGTCGAAGAGGTTGCTGTCTATGTTCTCCTCTAGGATTTTGAAGGATTCCTGTCTCACATTTGGGTCTTTCATCCATTTTGAGTCTATTTTTGTGTGTGGTGTAAGGAAATGGTCCAGTTTCATTCTTTTGCATGTGGCTGTTTCATTCTTCTTCAAGTTCCCATTACCATTTGTTAAAGAGACTGTGCTTTTTCCATTGGATATTCTTTCCTGCTTTGTTGAAGATTAGTTGACCATAGAGTTGAGGGTCTATTTCTGGGCTGTCTATTCTGTTCCATTGATCTATGTGTCTGTTTTTGTGCCAGTACCATACTGTCTTGATGATTACAGCTTTGTAATAGAGCTTAAGTCTGGAATTGTGATGCCGCCAGCTTTGCTTTTCTTTTTCAACATTCCTCTGGCTATTCAGGGTCTTTTCTGATTCCATACAAATTTTAGGATTATTTGTTCGAGCTCTGGGAAATGCTGATGGTATTTTGATAACGATTGCATTGAATGTGTAGATTGCTCTGAGGGCGTAGGGTTAGAGGGAGAAGCAGACTCCCCGCCGAGCAGGGAGCCCGATGTGGGACTCGATCCTGGAACTCCAGGATCATGACCTGAGCTGAAGGCAATCGCTTAACCAACTGAGCCACCCAGGCGCCCAACAATTGTTAGATCTTCTTATTGGATAGACCCCTTAAGTATGATATAGTGTTCTTCCTCATCTCTTATTATAGTCTTTGGTTTAAAATCTCATTTGTCTGATATAAGGATTGCCACCCCAGCTTTCTTTTGATGTCCATTAACATGATAAATGGTTTTCCACCCCCCTCTTTAAATCTGGAGGTGTCTTTGGGTCTAACATGAGTCTCTTGCAGACAGCATATTGATGGGTCTTGCTTTTTTATCCAATCTGATAGCCTGTGTCTTTTGATTGGGGCATTTAGCCCATTTACATTCAGAGTAATTATTGAAAGATATGAATTTAGTGCTGTTGTTTTACCTACAAAGTAACTGTTACTGTATATTGTCTCTGTTCCTTTCTGGTTTTTGTTACTTTGGGGCTCTCTCTTTGCATAGAGGATCCCTTTTAGTATTTCTTATAGGGCTGGTTAGGTGATCACAAATTCTTTTAGTTTCTGTTTGTCCTAGAAGATTTTTATCACTCCTTCTATTTTGAATGACATCCTAGCTGTTTAAAAGTATTCTTGGCTGCATATTTTTCTCATTTAGCACCCTGAATATATCATGCCAGTCCGTTCTGTCTTGCCAGGTGTGTGTAGTTAGGTCTGCTGTCAATAATGTTTCCACCAGTGTAAGTTACAGACATTTTGTCCCGAGCTGCTTTCAGGATTTTCTCTTTGTCTCTGAGATTTGTAAACTTCACTATATTATGTGTTGGGGTGTTGACCTATCTTTATTGATTTGGGGGGGGGGGTTCTATGTGCCTCCTGGATTTTGATGCCTGTTTCCTTCCCCAGATTAGGGAAGTTCTCCACTATAATTTGCTCCAAAATACCTTTTGCCTGTCTCTCTCTTTCCTCTTCTTTTGGGATCCTAATTATTGTAATATTGTTTTGCTTTATGGTATCATTTATCTCTCAATTTCTCCCCTCCTGATCCAGTAGTTTCTTTTTTTAATCTTATTTTATTATGTTATGTTAGGCACCATACAATACATCTTAGTTTTTGATGTAGTGATCCATGATTCATTGTTTTCATATAACATCCAGTGCTCCATACAGTGGGTGCCCTCCTTAATACCCATCACTCGGCTAACCTATCCCCCCACCCACCTCCCCTCTATAATCCTGTTCGTTTCTCAGAGTCCATAGTCTCTCATGGCTCATCTCTCCCTCCGAATTCTCCCCTTGATTTTTCCCATCCTTCTCCTAATGTCCTTCATGCTGTTCCATATGTTCCACAAAAAAGTGAAACCATATGATAATTGACTTTCTCTGCTTGACTTATTTCACTTAGCATAATCTCCAGTTCCCATCCATGTTGATGTAAAAGTTTGATATTCATCCTTTCTGATGGCTGAGTAATATTCCATTGTATATATGGACCACATCTTCTTTATCTATTCATCTGTTGAAGCGCGTCTCGGCTCTTTCCACAGTTTGGCTATTGCGATATATTTACATGTAATGGAAACATGAAAAAGTTTTATTAAACAATTGTTCATAGCTGTGTAGACATTTTAATTCAGTTTCCAAAGCTCTCAAAGTGTATTTTTGGAGTACGGAGTGATATCGGTTTGGGGTGTTACTTACGGTTCCAAATGACTCGATTGTCCACATACTTAGATCTTTCCACAGGGATCAGGTTTGTGTTAAATGCTGTATGTTAACTATGACTGGAATTCTGTCATTTCCATGCAGACATTGCTTCTATGAAAATTGGGGTGGATATGGCCCTTCTTTTCACTATATCTGTGTCTTTGGGGCCAATACCAGTAGTGCAATTGCTGGGTCATAGGGTAGCTCTATTTTTAATTTTTTGAGGAACTTCCACACTGTTTTCCAAAGTGGCTATACCAACTTGCATTCCCACCAACAGTGTAAGAGGGTTCCCCTTTCTCCACAACCTTTTAACATTTGTTGTTTTTTGTCTTGTCAATTTTTCCCATTCTAACTGGTGTAGGTGGTATCTCAATGTGGTTTTGATTTGAATTTCCCTGATGGCTAATGATGAACATTTTTTCATATGTCTGTTAGCCATTTGTATGTCTTCTTTGGAGAAGTGTCTGTTCATGTCTTCTGCCCATTTTTTGACTTGATTATTTGCTTTTTGGGTATTCAGTTTGAGAAGTTTTTTATACATCTTGGATACCAGCCCTTTATCTGTAGTGTCATTTGCAAATATCTTCTCCCATTCTGTGGGTTGCTTCTTTGTTTTGTTGCCTGTTTCCTTTGCTGTGCAGAAGCTTTTTATCTTGATGAAGTCCCAGAAGTTCATTTTTGCTTTTGTTTCACTTGCCTTTGGAGATGTATCTTGATAGAAGTTGCTGCGGCCAATGTCAAAAAGGTTACTGCCTATGTTCTCCTCTAGGATTTTGATGGATTCCTGTCTCACATTGAGGTCTTTCACCATTTAGAGTTTATTTTTGTGTATGGTGTAAGAGAATGGTCCAGTTTCATTCTTCTATATATAGGTGTCCAATTTTCCCAGCACCATTTATTGAAGAGACTGTCTTTATTCCATTGCATATTGCATATTTTTTCCTGCTTTGTCGAAGATTAGTTGACCATAGAGTTGAGGGTCCATATCTGGGCTCTCTATTATGTTCCTTTGGTTTATATGTCTGTTTTTGTGCCAGTATCATGCTGTCTTGGTGATCACTGCTTTATAATACAGCTTGAAATCAGACAACGTGATGCCCCCAGCTTTGTTTTTCTTTTTCAACATTTCCTTAGCGATTTGGGTCTTTTCTAATTCCACACAAATTTTAGGATTGTTTGTTCCAGCACTTTGAAAAATGTCTTTGGAATTTTGATCGGGTTGGCATTGAAGGTATTGATTGCTCTTTGTAGCATAGACATTTTATCAATGTTTATTCTTCCGATCCATGAGCATGGAATGTTTTTCCATCTTTTTGTTCTTCTTCAATTTCTTTCCTGAGTGGTCCATAGTTCCTAGAGTATAGATCCTTTACCTCTTTGGTTAGGTTTATTCCGAGGTATCTTATGGGGTTCTTTTATTGTTATGTTAATCACCATACATTACATCATTAGTTTTTGATGTAGTGTTCCATGATTCATTGTTTGTGCATAACACCCAGTGCTCCATGCAGAACGTGCCCTCTTTAATACCCATCACAGGCTGACCCATCCCCCACCCCCCTCCCCTCTAGAACCCTGTTTGTTTTTCAGAGTCCATCGTCTCTCATGGTTCGTCTCCCCCTCCAATTTCCTCCCCTTCATTCTTCCCCTCCTGCTATCTTCTTCTTTTTTTCTTAACATATATTGCATTATTTGTTTCAGAGGTACAAATCTGTGATTCAACAGTCTTGCACAATTTACAGCGCTCACCATAGCACATACCCTCCCCAGTGTCTATCACCCAGCCACCC
Organism: Mirounga leonina; assembly: GCF_011800145.1. Classification (NCBI taxonomy): domain Eukaryota; kingdom Metazoa; phylum Chordata; class Mammalia; order Carnivora; family Phocidae; genus Mirounga; species Mirounga leonina. The sequence goes on from NW_023270426.1 coordinate 15,561,031, forward strand.
CATCCCTCCCAACCCACCCCACGCCACACTCCAGCAACCTTCAGTTTGTTTCCTGAGATTAAGAATCTTTTGGTACTGGTTGAGACCTGATTTCTGACCTAGGATGTGATCTATTCTGGAGAGTGTTCCATGGGCACTAGAGAAGAATGTGTATTCTGTTGCTTTGTTCTGAATAGATCTGTGAAGTCCATTTGGTCCAGTGTGTCATTTAAAGTCTTTATTTCCTTGTTGATCTTTTGCTTAGATGATCTGTCCATTTCAGTGAGGGGGGTGTTAAAGTCCCCCACTATTATTGTATTGTTGTCAATGTGTTTCTTTGCTTTTGTTACTAATTGCCTTATATAATTGGCTGCTCCCATGTTAGGGGCCTAGATATTTACAATTGTTAGATCTTCTTGTTGGTTAGACCCTTTAAGTAGGATATAGTGTCCTCCCTCATCTCTTATTACAGTCTTTGGTTTAAAATCTAATTTGTCTGATATAAGGATTGCCACCCCAGCTTTCTTTTGGTGTCCATTAGCATGGTAAATGGTTTTCCACCCCTCACTTTCAATCTGGGGGTGTCTTTGGGTCTAAAATGCATCTCTTGCAGACAGTATATCAATGAGTCTTGTTTTTTAATCCAATCTGATAGCCTTGTCTTTTGATTGGGGCATTTAACCCATTTCCATTCAGGGTGACTATTGAAAGATATGAATTTAGTGCCATTGTATTGCCTGTAAGGTGATTGTTACTGTATGTTGTCTGTGTTCCTTGCTGGTCTTTGTTGTTTTTAGGCTCTCTCTTTGCTTAGAGGACCGTTTTCAATATTTTTTGTAGGGCTGGTTTCGTGTTTGCAAATTCTTTCAATTTTTGTTTGTCCTGGAAGTTTTTTATCTCTCCTTCTATGTTCAATGACAGCCTAGCTGGATATAGTATTTTTGGCTGCATATTTTTCTCATTTAGTCCTCTGAATATATCATGCCAGTCCTTTCTGGCCTGCCAGGTCTCTGTGGATAGGTCTGTTGCAAATCTAATGTTTCTACCATTGTGGGTTACATATCTCTTCTCCCAAGCTGCTTTCAGGATTGTCTCTTTGTCTCTGAGACTTGTAAGTTTTACTATTAGATGTCGGGTGTTGACCTATTTTTATTGATTTTGAGAGGGGTTCTCTGTGCCTCCTGGCTTTTGATGCCTGTTTCCCTCCCCAAATGAGGGAAGTTCTCTGCTATAATTTGCTCCAATATACCCTCTGCCCCTCTCTCTCTTTCTTCTTCTTCTGGGATCCCAATTATTCTAATGTTTCATCTATGGTATCGCTCATCTCTCGAATTCTGCCCTCGTGATCCAGTAGTTGTTTATCTCTCTTTTTCTCAGCTTCTTTATTTTCCATCATTTGGTCTTCTATATCACTGATTCTCTCTTCTGTTTTTTTTTTTTTAATACAAGATTTTTCCATATCAATACATTGAAAACTTCCTGTTGTTTTTGGTTTTTTTTAAGATTTTATTTGACAGAGAGAGAGAGCGAGAGACGGAACACAAGCAGGGGGAGTGGGAGAGGGAGAAGCAGGCGTCCCGCAGAGCAGGGAGCCTGATGCGGCGCTCAATCCCAGGACCCTGGGATTATGACCTGAGCCAAAGGCAGACACTTAACGACTGAGCCACCCAGGTGCCCCAACTCTGCTTCATTTATCCTAGCAGTTAGCACCCCCATTTTTGATTGCACCTCATTAATAGTCTTTTTTATTTCAACTTGGTTAGATTTTAGTTCTTTTATTTCTCCAGAAAGGGTTTCTCTAATAACTTCTATGCTTTTTTCAAGCCCAGCTAGTATCTTTAAAGTCATGATTCTGAACTCTAGATCCGACATCGTACTAATGTCGGTATTGAGTAGGTCCCTGGCAGTCAGTACTACCTCTTGTTCTTTTTGTTGAGGTGATTTTTTCCGTCTTGTCATTTTGTCCAGAGGAGAACAGGTGAATGTGAGAACAAAATGCTAACAGGGTAACAACATCCCCAGAAAATATACTCTATACAAATCAGAAAAGACCTGAAGCCAGGGGAAAACAAAGGGAAAGAAAGAAAAATGAAAAAGAAAAAGATAAAAACAAAAACAGAACAAAACAAAAAAAAAAACAGAATATGATCAAATATGATCAGGCTGGTGTATAGATCAGTGCCACACACTAGATTTTGGGTGTATTTTGGTCTGTTAGAACAAAGTGCCTCCCAAAGTTTTAAGGAACAAAAAACTTATATATGTACAAAAATAAGGGTTGATATGATGAAGGGATGGAATATGACTGTAAAGATGAAAATTATAAAAAATTTTATAAAAGGAATAGATAAGAAATTGTTTGAAAAAAGAAAGAAGAGGATTTAAAAAAAAGAGAGAGAAAACAAAAAAGGGAGAGAATGTGATCAGGCAGGAGACTAGAACAAATCCATACACTAGAGACTTAGGGTATATTTTGATCTGTTAGAAGAAACTGTATCTCAAAATTTTAAAGAGAATAACATATATATATGCCAAAAATAAGGGTAACTACTATGAAGGGATAGAATATGACTCTAAAAATGAAAAATAAAAAGATTTTTTATAAAAGGGATTGTTGGTTGAAAAAGGGAAAAAGAAAAATTCAAAAAAAAAAATTAACTTTGAAAGACTAAAGAATCATGGTAAGAAAGCTATGGATTCGATGTGCAGTATTCCCCTAGCGCGGGAGTTCTGCCGTTCTCATTGATGGGTAAACTTGGTCTTGGCTGGCTGTTCTTGCTGATCTTCTGGGGGAGGGGCCTGTTGTCGTGGTTCCCAAATGTCTTTACCGGAGGCGGAATCACCCCACCCTTGCCGTTCTGGGCTAAGTAATCTGCTCAGGTTTGCTCTCAGGAGCTTTTGTTCCCTGTGAGCTTTCGGTACAGCTTTGGAGGAGGAGAGTGAAAATGGCGACCTCCCAATCTCCACCCTGGGGGAGCCGAGAACTTGGGCCCCGCTCCTCAGTGCGCCCCCAGAGAAAAGCAGTCAGTTACTCCCATCTCCCCGGTCTCCAGCCGCACTCTGTGCTCACCCGGCCTGTGACCAAACGTTTCTATCCCTGGCACACAACCCCGTGTGTAGTCTCCAAACCCAGCAGATCCCTGTGGTGCGCTCCCGCGCCGCTCCTCCCGGGGAGGAAGGGGAGTCTCCCCGGCTCTGCCACTTGTTGGGTCCCTGTTGGAGGAGCAGTGGCCCAACTGTGCCCTGGATCACGGTTTATGGCAACCCCCAGCTGAGAGCCCTGCCTCGGCTCTGTCTCTGCAGCCGGCTTTCCTGCTCCGATACCTGGAAGCTCTGCTGCACTCAGGCATCCCCGGTCTTTCTGTGACACCGAGGGTCCTGAGACCACACTGTCCCATGAGGGTTGCACCCCCCCGCTTAGCCACTGGAGCGACATCCCTCAGCAGAGCAGACTCTAAAAGTTCCGATTTTGTGCTCCACGGCTCTATCACTTGCCAGAAGGGACCAACGGAGGTCCCCTCCCCTGCCATCTATCCTCCTGAATATAGCCTTGGATTCACTTCTCACATCCTACCTTCCAGAAAGTGGTCGCTTTTCTGTTCAGAGAGTTGTTGCTATTCTTTTCTTCAATCTCCTGTTGAGTTTGTAGGTGTTCAGAATGGTTTGATTCCTATCCAGCTGAATTCCTGAGACCAGACAAAACCTAGGTCTCCTACTCCTCCGCCATCTTGCTCCGCCCCCTCCAATTAGTATGTCTTAATATGTATGAATTTAGCTGTTAATTGCTACATTTGTTTAGATTGAAAGCACAGCTCTTTACAACACTATTCAAAGGTGTAACTTGAGGGATGCTTGGGTGGCTGAGTCAGTTAAATGTCTGACTCTGACTTTTGGTTTCAGCTCAGGTCATGATTTCAGGGTCCTGGGATCAAGCCCCACATTGAGATCCTCACTTAGCAGGTAGTCTGCTTGTGTCCCTTTCTCTCTCTACCCCTCCCCCTACTCACACACTCTCTCTCTAAAATAAATAAATAAATCTTCTTAGGAAAAAGTATAACTTAAAAGAATTGTTACAAATCTTTTTGAGGTTTGTTCCCCCAAAACATTCTTTGTTCAAATTAATGGTGCATTTGTTTTGATCTTTATACTACTCCTCCTCCTCCTCTAGGTAAAAAGTAGGTTTAATACTTTATTTTTGTTTCTGGTGTTTTTGTGTTTGGTAAGTATTTGAACTTCCAAAGTGAAGTTAATTTTGGATTATTTTTATTATTTCTAAGTCTCTCCATTCTTCTAATTGAAGATTAGGGTAGTTGCTACTAAATTGTTACTAAATGTAATCTAGTAATGTGAGTAGGATTGGATGATCTCCACAAAGAATACTGAGCAAAAAGCCCATGATGCTAAAATTTTCAGGGAGTGTTAGATTATTAAATTTTTAAAATTTCAATAAAAATGAATTAAATATTTAATTTATATTTAAATGTAAAAATTAAAACCCTGTAAGTCTCTATTAATAAAGTTTCATTTTGAATTTATTTATTTAGGGGTGCCTGGGTGGCACAGTCAGTTAAGCATCTGACTCTTGGTTTCAGCTCAGGTCATGATCCCAGAGTCCTGGGATCAAGCCCCACGTCAGGCTCCCTGCTCATCGGGAGCAGACTCCTCCCTCTCCTCCCTTCTCGTGCTCTCTCTCTCGCTATCTCTGTCACTATCTCTGTCTCTCTCCCTCAAATAAATAAATAAAATCTCTGGAAAAAAAAAACTTTCTCCCCCTCTTCTCTGCTCCTCCCCACCCCATGTTCATGTTCTCTCTCAAATAAATAAATAAATCTTTGAATTTACTTATTTAATTGATTTGTTCTGAAAACTACAGAAGTGATGAGTATTTATTATATACAAATATTGTGGAAGCATATAAAGTAGAAAGTAAATATTTCCCCATCCTACATTATTAATAATAACACACAGTGAATATCTTTGAACATTCATGTTAGCACTAGGTATGTGTAATTCTGTAGGAAGCAGTCTGCAGTAGAGGCAACTAGCTGTTTCTAATATTTCTTTTTTCCTTCTTCTATTGTTTTAGGATTTTCAGTAGGGCATATTGTTGCCTGGAATAAAGACTTCATTTCCCTGCTGCTTTACCTCTCGATTTGGCAATATAACTAGATTATGGATGTTGATTATAAACAGAATTCCTCTGTGGCAACTTCACGAACTTTCCTGAGAGATAAATAGCATGTGCCCTCTGTCCCCCTTTTTTTCATCCCTTCCTCTATCATGCTGCCTGAAGCATGGTTAGTTCCTTGGTTCATAACGATGAGGGTAATACCTTAGGGGAGAGCTGGTAAGGACATGGGACTCTCAAGACATCATGGGTTAGCGCCACCTTGGCAGTCCTGACTGGTTTACAACATATGAGAAAGAAAGAGACTTCTCTGCTTATTTATATCACATTTTTTTTTCTCATTTGCAGTGATTCTAATCTTCACTAACAGACATTTCTGCAAGGTTTGGGTCTAAGTGGATATAATTAAAATTTTTGACAGGTACTGTCAAATTTCCCTTACAAAAGTTGTTTCAATTCATAATTTACTAACACGTGTATGCAGATGCTACCCTTTCGTAATCTACTATTAGTATATTAAATGTTTTGCTAATAGTCTGTTAATGCATTCTCTTCTTCAGTCTCTGCCACTTTATTTTTTCCCTTATGTTGCCCTCCATTTCTCTTTTCGCTTTCTCCCTAGAGTCTCTGATTTTGTCTCTGCTTATCTTGTGTCTTCTTTGGCCTCCCCCATCTTTAGCCTCTTTCATGGCCTTCTCTTTTCTTCCATGGGTATATTGGAGTACTAATTTTCCCCTCCAAGAATACTGGATCTGCTCCCTTGGGCTAGATCTTAAAATCTGAAAGGGTTACAGCATACTAAATAGCTGTGTTCTTGCTGACATATGAACCACTACAACTGCATGTCCTTCTAATTCCCAAAAGTAAGATTGCTTATGAAAAATCCATACATACAAAAAGATTTTTAAAAGTAGTTGTCTAGAGTTTATTACCACTATTTTGGGCATAATGGGCCTTAGTGAGACTAAGAAAATCATGGTGCTTTTAAAAGGGAGCATTACATGCAACTGTTTCCTCTTTGGATAATTGAGAGTCTTCCATTGTCTGGTATTGGGAAGAAGACTTGGGGCTCTTTCCTTTTGCCTCTTCTTCTTAACAGCAAGTCTCCACATGACATTGTTAGTGTTTACCTTCTCCAACAAACCTAAGCTGTCATACCCACAGCCTTCTCGTAAGGAGTAGTCCGTGCACATTTTCTTACCCCTAAGTCATCTTCATTTGTCCCACTTACCTTGCTTCTCTGGTTACAGTTGTTTTCTCCAAGGTTTACACCTGACCCTTAGCCACCCAGGCATGTATTTGACACGGTGAGGTGTGCTATTTCAAGGGTATGCTGAGAGGAGTTGGGTAAAGGTTGCTTACTTGCATTTTTCTTTTTGAAAGTCTGAATGGTGTGTGCATATACACACACAGAAATGCTGTCAAGGAGGTGGATTAAGGCAGCTCATAGAGGGTGAGGGCTAGGATGCCTCATGTGATAGCAAAAAGGAGACTAGAGGAGAACACGGACTACAGCAAGAGAAGTAGATACAACCGTGGTGGAAGCAGAAATAAGTTGAACTGCCAAAGGTATACCAGAATGGAAGTACTGAGCAGAATGATAGTGGTTCTGGATAAGACATCAGATTTTCTATGACCCTGAAAAACATTATATCCTCCAAGGGTCCAACTGTGCATCTTTTGCAAATGCTTTCTGTCTCAGTTTCCTCTCTTTGTCTTTATGATAAATCCTACCACCTGAGGTAAATTGTCATGCCTTTCTCATTGTAATCTGAAAGAGCCTAACTTGATTTTTATATCCCTGTTTGCATCTGATTTTGCTTGTTACAGAATATATTTCTAGTGCCTTCTGTTGGACTAGCGCTCTTGGCCCATCAGCACCTGGCTTCATATTCCTCAGATCATGGACAGTGATCCTGTATCTTCTACATCTGTAGTCTTCCTAGGAGACTGTGACCAGGAGGAGAGCAAGCAAACCTTGGACACTAAGTTGTGTTAAGGCTTGGAGTTACTTGTTTATTGTGTCATTGGGCTTAATTTATTCACTTAATTTATTCCAGACTTTCTCCTTGTCTCTCTTATGTGATCTTTCTTTTTCTCTCTATAGATTATTCACATCAGCTTATAAATCATGTTATTCCTTTCGTCTGAAAAAAAAAAAGAAAAAAAAAAACCTTCTCTTGATTCCACTTTCCCTGCTATCTACCACCCCATTTCTTTGCTTCTCTTGGCAGATTAAAAGCCTATCTTTTAGTATTGTTGCCAATTCTCCTTCCATTTTCCCTTAAATTCTCTCCAATCTTAGTTTTCTTGTCCCCACCATTTCACTGAAAGTGTTCTTCATAAGGGCATCATTAACTTCCACATTGCTAAATCCAATGATTATTTTTCAATTGTTGTCTTATTTGATTTAGCAGCAACACATAACATAGTTGATTATTACTTCTCTTTGATATGCCTTGTAGACCTGGCTTCTATAAACACTTGATTTCTTTTCTCTATTTTCTACTTAGTCAATTTTGCTGCCTTTCCCCTTCTGAATCTTTCAGTCTTGGGAAAATCCAGTTCTTTGCTCTCTGTTAAGGAGAGGATGGACTTGTTACATTGTGAGGATACTATGTCAAAGAAGTTTACTTCTTATTAGATTATTTTTTTAATCCAAACAGTACGTAAGAATGTAAATAGAAAATAAGTCCCCAACCCAGACTTTCAGCTCCATTCTCCTTAGCCTTCAACTGTGTTTTTTAAGTTCTTTAAGAAATTTACCATGAATGATGGATACAGAAACAGAGATAACCTTTTAAAAATTTTCAGTAAACCTGGGGTGCCTGGATGGCTCAGTTGTTCAGCGTCTTGCCTTTGGCTCAGGTCATGATCCCAGGGTCCTGGGATCGAGCCCCCCATTGGGTTCCCTGCTCAGCGGGAAGCCTGCTTCTCCCTCTCCCACTCCCCCTGCTTGTCTTCCCTCTCTCACTGTGTCTCTCTCTCTGTCAAATAAATAAATAAAATCTTTAAAATTTTTCAGTAAACCTTTAATATAATAGAACTATATAGTATTTCATTCTTTTGAATGGGTCTATCATAATTTATGTAACCACTGAATGTTTAGGTCATTTCCATTTTTATTGAAAACAGTGTTACTATGATTAGCCTTATAAAGGTAGTTTAGAGGTATGTGTGAAATGTCTGACCCATTTTTATAGGTGAAATTCTAGTTTGCAGAGCAAAATACATAATATATCATAATATATCCTCATTATTTACAAATTCTATAGTTGTGAATTCACCTACTTGCTAAAATTTATTTGTAACTTCAGAGTCAGAACTTATGATGTTCTTATAGCCATTTGTGGACACATGGAGGACAGCAAAACAGGCAAGTTGCCTGATGTGTCCTTTCCTAGCTGTGGCTGAATAAGGTGATGCTCTGCCTTCTTGTTTTAGCTCTTACACTGGGAACAAGTATCCTTTCCAAGGTCTATTTAGTTCTACATGGTTTTTTTTTTTTTCATTTTTGTGCTTCTTGGTGGTGGCTTTGCTGTTTAAGACTGTCTCCAAGCATAGTGCTGAATTTCTGTCTAGTCTGCCTATAAGCATATAAAGGCTGTGCTATGCCTGAGGGCAAAAATACATGTGTTTGATAAATAAGCTTCATTTGGGCATGAGTTATAGTGCTATTGGCCATGAGTTCAATGTTAATGAATCAACAATATACATTAAATAAGGTGTCTTTAACCAACTGAGCCACCCAGGCGCCCCTAAATAAGGTGTCTTTAAAGAGAAACACACATAAAACAAGATTATGTATTGATTGGACGATGAAAATATTGTGACCAGAGGCTTGCAGAAACCTGATTTTGTATTTCTCCTAGGAGCAATGATTCATTATTTGCTTATTCACTGTTTGCAGCAACTTTATAGGTCATTACTACCACAAATAATGAGAATTGACTGTACTTACAGTATTGATAGTAACAAAGCTTCTAAGATGTCTGTAGCAATTTACACTCCAACCAACAATGTGTAAGTAGCTATTTATTCACACTTTTGCCAACAGCGTATATAAGGAAACTTTCAAATCTTTGCCAGATAGGTCCAAAAGGTATCTTACTGTTAATTTAACTTCCTGTTTTCACTTATTTATATTTGTAATTGTATGTGTGCACGTACGTGCATGCATGTATGTGTATATGAAGAGTCTGTTCATATCCTTTCCTCATGGTAAAAATTGCCCTGGTGGTGTTTTTCTTATAGATTTCTAAGGGCAATTTATATATTAGGAAAATTATCCTTTCGCTGTTATATTGGTTGAAGATATTTTTTTCTCAATGTGTCATGTCTTTAAATTTGATTAAGTTTTTTGTTGTTTTGTTTAACTGTTAAAAACTCTAAGTTTTTGCATAGTGAAATTTATCAGTCTTTCTTTTCTGGTTTTTATGCTTTGCTTGGAAACACCTTCCCTGATATGAAAATAAACTTTCCAAAGTCTTCCATATTTTCTTCTATTCCTTTCAGATTTCGTTGTTTAATATTAAAATATTTGATTCATCTGGAGTTTGCTTGATACAACCAGCTTTACTTTTTTCTCTTTTTTAAAATAGCTAATTAGGGGCGCCTGGGTGACTCAGTTGGTTAAGCGACTACCTTCGGCTCAGGTCATGATCCTGGAGTCCCATGATCAGTCCCACATTGGGCTCCCTGCTCAGCAGGGAGTCTGCTTCCCCCTCTGACCCTCCCCCCTCTCATGTGCTCTCTCACTCACTCTGTCTCTCAAATAAATAAACAAAATCTTTAAAAATAAATAAAGATAAAATAGCTAGTTAGTTGAAACAACCATTAAAAAAGCAAATTTACTCATTAGTTTGAAAGCCATTTGGGTGTCATTTATTCAGTTGCTATATATACTTAATTATATTATTTTTGTACAATATGATTAATATTTCCAATTTTGTAGAGTATATTGCATAAAAAAGAAGATACCAAGAGAAAAACACATCAATGTATTTATACAAATAAACAAAGTGGAACCAAAATAGTGAGCCTAATTAGGCTGGCCTCTGTCGTTTTCCAAAGGTTTTAGCCTATCATTTCTGTGGAATATTGTGAAAGTAATAGAAAATCAGTGTCAAATGGTGCTTCAGTCTTTAGGGTTTTTGGTTGAAAGTAAAGCACAAGTGTCTTAAATTTGCTGATGTAAATTTGGTGAATTCTTTACTTGCTGTTACTTCTAACAGTATGTAGTGAAATAGTCCAGCACTCTCATCCTAATGTAACATTCGAGTCAGTTGAAATGCTCACTTTCCCTAGTTAAATCTCACATTGTTTGAAAATATTAGTTTATTACTCAAAAATCCACCATAACCTACAAGGCAAATAATAGCCTACTAAATATAACAGACCCCACATATCCCTATAATTCTACAAATTAATGGTTTCATATATGGAGAGAACCCTACCATGGTCAAGAAATCCAAATTAGTTATTTCTGCCTGCCTTTTCTAAAATTGAATCCTTGGGGAAGTAACAGAGATTAGTGATGTTGAACACTAATAGTGCTGATCCCACTGACAACCCTCCAATTTAAAGAATAATTGGCTTTCTCTCTGGCAGGTTCGCAGCTCCGTAAATAGCTATGCAACACCATTCCTGGGGTACATTTGAGAGTCACCCTCCCTATTCCCCAAACCCTAGAACCAAACCACAAAGGAAACAGTAACAGAAGTCAGATCTTATGGAAGGTTTTACAGAGAAGCTTTCTTACAATTGAGGTTAGCAATATTCCAATTCATTACTGCTGAGCAGATACAGTTTCTAAGGTAACTCAAGTTTTCCATCCACCTAGTCATCTCTGTTTTCACCAGCAAATAAGATGACCAAAAGCTGTTCATAGCCCAAGTGGTCCCTCTGATAATTAACTGGATCTCTTTTCATAAACAAAACAACTCTCATTTTGGAGAGGTAAATTCATTCAGATCCTGGTTGATTTTTGTACCAGATTTGATGGTCCTAAAGTCCAGTTGTACACACTTCTCAGTTGGAGATTTGGTGGTTCTGTATGATTTTGTTAATGGCAGCATCTTCACTTGTCTTATCATACATATCAGGAGGAATAGACATATTGACTTTGCCTCATTAAATTCATTTGAGTCTTCTCTTGGGCCAGTTGATAATTTGTCAATAGCGCTGGAGGTATTTGTTGTAGAGGGCATTTATTTAATCTATATAATGACTGAGATTCTGTCTTTCAAATTTTCTGAACATTGGATGGAGAAGTGTTGTGAAAGAAACTTTCAAGTATCTTTCCCCCAAACTCTATCTTCATGGTTTTTGGTAAGGAATAATTAGATGGGGTTGAAGGCTGTGCACATTCTTCTTTGAATGCAAGACTATAGATGGTGTTTCAGTTATCTGCTGCTATGTAACAAACCACCCCAAAGTCTGGTGGTTTAAAATAGTTTATTATTTGTGGTTCTGCCCATTGATTGTGCTGGACAGTAGACAATTGACTTTGTGGACAATTTTTACTCTCAGTCTCTCTTGAGGCTGCATTCAGATATTAAGTCACTCAAGTCATCCGAAGGTTCTGCTGGGCTGGACATTCAAGATGGCTTCTTCCCTCACATGTCGAGAACCTCATCAGGGATGGCTGGGACACCTGAACACTGGCCAGACAGATCTCTGATGGGACAGATTTATGAAATCAGGAGACGTGGTTTAATCCATCTTTAGGAAATTTCTTTTTGTCTGTGATTTCAGCCCTGTTCCTCCCATTCCTCAGTTTTATGCACTTAAAAGCCAAAGCCTACTCTGTAAAACCTGGGATAGACTTTATAAAAATTGGAAGAGGTGCTCTAGAAATGCAATGCACAATGTCTTCTCTTGTGGTTTGAATATTTGCAAACTCAAGCCTTTAATGAAGAATTAACAAAATTATATTGAGGACTCCAGATTGGCCTACAGTTTAAAAATTTTTCTAAAAATGAAAATTATGTACTAACTTTTCTTTTGGTATACTGTTAGAAACTAGATTGTAACTGTATTGAACTTAATTTTTTCATATTTGGTTTTTCTTAAGTGTCTTAATTTTTACTTGCTAGGAGCCATATGCATATAAATTATTTGTTTTCTCTAGATCTTAAAATCTAGGTTATTTCTCATCTTTGAGACTCTTAATTTGTTTTTGAAATATTACTAAAAAGCACCCTATGATTTTCACTGTAAATTTTTCTTCGTAACGTAAAGACCACTGCTTTCTGAAGGGACTTTAAAAAATAAGTGTAAATATGCTGCATCATAATGCAGTATAGGTTTAGTGTCATGACTGGTTTAGAATGATCTAGCAGGAAGGATTTTTGTATGAATTAGGCTGCATGTTTTACTTTTGGGCTGATCATGTCACCTTTGCTGCCATTTGGTTTGATACAGTATTCAGCATATCAGCAACTGAAAGGTTAAGGCACTTAACTAGAAAGAAAAATAGTATTCCATCTGTATCTTAGTCAGAGGGGGGTATATGGGGTAAGAAATGCTAACCAAAGAAAGAATGAAAAATTCCAAGGCCTTATTCCTAAATTAGGCTCTAATGATCACTTTCCTTTTCTAGTTCATCTGTGAGTTTTTCCCAGATCTGAGCATTTTGGCTAAAAATTTAAAAAGAACTAATTTTTTAGAAATCCATGTTATTCCAAACTTTCTAGCTATTATATTCTGTGGCCAGCACTTTCTTGGCCACTGTGTCAGTGCAAGCATGATTTGAGTTAGGTAAAATAGGAATATTTATTAAAACTGTCTCTCAGTGATAAGACATTGCCAGCATAGCAATGATTTTGAACAGTCTCTAGACAGAGCTGAATGCTCTGGCTCCTTAACTTAGTAACCATCTGACCTTGAACTGGTTGCTTAATCTTGCTAGACCTCAATTTTCCTATCTGAAAAATGCAAATAATAGGAGTTCTTATGCAAATTAAATGAGACATCATGCACACCAGAATCTTCATTTGCCCCTCCAGATCCACTCTCCACACCTCTCTTTCCTGCTCTACTTCCAGGACGCTGACTTGCATGGACCACAAGAGGTTCTCTTGGCCCTTGCCGCATTGATTTGGCTGATAGGGAGCCCAGACAGAAGATCAGAAAAAAGCTGGGAGTGAGACTGGGCATTTATTCTGAACCCTTGCCCTACATTAATACCTTAGGCTGTCTCTATTTCTCCCCAAAAATTTTCTACAAGACTCTCCTTCTATGTTCTGGGAAACTACTGCCCCCACCTCTTTCCTTTAGACCTAAGGATGGATAACAGCACTGTTATTACTAGCCTCAGGGTATAGCACTATCCTTACACCCTGTCACATCTTTGCAAATTAAACTGTAGTAAACCCCTTATTAAACTCCTCTAGGACAATCCTAATTTGACTGTGTCTTCTTATTCTGGGATACTGATAGATACAGTATATGCTTAACATAGTGTCTTACACACAGCAAAATGTTCAACATAGTGATATTTATCATTAAAAAGACTTAAAAGCATGTAAATCAATGTTATAATAGTATGTTAAACAAGTGGGGTTCTTGGATTGTGGCAAAATAAAAACACAGCTTTATTTTTATGTACTGCTTTGTGTTTAAACTTTGTTAATGAAGATATCTTCCTCTGTCCCTGGAGGAAAGCAGTCCGTGATTTCTCTGCTCACTCTAAGTGACAATCCTACAAACAATTTAGGTCCCAGATACACTCAAAATTCAGTGATGAGAATATCTTGACCATGGAATAATAATCTGACCTTGGTCAGCCTTTCTGTTTCCCACGTCGTACTCGTTCTGTGCTGACGCCTGCCATGGGTACAGGGTGAGGTACTGGCTTCTCCCATCTCACCTCCTCCTTATCTTACTAACTGCTGTTTTGGAACTGCTATAGTGTTAATGGTGGGAGAGAGGCAAGGAGTAAGAGAGAGAGTACTGCTTGCCTGAGGGGCTTTGTTCTGTGGACATAATTGACGATTAAAGCTGGTGCCCCATGGTGGGCCTGGAGATGGATGAAGCTGATTCTTCTCCATGGATTCTTCTTGAGTTCTTCAGAGGTTTTTCTGTTGGGTCTTATCTCTGACAGGTCCCTTGCCCAGATGGATTGCTTCCTGGTCATCCATCACACACCTTTGCCTCTTCCTTATCCAGCCTCCTCCAGGTAACCCTATTGGCTGTGTAGCAGGATGACCCCTCACCCATGTTCTTTCCTTCCTCACATACAATGATATGAAACATGAAGGCATCCCTCCAACCAGTCCCAATGCAGCAGCCTTCTTTTGGCTTTCTCACCCAAGCACTTAGCTTATAGACTTGTAGGAAGGATGCAGGCTGGTCCCCAACCCACTTGAGCTCTCAGGAACTCGTCTCTGTGTCTCCAGTGGCCAGGAACATGTTTCAAAGTTCTCACAGAGGTGCCCCTAGGCTTCCCCCCAAGCTTGGGGTTAGAAGGCTGCCCACCCTGATCCATTATTAAAAGTGTTGGGGGTGAGGAGGGTCTTCTCCAAAGAAACATTGTCACCAAATCCTCAAACCTGGTGGCATCTCTGGTCCCTTTTATATTTGTGGCTGGACTAAGGGATTCAAGAGTCAGAAATAGGTCCTGGTAAGGCTCTTCCTTGGTAAATCCTCACAAGATGGGTTATTTGGTGTATGATATCTATCAGATAACCCATTATAGAAACACATTTTTTAATACATTAGCCAAAGTTGCTTTTAGTGTTGTTGTTTTTTTTTATTTTTTAGAACAAAAATTTAATAACTGGGACCTGGCTAAAAGAAGAGTTTTCTAATTGATAGTTTGATGATATTTATATGATTTTTCTTCTTTTTAAGTCTTTTTCTGTGAGTTCTGACTACAGATAGAGCTGGGATAAGGGCAGAATTGGGAGTGTTAATGCAGCAAACATCTAGAGTGACTGATAATTGTCATCTAGTGCTGGATGCTATGGGTGAGTCAAAGCCACAGGGAGGCAATTTGTACTCTGGAATTTATAATGCAAAGGGAGAGATGAGACATGAAGTAGAAAGAAATCAATGTCATGAAAAGTAAGATAAAGTCCTATGGGAACTCAAAGGCAAAAAAGAGCTCATTCAGTCGGAGAGGGGTGGGGGGTTCTTGGGCCAGAGCACACTTTTGTTGTACAAGTCTCTAGATCACAGAAGATGAAAAGCAGTAGGTACGTCCTTGATGCAAAACCTGACTCTTTGTGGGATCAGTGTTTAGCTCAGCTAATAAAAGAGCCTCTACTTAAACCCCTTCAGGCCAGCAAGCTTCATCTCTGGATTTTTATTCTGCTGGGGCTGAATAAGGATGGGCCTTCCCTGACAGCTGGGTATGGCAGGCATCCATTTCACATAATGGACTGGTACAAAGCTGAGCTTAGACCACAGTCTTGCTGATTGCTGAGTCTATTTGCCATCCCAGCTGTAGTAGTAGCAGCAGGGTTTTTAGAGAGGGTGGAAGGGTAAGAGACGGAAAGCAGCTCGGAACTCTTGCCATCCTTTGAAGGTGATGCTCAAATGTTCCAGGAAAGCGAGTGCTTTTAGAGAGTGATTGAAGGCTGCATAAATTAAGAATTAAAGTGAAGAGGTCTGGCTCATCTCTGTCTTACAAGAATAGGGTGTCTCTTTAAAGAAATGTATGATGTAAATTTTTAAACATACACAAAGAGAATAGACTAATGGATCTCTATGTAGCCATCACCATGAAAAGAGGGTTCCAAAAACAGTTGAAGTAACTAATCTTTGTCCTACCTTTTTACTGTGCAGAAAATATATGTTTCAAATAACTTAATGACACTGAATCACTATATTGTATACTTGCAACTAATATAACACTGTATGCTAAGTATACTGGAATTAAACTTAAAAAAAAAACTTAGTGACACTGAAACAGAAATATACTATTTAGTTTTTTGACAAAGATGCCCATTTTAATTTCAAAGATTAATTTATGATATAATCACTTGTGCAAAATTTTTTTGGATATTCACTAGGAAGGGATGGTGTCTGATAAATCTGATTGAATGGCTAACTTTATTCTTCCAATTATATATTAAAACATTTTAAGCATATGAATTAAATATATATCATTCTCAATCTTTACAACACTTTTGTTGAGTTGTCATTAGACCACAAGCTTAATTTCCTGAAAGGACAACCCAGCGATGTGCTCATACTTCCCATTTTTATCAGCATATAACATCTTTTCTTAATTATTCAGCAGTCAGTCACCCTGATTCCCTTATTCTTCTCTCCTCATGCTTCCTCATGGGCTTTTAAATTCAGCCAATCATTCATCAAGGAAGAACTTTGTCATGATGAAGAATTTAATGCAAAACAATTTATTTTGCTGCTCTCCCATTCCTGGAAAAATTTCTAGACAAGATGGTAATGAAATCTCCAAAAGGCAGATTTTTTGCAATTCTACTTCTTACCCAGAGTGAGAATTTGGAGTTGTCTGTGAGAATTTATCCTGTTAGCGGGGATAATCCATAGTGTGGACTTACATGCAACCCCAGGCATTTGGGAGACAATGGCAAGGGGATTCTTGGGGTTTGCCCATTTACAACAGGACCCAGTGGGCAGGAGAATGAGCATGGAAGGAGCATCCCCCCTGGTCAGCCATCCTTACGTAAGGGCCAAAGGTTCAAGCATGGAAGTTGAGGCTGAAAAGTGGTCATATAGTATGGTTAGCACCACAGAAGAGACCATGATAGTGGACTCAGGCCTCAGACTGGAAACCAGCTCTGTAGCAAGGCAGGGATTTCTGGTTCTCTTAAAGGAATTTTAGGCAACGTTAGTGTGATGTAACACATTTTGGACAGCCTCAGAAACCTCTCAATTTCTCTTCTCAGCAAGAAACACATATACATACACATATATATACAAACATACACACATATGTATATCAGCAATGTGTGTGTATGTGTGTGTATACGTGTGTGTGTGTTTCTTGCTGATATACGTGTGTATGTATGTATAAAATTTGTAGTTCACCTGCACAATGCAGCAAGCTAAATTCTTGATGTTTGGAAAATCCTACAAGTGTCTGAAAAGAAATCTATTAGTAGAGTAGTCATTAGATTCCAGAATCTTTTAGTAATAAGATTGTATTTGGATAGGGCTCTCTGTAGGATAATGCCATTCAGATCCTCATTGCAAAATATATTCCTAGCAGTGCCATCTTTTTAATCATTTCTTCCTTTCAGAGTTAGAGGGAGGGAGAGGCAGAGAGAATCCCTTTTAGTAATAGCTCCATGAACATCTGTAGAGTCTTCTGAGTGCCCAAAGAAATTCATGTTTTTCCACAAGAGCTCGTCATTGGACCTGAGCTGCACAACCACCACTATGTGGCTCCCAGAGACCACACACATTCCCCTTAAGTAACAATAAAACCTGTCCAGAAGTTGGGGCTATCCTGGAGAAGTCTTCCTTCTTTTTGTCTCTAGAAATGAATATGAGAATAATCCTGCTATTATAGTCAGCTGAAGTCTCCTTTTTTTTAAGCATTTTTTTATCTGTGCCTTTTCAGAATGGTACAGTTTAGAGACTCAAATGTGAGGCCTTGATTCTTCTACTAGAGAAGGAAAAAGTGTCATTTGGCTGGCCTTTGAAATGGCTAGATCCTGCCTTATGTAATAATCTCTTTCAGAGGAGATTACAGGTTTGGGGATAAGTCAGAATCTTTTTCTCCTTTCCAAGGTTTGGTTTCTTGAATACATAATATTTTTAGGGCCTGAAAATAAATAATAAGGTCTTCTCTTTCCTGAAGCAGTTTTTATAGTGGAAGACATTTTTTTTTCCTGCAGTATTTTGAAGTGTGGGTTTGGGAGAGAGAAGAAACAGGCACAGAAGGAAAATCATATAAATCATTGTTCATAATGTGTCATGTATCGTTATTTTCAAATGCAGGCCCTGTTCTTGGAGTCATTCTCTTGTTTCACTGATTCCTAAGGGAATATGGAAAGAAGGGTGAACCTGCTTGTGGAGTTTTAAATGGAATTTCTTATTTCACTTTACCTGATCTACTGGAGACTACACTCAGCATTTCTTGCCCTAGAGGGTGAGATTTGAACTGATAGCCCAGGTCCAAGATGAGCTTCACTGTTACTGTTGGGAAGGCAAATGATTCCTACATTTTTCATACCTGGATGACACAGAGCAGGTTCACTGCATCACACCAATCACCAAAGAAACCTACAGAGCATTGGAGCTCCTCTTCTAAAATGATTCAATATTGGAGCAGGAAAAGACTTCCTTTTATGTGGAGGGGAACTGATGTCCAGGGGAGGAAGTGATACGGCTATTGCAAAGGTCCATGGCTACTTAGCAGGACAGCCAGAATGGCTGGAACTGCCACCTGGGTCTCCTGACCCTTCGTTAATTGCTAATGTCCCCATTCTTTATCCATAAGTCTGGTTGGCACATTTTTATTTGCTCAGTTTACCTCAGATTCTGTCTTGCCCACATCAAGGAGCTGATTCCTGTCTTTGTAAAAAATAAAAACCAACCAAAAACCCTGCCCTGATTTGCTCTCCTGTCAAAATCTGTTTGCAATTTCCTGGCCTTAGGCTACATGTAAAAAGTCGTTAAATATCTCTCTAGATTGCCTATCAATCTGTACCTACCATGTTATTTGTAACCCCTCCTCAATCTGCTGAATTCCTGAATCAGTGCTTTGTTTGACCTTTGACTTAAGGACGGGTGAGGAGGGGTCCCTGTCCCTCCTTATTATGGTAGTAGGATCTTGTACTCAAGCTCTCCCTTCCCAGGAGTGGGGAGGGTTGGGCGGAGACGTGAACTTCTCTGTCTCCATAATCATTTCTCCCCAGGAGCCAGAAGTGGAGGAGCTAACTGATAACTCATTTTTATTGGTGAGTTAAATCAGTATACTTCATGATAGGGAAATTGGCTCTATCTCTCTTTGACCTCAAGCAGTCTGTTGGCCTTCTTACCCTCTAGTGTTTCTCTTTCTGACCCCTTAGTTCAACTTTCTTAACTACTCTGTTTTCCAGGGGGTCACCCTGCAGCAGGATGCTGTTTTCCTTGAATCTGGCTGAATAAGCGGACTCAGACTGCTGTCCTCACTGCTCTTCCTTTCCTGACCCTTTCAACATCTTGGCCAGATTCCTAGCATTCTGATTACTTTCAGCATTTCAAAAATCTAGTATATACCAGTTTAATCCATTTGAATATTTAAAGCTTATCCTCGGTGGTGCTTCCATAGCCCAAGGCTCCTGCATTGGAGACTGGGATGCTGTCAGTACTTTTAAGCGAACTTTTCTCAATCTTCTAGACCCCACCTCCTTTGATGTGTGGGGCCAGGGATGAAGGATGGGTTTGTCAGCAGGGTCAAAAGTCTTTTTTTCCTATCTAGTAGCTGCTGCAGTTCTTACGTGGCTAGCAGGCTGAGTGGCATGCAGTGGTGTGCTGGGAAATGTTTAACAACTGGCACTCTGAAAAACACTGGGTGTTTTAAAAAGTAATATATCTATCTATATACATATATATTTATATCATAAATATATGAAAATATAATTATATTATTATACAGTAGCACTTATTACACATTGTACTGATGAAAAGGACTTTGCTATTATAAAAGTTAATAATAAATAATAATAGATAAATATAATATTAAATAAATATAAAAATATGAAATAAAATATAATAAAATACACCTTTATTGTAAATTTCATATAGCTAATTGATTCTCACAAAATTCTCTGGTTGGTTTTTGCCAATTGCATATCTGTAGCCAACTTTTAGTTATAGTTGAAGAATATGTATAGTTCTGATATGAATGTTGGTTAACATTTTTATTTATGTTAACAAGTGAGACAAGTAAAACAGTGAAGATACATGTTGTAAATGTACTCATTCATCATGACATGAGTGAATTATTTGCTCACTTGGATAACAGTTTTGAACATTTTAAGATTTCCTCAGCTTTTGTTGTTATTCAATGTAACAGCTATAGGTACACATTTAAGTTTAATCTGCGTTATTCACATTTTCTCCATCATTTTCTTAAATCTAGACCAGAAGACAACAAAATTTTCCTGTAAGGGGCCAGATAGTACATACTTTCGGTTTTGTGGGCTACGCAATTTCTCTTGCAAGTATTGGATTCTGCTGTTTTAGCACAAAAGTAGCTATAGACATCTGGTAAATGAATGAGCACGCCTGTGTTCCAGTAACACTTTATTCTGTAAAATTATGTGGGCTCTAGTGTGCTGACCCTTGGTATAGTCAGCAGAATAATAAAAGAAGCCCTGATTTGTAGTGTATGCCAATTTCTGTGGTGTAAATACTCTCACCATAGCTGATTTCAAGGGAGGCCACTGAACGTAGTGTTGGGAACAGATGCGCAGTAGCCCACCATTACATAGCTTGTCCACCAAACAGAAGTAAGTAACCTTAGAGAATAGATCATAGTAAATGTAGTAAAATAATTAGTAAGTGATGAGTTTTTGGTATTTATTTCCTTGGTTATTAATATGATTTATTTAATTGAAAGTTTTGTGACTTTTTACTAAATCTTGTATTTAACAACTGGCTTGCAAAATTCTGGACATTTTGACAGCTTTCTTGAGCTGTTATGGACCAAGTCCAGTCACTACGGTTATTATAATTCGCACCAATGTTTAGCTTGCATGAGACTTGACAAGATCTCTCCTGCTCTGTCTCATGGCATCTCATTGCAGCCTCCACCACACCTGCCCTTTTCTCAGTTTCCCATTCCAAATTTCTAAGACAGGAATCTGATTTCTCCAGCATACTACTGGTAGCAAACATCCAAAAGCTTTGTCTCATAGAGAACAAAGGTAAGATCTTCCTGAGGCATAGCAGAGGACCTCCCACTGCCCAGCTCCTTGATATGGAAGAGATGGTTTTTCATGACTTCTTTTGCACCATCTTAATTTTCTATACCTTGTGGTATACCCCACAGTCTCATACTGCTCATCAAGATGGGGTTCTGGAAAAATGGCCTAACTATCTTGTGTAATGTCCACTTGGGCCATGATGCACCAAATTGTGGGAGGGTAGGTTGCCCCATACCTACCTATTCCCGTTGTCCTGTGTTCAATTTATTTCTCATAACCAAGTAGGAACAGAACAAGCCCACTGCAAAGGCAAACATTTTACCAAAGAATGAATGATGGTCACCCCTTCCTGTAGGTATCCTAAATCTCTTTAGAAACCCTCTCACTTGCATAGTGGGTGCAGAGGGACATCCCCTGTTTGTACCCTGTGGGTAAAGGAGGGGAAAATCTGTAACATTCTATTTTAGGTCCAAACATTTCCTCTTCTATTTATTACTTACCAAATTTCTGATCTGCTTATAAAGCTTAGAGGTTGTTTGGAATGGTGGTGGCTGTGCTGGTTCTTCTATCTTTTCACAAGCCCTCTAAGAATGTGTCTGGGATATGTTAGTGGCCATGCTACAATTCTGAAACAAAGTCCTCATCAACTTCATGTTGTCATTGTATGGTTATACATTCTCTAGGAGATCTAAAACTTAGCCCTATATTTTGAAATGACTAAATTTTGAAATAAAAATTTTGTTTGAGCAAATTTACAAGAATTACTTTCTATGAGTGAATAGAGTGGGACTATTAGCTTTGCTTTAATTCACCTACATGGAAAACTTCTACAAGCCTTGTAGGGATTCGCTACTTCTCCCAAGTAGCAGAACCAGGCTAGCCATACTTACTACAAACTAGACAATCAAAGACCAAAATAAAAACAAAAAGCCAAACCTCTATAACAGAGCCTTTATTCATAAATCTCAGTAGGGTCGATCGTAGCATTTTCTTAAAGCAGTTTTCACAACTTCTGTGGATTTTTTAAAATGTTGCAGGGGACGTGTCAGTCATTGGTTCTTCAGTTGTACACTGTCTTTAAGCATGTACTTCACCAGCAGTCTTTATGAGAGACAGTTCTACAGACCACAAAGCTCCATCCATCCCTCCTTCCCCAGTGATAGCTGCTTAGACCAAGGGTGGACATCTGACCTAAGTTTGGCCAGCCAGATGTTTTCCAAGATACTTAAACATTGGATACTGAGAGATTGTCGGTTGGGTAATGATGGACGTAGAATCACAATCGGGGAATCTACTTTCTTTGCTTGCTAAGAGGGCCTCTCTATAGAGTAAAGACATTTATTTTTTTATGAAACTTCTCCTTCCCCCATGGGAAACTGCTTGTGTAGACATATAATATTTCTAATGAAATATAGTGGGTTTATCACAATGATTGCTTCTGTTGAAAGAAAGTAGGTGACTGGGGTTTACAGATAAGAGTTAAATTTCATTTTCACTGTATTTCATTTTCTGAGTTTTGAATTTCGTACTATATGCATCATTACTTATTTTAAAAAATCAATGCCACTTTTTCTGTGGGAAGTTAAAAAAATAGATAAGTGAAAAGTAGAAAATATAAATCACCCAAGATTATAATATCATTCTTTAACATTAAAGTCACTTTCTTAAAAGTTTTAAAATATACCAACTTAGTTTATTTGAGTTCATTTTTAGGAAAAAGATATGTCAATTGAAAGAAAAATAACATCATGAACTTTAGTCTCAGGATAAAGGAAATTGTACTATTTTCTTATTTCTCAGTAAGGAGAATAAATAAAAGTAGAACTGCTTGAATTCATTTTACATATTGATTTAAAAACTTATTTAGAAAAGATTTTGAGTTTTTTGTGATTATCACTTCTATACTTATCTGAGAATGCACAGCAAAAGCCAAGTTAATGCTTTTGTTTTTATATTTAATTTAAATAGAGTTGAAATATTAATACTAGAATTAGCTCAAAATATAACTTACTAAAAATAGTTTAGGAGAACTATTAACTATATTTTTATTTAGTTATCTATTACTTATTTATTTTTATTAACTGTGTCTTAAATTCTATGAGGGAAGGGGCTGATTGAGTCCCTATTGCATGTCAGACCCTGTACTCAGTTAAAACAGGAATAAGTCATAGAGTCTACCACCATAAAACCTTAATAGATGCATGCTTACTGACACTGAAGGAGCAGAGGGCCAGTAAAACATTCATAATAGATTAAAAGAAATTTAGGATACCCTCCTCTAATAAATTTTCCCTTAAAATGTAGCCATAGAGATTAGATTATGGTTTATAAACTCTAATAAATTAAAAAATAATCACCGAATGTATAAAACATACGGTGAGTATTGTGCTAGGTGTTAGGACATCACTTTGGAGAAGAGAATAAGAATGGAAGAATTTAAAAAATAGAGATAAATGAATATAATAGGTAAAACAAAAACATTATATTAATAATTATATGAGGAGACACTGTGTTTTAATCCAAACTAGAATTGTCATTTATACTAATTTTATATGATAAACTGAAAATGAGACTGCATGAGTTAATTGTTTTACAACTTCCTTTTTTATTGAATCTTGGGTTTTGGAGTCTATAACACTTCACTGAGGTTAAATAAAGTCATGTAAGCAAGGACTTATTTCAGTTTCAGAAGCAGCTGTAATAACGCATGTAAATGAATGGCTAGACTAGCTGAAGTGGACAGTCCAAAGTGACAGGCAAGTACCACTTCCTAGAAATCTTAGCACCTGTTATGTAGAATCTTGCATCTTAGTAATCTTCTCTTTATGAAAATTAGTTTGTTGATATTTAAAGCTGAAGTGCACTTTTATAACTCTAGGAAGGTATCTAAGCCAGAACACAAAGGAGGAAACATGTAAAAAGGGACCAAAGATGGAGCTGCATGGAATGGGTAAAAGGGTAGTTTGGGGATGTAGTTTGGGGATGGGTGTGTGGTAATTGAAATGTTCATATCATACTTAGGAGTACATGCCATAAAAGAAAGGTGGTGTGCTGATACTGTGGATTGACTTAAGCCATCACATTGAATTTGGAAGGTCCCCAAATAAAACTGGCCATGTTGATTTTCAGTTTAGGTTATTTATTTGTTCATTAATTTTGTTTAGTTGGATGACATGATAAGTCACCTAATTCCTTGGTTATTAGCAATCACTACAAAAGAAACAAAGCTTAACATACTTACAAGGCATTTCTTAATACCACAAAATACCATTTAATACCCTTTCAGATGGCTATTATCAAAAAACAGAAAATACCAAGTGTCTGAAAAGATGTAGAGAAATTAGAACCCTTGTACATTGGGTGACAATGTAAAATGGTACAGCTGGTCTGGAAAATAATACGTAGTCATCAAAAAATTAAACATGGAATCACCTTATATTCCATCATTTCCACTTCTGAATATATATCCAAAAGAACTGAAAGTAGGAACTTGAACAGTTATTTGTATACCCATGTTCATGGCAGCATTATTCACAGTAGCCAAAAGGTGGAAGCAACTCGTGCGTCCATTGACAGATGAACAGGTAAACAAAATGTAGTATATACATATAATAGAATATTTTTCAGCATAAAAGGGATGAAATGTTGATATATGATACAACATGAATGAACCTTGATATTATGCTAAGTCAAAGAAGCAAGACACAAAAGGACAAATATTGCATGATTCCACTTATATGTAGTATCTAAATAGTTCAATTCATGGACACAGAAAATAGCCTAGTGGTTGCCTGAAGCTGGGCAGAGGGGGAGTATGAGGAGCTATTGTTTAATGGGTACAGAGTTTCATTTGGGGATGATGAGAAAGTTCTACAGATAGATAGTGGTGATAGTTGTGCAACAGCGTAAATATACTTACTGCCACTGAACTGCATGTTACAAATGGTAAATTTTGTTATTCATAATTTACCATAATTTTAAAATTATGTAAAATAAAAGCATTTCTTCCCAAAAGTATTATGCTCCATAACTTCATAGCATTATCATACTTGGATTTTGGGTCACAACCTATAATTCTGGGTCATATCGGGCACATCTTGAAATGGTGGAAGTATGGTGCTCCTTTTGTAATATAATACAGTAATGGATATAAAGCTTATGCAAACAGGAAGTGCTATATCAATATCATAAAAAATCTTCCCCACATAAGTGGCTGGAACCAAATCAAACTTACTATTTATAGGCTTTCAGAGGAGCTACAATAACGCTTATGTGGCATGTCTTTGCACCAGCAAAGAAACCAATATAAGAGAAGAAGTG
The DNA here is from genome assembly GCF_011800145.1 of Mirounga leonina. Classification (NCBI taxonomy): domain Eukaryota; kingdom Metazoa; phylum Chordata; class Mammalia; order Carnivora; family Phocidae; genus Mirounga; species Mirounga leonina. The sequence continues at coordinate 15,586,309 of NW_023270426.1, forward strand.
CAAACATTTGTTTAGTCTTTAACAGTAATAGTCAGAAAAATTTTTTGAGACAAATTATCTCATTGTTTTATATTTTTATATTTTTCACATTTAAATGTTCTACATGGGGTATATTAAAAATTAAATTTAATATAATTACCTGTAAAATTGATACCTCACACTCTTATTTTAGAATTCAGAATTAGTATGTTATTTATGAAAGTAAGTGAATAAAACACTTAATGGTTTCACAATTCTTTATATGTAAGTGGGAAATATCCTGGGGTATTGCCAAATCTGATTTGGGAATTAATGGGATACCTGAAGCAAAGTAACTAATTAGAAAATGACTTTCTGCAATAATTTACTATTTTCCATGGTTAGCTTTTGAATAGCATCCTCCTTTTGTTCTATTATTTCTTTGGTAAAGAACTACTCCATAAAATCAGAGTATTTGCTTTCTGGAGTCATTGGCCATAGTCTCATTAAGGTTATAGTCAAGGTTCATAATTTCAAAGGACCAGAAAGGCTTCTGTTTTCCCTCTCCAGCCTTCCCTTCCACATTGTCTGCCTTGGCCAAAAAGAGCATCTCCACTCTGCAGTAGTCACAGGGCCTCTGAATTCCTTAGAGGCGCAGGTAGGGTTGGCATAGGTTGTGTGTATAGTGATTGTGAGAACAATCTGGATACAGACTGCCTTATTTCAAATCCTAACTCCACTACTTATTAGCTGTATAATCTTGGCCAGGTTACTTAACCTTTCAGTGTCTGTTTCCACATTTATAAAATGGTGGATCATCATAGTAATATAATCTCATGTCACTCCTGTAAGAATCACGTGAGGTGAAAAGACTGAAATACTTAGAACAGTGCCTGCATAAAATAAACACTCTGTATGTTAAATATCATCATTACCATCTTTGTATGTCATTAAACTAAAATGTAAATTGAAGATGGAATGAATGAATAAAGGTCACTAGTGGCCACAAATGAATGAGTTCCCACTGCTCTCCATTTTATTGTGACCCACACTCACACAACATTCTTGGGTATCTATAATGTTGATGAAACAGCTCAGTATAAAAAACAGATATTCCTCAGATCAGTATAAATTCTGTCTCAACTATTGTCTTTCTAATGTCCACCATCAGCTCTGATATGAAGGAGGCAACTGTGTAGTCACCCCAGGTTGGCTGAGGTTGGATTATGAACACACAGGGCTGTCATTCCACAGGCTGGCATTTACTTATAATTTACAACCATAGCAAACCACAGCAAAAGTATGAGCTGGGGAAATCAGATTCCTATCTTAGAAATTTGGAATGGGAAACTGAGAAAAGGGCAGGTGTGGTGGAGGCTGCAATGAGATGCCATGAGACAGAGCAGGAGAGATCTTGTCAAGTCTCATGCAAGCTAAACATTGGTGTGAATTATAATAACCGTAGTGATTGAGGGGTGCCTGGGTGGCTCAGTCAATGAAGCATCTGACTTCATCTCTGGTCATGATCCCAGGGTCCTGGGATCAAGCCCTTTGTCTGGCTCTGCACCCAGAGGGGAGTCTGCTTGTCCCTCTCCCTCTCCCTCTGCCCTCCCCAACTTGTGCACTCTCTGTCAAATAAATAAATCTTTAAAAAAATAATAATAATTCTAGTAACAGTAATAGTGAACAGGTTTTGAGTATTTAGTGTATTCCAGGCAATATGTTAAATTCTTCACATGACTCACTTTATTAAATACTTGAAACTGCAATCTGAGGTAAGTTACAGTGTCTTACAGCTCAATTCTCAAGACTCTTGAGGTTTTTTTTCTATCCTTTGTTCTTCTCTTTGATTACACATTTCCAGGATATTCCTTCTGGAACATCCTTAGCATTGGCCCCCACAGTCCATTCATCATCTATAGATTAACTCTCTTTGATCTGAATGTGATATTCAGACTACAGCAGAGCAAGCCTTTGGTACCAGTAGTTCTAAGTATGAACTCTGGGGCTAGACTGAATTCAAACCCCGGATCACCCAAAACCAGTAGCTCTGTTAACTCTGATAAATGGCTTTTCTTTGTGTCCGTTTTCCCATATGTAAAATGGGCTAAAATTTATCTAGTTTATAGTATAGTTTTAAGGATTAAATAAATCAGTTCATATTAAATGTTAGACAAAATGCCAGGCATATGGTGAATAATCATTAAATCAGCTATTATTTCAGTCCACAAGGCTCAGGTTGTGCTGGTACCTCCTCAACTGATCACCCTCTAGCCTTGTCAACCTTTTTCTTTTCCTCGGTGACATCATTTTAAGAGTTTAAATATTTTAGTCACAGCCTTCCAAGAGTACAGCACATGGGCTTTATATAGCTTAAAGAAAAAAATGGTTCATTATCAGGGATTGACTCCTCCCAAAACAATAACATCAACAACAATAATTTTCAAAACAAAACCCTGAGCATCTAATATTGGAGATTAACATAACTATCATTCTCACACTTTATTGCGGATGTTTTAATCTAGAAAGCAACAGTAGAATGTCCCTGTCTCAGGCTGTGACCTGCCATTTATGCATTTCTTTTTAAAAGTTCTTTTTAATACTCATTTTAAACTGATTTTACTTCTCTAATGTCTTAGGGTTTGTGTTAGTCAACACAGTATGCTTTACTGTTGAATTCACCTTTTTGTGAGAGAAAGGGGGAGTAATCCTGGCTTTATTGGTACGATTGGCATTTTTAACTAACCACCTCAAAAAAAAATTAAGAGCCTATAATTGTGATGTGCACTGGGTGTTATACGTAACTAATGAATCATCGAACACTACATCAAAAACTAATGATGTACTATACAGACGCTAACTGAACATGATAAAAAAATAATAAATAAAATAAAATAAAATATGACAAAGAAAGAGCCTACAATTTGCTCTTCCCTGGGCAAGGTTGTGGTTATTTAGAATTGAAAACAATGCTTGCAATGTAATAGAAGTTCAAGAAAGGATGATACCAAGTTCAGTTTATTGACAAAAAGAACAAGTCATCTGGATAATAATTTAAAATGTGTTACCTAGAGAACAGGAAGAGGTTTCCATATATGGTTTTATTGTTTATTTAAACATAATTGCATTGGATTATAACAGAATGATTCAGCTTGCTTTAGATGTTTGAAAAATCTGCTAAAATTATTTTAACTATTTTGATAAATTAATTCTTAAATTAGATAAAGAATACTAACAACTAGAGTTCTTGATTACTATTGTGGGTGAAAGAAGTAGGACATCAGAGAAATGGCAAATACTTAATGTTGGCTAGATAAGGTCCTGTGATTATATACATATATACAGCTCGAAAGGAATGCTTATGGTTGGGATATGCTGTGTGGACCAAGAAGTCTATGGTGCTTTAGGGAGCTGTAAATAAAATGAAAAAAAGTTTGCAAAGATTAATCATACAACAACAGATGAAAATATACCTCTGACTTAAGAGAATTCAATTTCTAGAAAATATTTTTAATTAGAATTTTTAATAACTTGCATTTATCTCCTTCATGTGAACATATTTTAAGTGGACATCAAACTTTAATCATTGTTTTTTTTTTTCTTATGTTAGTCACCATACATAATCATTGTTTAATAAAGCTATATGCACATTGCTTCCCTAGATTGAAGTTTCCTTCTCTGGAATGCCTCTATTCCATTAGAATTAGTCAAAATTATGCCTCTGCTGCATTTTAGGCAGTGACAGTTAAATTATTGCTTCCCCAGTATTCATATGCTGCTTTGCACCTCAGCCCTATGTACCTTTATAAATCATGTGGTATATCACATGATTTATTCCCATCAGTAGTAAGAGAGCAGAAATAATGTGTCACTTCTGGTTAAAAACAGGAGTGTTAGAAACCTTCCCCTTGCTCTTTCAGGCAACTAATAAAGGAAGGCTCCAGGATCGCAGAATTGCAAGATGGAAACATATCTGGTCCCTTCACTGTTAAGGGAGAACCACCAAGTTTCTGTGTGCTATGATTAGAAAAAAACCTTTATTATGTTGACTTGTTGAGATTTTAGGATTTATTTGTTATTAGAGCATGATCTTATTCAAGTAATATACAGGCTTACTGTTACATTACTAGTGAGGATTAAAATAGATTTACCTGTTCTTTTTTAATCTTGAAAATCTACTCCTGGCACTATATCCCAAGAAGATATATACAATGATGTATATGCTACTTTCAGCCACTAAAACTATATTTACTATATGATCCCAATTTTATTCTTAAAAACACACTACACATCTATGCCCATAATTACATTTGCAAATATATATTACAAAACTTGGGATGAAATATACAAATTATTCATTGTAGTTTTGTTACTGGGACAGAAGATGGTAATAGAAATTACAGCGTATTCTTAACTTAAAGAGTTCTGTAGTTTTCAAATTCCATTTAAAAAAACAACTTTTGTGGGGCGCCTGGGTGGCTCAGATGGTTAAGCGTCTGCCTTCGGTTCAGGTCATGGTCCCAGGGTCCTGGGATCGAGTCCCGCATCGGGCTCCCTGCTCCTTGGGAGCCTGCTTCTCCCTCTGCCTCTCTCTCTCTCTCTGTCTCTCATGAATAAATAAATAAAATCTTTAAAACAAACAAACAAACAAAAAAAAAAAACAACTTTTGTAATTAGGAAATACAACAAGTGTCACAAAAGAAACATTTTAAAAGCTAAATTAAAATATAACCCAAGGAGGATATATAGATGGCAAATAAACAGCTGCAAATGTGTTCTACAACATTAGCCATTAGGGAAATACAAATAAAAACTATGACACAATACCACTATACACTTATTAAAATGGCTAAATTAAAAAATATATATTGACAGTACTAATTGTTGACTTTGTGGAACAACTGTAATTCCCATATATTGCTGGTGGAAATGTAAAATGGTACAGCCATTCTGGAAAAATGTTGGGCAGTTTCTGATAAAGTCAATGTTGGGTTACTTACTGTATGACCCAGCAATCCCACTCCTAGGTATTTACCTTAAAAAAAATGAAAACTTATATTCACACAAAACCTCTACACAAATTTTTATGGCTACTCTAGTCACAAAACCTGAAAGTGACCTAATGGATTTCAGTGGCTGAATGGATAAATTATGGCATATCCATAGAGCACAATACTTATCAGCAATAAAAATGAATGATACATTGGTACATGCAGTAAAATGGATTTATGGAAGGCATCACACTGAGTAAAGGAAGCCAGTCTCAAAAGGTTGCATACTGTATGATGCCATTTATATGACATTCTTGAAAAGACAAAGCTATATAATAAAGCTATTGACAGATATGGGTGGTTGCCTGGTGTTAGAGGTGGAGAAGCTTATGACTACAAAGCAACAGCACTAGGTGTTTTGGGGTGATGAAACTGTTCAGTATCCTGATTGTGGTGGTAGTTACACAAATGTACAGGAGTTAAAATTGATAGAACTCTGTCCGAAACAAGTTAATTTTATTCCATGTTAATTACCAATAAAATAAAAATAAATCAGAAACAAAGTGCATTAACTCCCATCCTTCAAGCACTGCTGTCCCTCCCACACCCACTTTTGAAGTTCAGTGCAGTCCACATTGTTATCCTTTTCTTCTTCTGAAAGGGTGTTGCTGAGGACATCGTTTATCATTTGGTTCTTATCAACAATAGAACTCACTTCCTTGATCAATAATAATATTTAGAATAACAGTATTTACTACCTACATCATTTATCACTGGGCACTTACCCGTAATTGCTTTTGCACTCTTGCTCACCTCTCTCAGGTAGGCACATCTTATTTTTCCAGGAAAAATAAGGGAACTAGCATTTATTGTTATGTGCAATACTATTTGTTGCCCACCTACACCTCCAACTCTGTGTTGGACTTATGTTGCCAGATGTAAGCTGGTGTGAATAGTTGGGAAAATGATGTATAGGTTGCAGATGGAAAGGCTAGGCTTGTTTCTTAATAATTTCATCAGAAATTGGGAATGACATAGAAGAACAAAGAATGGAAAAAAAAAAAAAAAAGAGACCTGAGAGCTATGAGAATTGAGCTCTAATGGCATATGGTATTTATTGTATATAATTAATTAATTCTCTCCTATGCTTTTGGAGTGTTTCTAGTTGGTTGTGTCCTTGGAAGACTGAGAAAATATTGAACTCTAATTATTTTTCTGTTTTTATACTTCAAATGAGGATCCCCAGTTGAGAAAGACCAGTGTTTGGGAATGTAGGGTAGTAGGAGAGAGGTTCATGCCCTTTTATGTACAAGGAAAGGGAGTTTGGGATAGATTGAAGGGGAAAGTTAGAAGAGTGACACGGGAGACCAGGACTGCCCTTAGACCTGCATGCTGGTGAATGGTGGTGGACAGTGCTTTCATGTTTCTCTTTCTTTCTGCTTCTGGTATGTCATTACTAGATGAGGACCACTCGAGTTCAATCAGGAATATACTCCTGGGGTCAGTATCTAAGGCTTAAAATTTCTTTTACATGAGCTCTGGGCAAAGTATTTAGGTCTCAAAGGGCTGCTCTATTTGCTGAGATATTCACTGAGGTAAAGATACAGCAGAGTAAAACTGCCCAGAAAGTTGTGCTTCTGCTAATAAACCTTCAGCAAAGTGTAAAGTCAGGGTTTTTATGTGAAGTCCCTCCTCTTAATGATTTTGCTGCTGCTCAAATATTCCGAAATCCAGAATAATAGACTTTGTGATTTGGTGTTTCCTAAACACTTCACTGTCCCTTTTAGAGGCTTTTGGTCCGCTCTGCCACTTTGATGATATTTCATTCACATTGCAAATGGCTGCTTTATTGTCACTTTTTCCTCTTTCCCCTTAGCATCTGCCTTTGCATGCTAAGTTTTCCCAGATTTCCTTGATACAGCATGTTTATATTTATACAGTGTGGTGGTTTGTTTAGGGTGGTCCCAAAGCCCGTTTTCTTTTTCTGCCCCTATTTTCAAACTAGCACCTTTGTATTTTTCTGTCTTCATGCCACTGGTGCCGCATCTAATTTTGTATCATTGGCACATGTAATTAATTTGCTGCTTCCATTTTTTGGTTCATTAACAAAAAGACATTAAACAAATGTACCATATGTTACAACTTATTCTGTAACTTTCCATTTTTATTCTTTTTGAGTCTTCTTGATGTTTTCACTTTTAAACATTCACTCTTAAAGACTCCCGACACTCATACCAGCTCTAAGTATGTGGCTGGCTTTATATGTGAGGTAGAGTCCTATCTGTGTTATTTATGGAACACGGGGAGAAATCCCTAGCCTCAAAATAGCATTCCCTTTAGTATGATTTTTGCTTTTAAAAATTACCTGGAGGGACGCCTGGGTGGCTCAGTCGGTTAAGCGGCTGCCTTCGGCCCAGGTCATGATCCCAGGGTCCTGGGATCGAGTCCCACATCGGGCTCCTTGCTCAGTGGGGAACCTGCTTCTCCCTCTCTCTCCCTCTGCTTGTGCTCTGTCAAATAAATAAAATCTTTAAAAAAAAAAAATTACCTGGAATTCTGTCAACTGGGGAGCTGGATATATGTAGAAAATACTTTCTTTATATATAAAGTACTCTTGGAGCATTAATATGGCTATAACCTTGATTAACCAAGTTAGACAATAGCTTAATCCTTTTAATATGCTGCTGGTTTCTGTTTATTCGTATTTGGTTAAGGATTTTTGCATCAAGGTTCATTAAAGATATTGGCCTGTAGTTTTCTTACAGTGTCTTTGGCTTTGGCATTAGGGTTATGCTAGCCTTATAGAATGAATTAGAAAGTGTTTCCTTTTCTTCGATATTTTTCAAAAGTTTGACAGGATTGGAATTAGTTCTTAAGTGTTTTGTAGAATTCACCAATAAAACCATCAAGTTCAGGGCTTTAATTGTGAGATTTTTGAATACTGATTCAATCTCATTACTACTTATAGGTCAGATTCTACTTCTTCATAATTTAGTCTTGGTAGATTATGCATTTCTATGAATTTCTCCATTTCATCTAGGTTACCCAGTTTTTTGGCATACAGTTATGCTGTATGGAGTACTCTCATATAATCCTTTTATTTCTGTAGAATTGGTAGTCATGTCTCCATTTTTGTTTCTGATTTTTGTAATTTGGGTTCTTCTGTTTTTTTCTTAGTTCATTTAGCTCTTAGTTTGTCAATTTGTTGACCTTTTCAAAGAACCAAATTTTGGTTTCCTTGTTTTTCTCTTGTTTTCTGTTGTCTGTTTTATCACTGCTTTCATCTTTATTATATCATTTCTTCTGCTAGCTTTGGGTTTAGTTTTCCTTCTTTTTCTAGTTCCATAATTTGTAAAGCTAGGTTCTTGATTGGACATCTTTTTTTTTTAATGTAAGCATTTATAGCTATAAATTTTTCTGTTAGCACTACTTTCACTGAGTCCCATAAATTTTGATATATTTCATTTTCATCCATCCTAAGTACTTTCTAATTTCTCTTGTGATTTTTCTTTGATCCATTGGTCATTTAAAAGTGTATCGTTCAGGGTGCCTGGGTGGCTCAGTTGGTTAAGCAGCTGCCTTCAGCTCAGGTCATGATCCCAGGGTTGTGGGTCCCGCATTGGGCTCCCTGCTCAGCGGGGAGCCTGCTTCTCCCTCTGCCTGCTTCTCCCTCTGTGTGCTGCTCCCTCTGTTTGTACTCTCTCTGTCAAATAAAAAAATAAAGTCTTTTTTAAAAGTGTATTGTTTAATATTTACATATTTGTGAATTTTTCAATTTTACTGTTTTTATTGATTTTTAACTTCATCCCGTTGTGGTCAGAGAAATACTTCATACAATATTTCTTTTTAAATCTACTAAGATTTAATTTGTGACCTAATATATGGTTTATCCTGGGAAATGTTCCATGTGCATTTGAGAGGAATATGACTACTGTTATGGTTGGATAGTGTTCTTTATCTGTCTCTTAGATCTAGTTGGCTTGTTGTGTTAAGTCCTCTACTTTCTTATTTTTCTTTTCTCTGATGTTTCTATCCATTATTGAGACTGGAGTATTGAAGTCTCCTACTATTGTTGTAGAATTGTCTATTTCTCCCTTCAATTCTGTCAGTTTTTGTTTCCTATGTTTTTATTGTTTGTTATTAGTTGCATAAATGTTTTTTGTTGTTATATCTTCCTGCTGTATTTGAGACAGTATAGGAAAAGCAAGAGGGACTTAACTGCTGTAAAGCCACAGGTCTGGGGTAAGGGTTAAAAGTTTCCATATGATTAGAGACAAATACTTCCTTCGAGAAAGCAAACAAGTAATGGTTATCTGGGCAAAATTAGAAGTAACAATTTAAAACCTGCTTGCACAAATATTTCTATTTTCCAGGAGCCCTAAAAGAATGTCAACCATTGAAAAAGACATCCTGTGATTGTCTTGTGTCCACTGAAAAGTAACAACCACAAGATAATGACCATGGGATTGAGGGCCACTTCTCTACTCTCAGCCCCTCACCCTTCAGAAAAGTGCCTTTATAAAGCCTTGCACTCCACGCCTGTCAGCTCCCTTGTATACAGCTATCTCTGATAAACTCCACCTGCTTTCTTTCTCTCAAGTTCAGTATTCATTCTATGACGTTGAGACACAAGAACCTGTTATTGGGTATCTGGTAGCATATTGAACCTTTTATTAATATTTAATGTCCTTCTTTGTCTCTTGTAAAATTTTTTATTTGAAGTTTGTTTTATTTGATATTACTCTAGACACCCCTGCTTGTTTTTCATTACTCTTTTTGTGGGGTATCTTTTTCCATCCTTTGCTTTCAGTCTGTTTGTGTCTGCATCTAAAGTGAGTCCTTTGTAGATAACATGTAGTTGGATCTTTTTTTAATCCTTTCTGCCAATCTCTGTCTTTTCTTTGAAGAGTTTAATCCATTTACATTTAAAATAATTAATAAGGAGGGATTTATTTGTTTCTTTACTATTTGTTTTCTGTATGCCTTATAGCTTTTTTGTTTCTCATTTCATGCATTACTGCCTTCTTTTGAGTGTAGTTAATTTTATGTAATGGAACATTTAAGTTTCTTTCTCATTTCCTTTTGCATATTTTCTTTGTGATTACCATAGGCATTACATTTAACAGTGGCCAGTGGCCCCTTTGTCTTTGCTTCTGTGATCAGAAGCAGCAATCAGCAATCAGAGAACAGATCCCCTAGTATTTGGGGCATATGGTCCTTTTTGCTCACCTTTGCTCCCACAACCTGTATGTGAGCTATTTCAGGAACACATGCATAGCTGCCTGCCATGGGTTTTGGGCTCCTTAGCTGCTACTGTACTAAGAGGTGAAATTGGCTGAAATTAACCACAATTTATTATTCAATCCTTCCCCTGGAAGTTGCAAACTGTCAACAGACTCCAGAGTTCCAAAATAGTTACATCAGATTCTGCTGGTATAATTGTTGTCTAGTTGGAGAGACAGATTTCCTTATGCTTCCAACTCTGTCATCTTCCCTGAGTAATTTCCTGGTACAAACTTTAAAGGAAGAAATCATGTCCACACTTAAAAGTGATTCATACTTCAATGCATTTCTAGACAGAGGCATTTACTTTTTTCTCACTCTTCTAGCCAACCCCTGCTACCTTCTACTAGATTATTTTTATTTATGATAGTTAGAGAAGCAGTGAGAATATGATAGGATATTTAATATACTTAGGGGAATTAAAGAGAGAGAATGCCAATCACAAATATAAGGAACATTTTTAGAGTAGTCTACACAGCTTTATGCAATATGGCCTCTGTTTGCTCACACTGATTTCTTGCCAATGATATTTTTGTTAGGTACTGAATATATTTTGGAGTATTCCTCCTTTACACTGTGATTTCAAACTATCCAACTACTTGCATTTAAATGAACAAACACACATTACTTTTTCTATGTCTTCCTGCTTATGGATTTGTTATTCCCTGTGTTTGTCATGTTCCTCTTCTTCATGACCATTCAGCAAATTCTTGTGTATACTTCAAGACTTAGCATAAACATTTTTTAAATGAGTTTATATCTCCTTCCTTCTTTGTGCAAGCAAAGATAGTATTCCTTTCTTCTGCTTTTATTTTCCAACATTTGTTCATGCTTCTCTTACTTCATTATCATCCTGCAGAGGTGATTATTTGTTTGCCCATCTGTTTTCCATTTAGATGAGAGAGTATCCTTGAGGGAAAGGTTCTGTTTTATTCATATCAGGTCCCTGATCAGAAAGAGACAGCCTCAATAAATGGTTAAAAAGAGAGAATTGGTAAGTAATTCCCTTTTCTGTATTATGAAGGAGCCAGGACCTTTGGAAAATATAAATATCATGAAAATAAAATTTAAAAGATAAACTTGTGAAGAAATTAGACATTAAAAAATAATTAAGCACATTTAGAAAGGACTCTCAATTATAGGAGTTAAGAGATAAAATTATTTCCTGTGTAATTCCAAATTAACCAAAATATAAAACAAGTTGGACTCCCCTTGACCAACTCACTGTGCACTTTTAACAAAAATATGCATTCTAGGACTCCCTTTTCTCACTCATAAAATTAAGGAATCAAATTAAGGCCTCTGCTAGATGAAAATCCTGTTAGCTAGACCATTTCCCAAACTTTCAGGAAACTTAGCTGGTCTCTGATTGCTGTCCTTCAGATAGCAGATGACAGCAGAGATTTACAGATGTACTTTGAATTCCCAAATGATCTGAAGTGAGAAGGGGAGAGCACACTGGATGTTGCCAGATTGAGCAAAACAATTGCTTTTTGTTACTATTGCACCTTAGGGAGGGAGGATTCTCACTGGAGGATCTTTAGACTACTCATGTAAAATAGTAAGTTTATGAAATCAATTTATTACTGTTTTTTAGAAGCAACTCTCATGGAATGACAGTGGAAGAGCAGTTAACTTATTGTGAGTAAAATTTAATAACTGAGACCACAGTGACAGGTATGAAAGGACACCTGGCCAGTGATTTATTAACATCTTCACATTGTGTAGAAGCAGATGGCGGTAATAAATCTGGAAAAAGACTTGAGACTGGAGATGAGAAATTTCCCTAAGCATGGAGATAATAAAAGGGTGAGACAAAGAAATGATATTTCTTAAACTGATCAGGCACTATAGAGATGGAAAATTCTGTCTTTCTAATTGTGTGAACAGGGGTGTGTGACAATAAGTAATCTAGAGCCTCAGGTTATAGAAGAGGGTAGAAGAGCATATATCATTGGGTTTTCTCGAAGTTTTTAGTTTTAAGTACCACAGGGTGAGTTATTAGCCCTTTATATTTTATGACATGATGGTTTTGCGAGATTTATTTTTGCCTTTTGGATGCAGGAATGGTTTCATTGTCAGGGAAGAATTTCTAGTAACAAGTATTTTTCTTAATTCTTAAAAGTGACATCTTAACAGTAAGAGGTTAGATAATGAAGCAGTGCAGAGAAGAGGCTGATGGTATGAATTATCTGGTGCTCTGAAAGGAGGCAGGTAAAGGTTTCCATGGCCTTTACTCTCTCAGCAACAAATATTGGTACCACCTCTCCTGATAAAGTGAATGCACTCCAGAGACAGACTTTCTTGTTTGAAAGTCTTTTGCCCAAGGCAGAAAAATCAAGCTCTGGTATACATATCTCACTAATTAACAATATGAATGTTCTTAGACTATAGAAAATATACTTCTGGAAGTCTTGGGCCTAGGAGATTGCCAGATGAGTGAGAAGTAATAATAGGGGGCCTACTTTGCTTTGCTGTAAGTAATCATGGTAACTACAGAAAGAAACCCAGAAGGTTAGAATTTAGACATTCCTTTCTGGTTCCCTGTACAATCTTTTTTACCCTGTGTCATCCACCCAAATAAGGAAGATCAAGTAGGTTTCTCTGTAGTATTGAGATTTATCCAGCCATTTTTACAGTTTCACCCATTTGCTAGCTGAAATTCATTTGACAACGTATAAGGCCTTAATTTTTACATAACTGCAGAAAAGACTACATACCTCACCAGTTAGGAAAAACTTCAACTGAGTATTTTTTCCTAAGATTATATTTGTTTTTATATGTACAGATAAAGTTGGTATTTTTCCTGATTACCTCCCCAATCTTTTAGTCATATTGCTACTGAAATTTCTTTGATTGGTGACAATTTATATTTCAGAGCTTAGGATTTCTAGGAATCACTGTTGGTAAGAAAAGAGAAGAACATTTTTTTAGCAAATTCCAAAGGATCCTTATGTTGGTGTATGTATTTGTGTGTGTGTGTGTATTAATTTTTTTCTTAAGAATACAACTTATTATTTTGCTATTAGATGTAATTATTCAAGGCTGTCAAGGTGTTTGAGTTGTTTGGGATGAATGTCCATAAATAATATCACCAGCAGTTATTAAGTTTTTGTTTAAGAACATTTGAGTATCGGGTGCCTGGGTGGCTCAGATGGTTAAGCATCTGCCTTCGGCTCAGGTCTTGATCCCAGGGTCCTGGGATTGAGTCCCACATCAGGCTCCCTGCTAGGCGGGGAGCCTGCTTCTCCTTCTGCCTCTGCCTCTCTCTCTCTCTGTCTCTCTGACTCTCATGAATAAATAAATAAAACATTAAAAAAAAAAACATTTGAGTATCTTTTCACTAGGATTCAAAATCCTCTGATTTTACCATTCATTCCATGAGCCCCAGTGCTTAGTTTGATATAAAGAGGGCCAGGTATCACCTACATAGACAGTAGGGCTGTATTACAGAGAGAAATCCTGAGCTCAGAGACCCCAAGTCTTTTATACTGGCCAGTGAGTCCTCCTGCCCTTTGCTTTGGAGGGGAATACTATCTGTTAGTTATCAGACTTACCTGTGTTCTTGTTGACAACCCTGACTGGCATAGTGGCAAAAATCACTGAATCTCACATGGGTTGATCTCATAGCTTAGGTGCACTGAATTCAAATCACATGGTATACAATTCTTGGATCTGATTAAGGTAGTATTTAACTCCCACTCTGGTGGCTGTATCACCAGTTTGAATTTTGCATTCTTTTGACTTATAAGAAATATAATATCTTCCTGCCAAATCTAAAACAACTTTGAACTTGATGGAATCTTATATTTTCCCTCTCATACATTTCCTATTTGTTTGAGGCACATAATTTTGCATAATAAATAGTATCTGAAATTTGGAGATTCATCATAGTTCTATTTGACTTACTCTCATGTCTTCTAGGGTATTGGACTGGGCATTAATAAAATATATTTGTTTTCGGAGGCCCTATCACTATAAACTTCAGGAAATAATTTCTTTTTTGGGTTCAAGTAGCTGAGTAAAATGTACATAAAAAGGAATAATATTCCTTGAGTTTGTTTTCTTTGCATGAGTGACAGCTTTTCTCTCCCATCTTTCAAAGAATATAAATCTAAAGTGTAGTCAATTGAATGCTGAGCTTGTATTTCCCATTTCATCTTTTATCAGCTGTGTGGCAGCTAGATTATAAGATTTGTTTAATATGGTTTTGATGTGGTTTTAGAATATCGGTGAGGTTCAGTGGAGTGGAGTCTGGAGCTGATGACCAAGAAAGAATTCTTGAGACATCTTTGGTGCAAAATGGTGGTTTATTAAAGCACGGGGACAGGACCCATGGGCAGAAAGAGCTGCTGCACCGAGGTTGTGAGGGGTGGCTGATTAAATACTATGGGGTTGGGGGAGATAAGGAAAAAGGGAGGTTTCAAAAGAACTTTCATATGCTAAGGAGGACCTAAAAAATACCGAGGGCTTGCCATTGTCAAGTTAAGGTTGTTTTTACCTCTAGCAAGGCATTAACACTAAGATAGTTGGGAGCTTCCTGGAAGAATGCCCCAGGAGTTGTGGGGGGGGGGGGGGGGGTTGCAGGCCATCAGCTTATGCTTTGTCTTCAGCCAGCCTTCTGCTCCCTCATCAGTTTCACAAATTCTGTGGTTTCACTGATAGGTGTCTCTAAATCACTTACTGTTACCTAAAGTTATAATAAATCTAAAAGGAGCTTTTTAAAAAAAGTAGTTTTTTAGTAACAGAGCCGCCATATGTCGCTGTGAAATACAGCTTCAGGTTGATAGCATCTATTGTTTCATACAGAGTAAAACCTTTAAGTAGAACAGAAAGGATGAAGTGAAAAGCAAGTCTCCCTCCTGTAGAGGGTCTCATGCTTTCTTTTTTATCAGGTACCACTTAGATAAAAAAAAAAGAATTCTGTGTATTCTCTCAGAAATTTCATACACACACAACTTTTATATAAACATTGTGAGAATTTTTATTTTGCTTTTTATACTTCATTATACTTTATACTTTATATATACTTTATATATACTTTATTATAATGATTTTTATTATCATTTATATACAGTAAAATGCATGGATCTTGAGTTTGTAGTTCAGTGATTTTTAAGAATTGCATACCCTTATGAAATCACTATGCAAATAATGATTAAAAGAACAATTCAGTAACTCCAGAAAATTCTTGTATGCTCTTTTCACATCAATTCCTCTGAATCTTCAAATACTTTCTAATTTCTATCACCACAGATTTATTTGCTTGTTCTTCGAGTTTGTATAAATAGAATCATACTCATCAAGAGATAATATTTTTTCTTTTTTTAAAAAGATTTTATTTTATTTATTAGAGAGAGAGAGCATGAGCAGGCGGAGGGGCAGAGGGAGAGGGAGAAGCAGGCTCCACACTGATCAGGGAGCCTCATTCAGGGTTTGAACCCAGGACCTGAGGTCATGACCTGAGCTGAAGGCCAATGCTTAACCGACTGAGCCACCCAGGCACCCCTATTTCTTATTATATTTATAATATTAAGCTCTCTTGAATTAATTTGTATCTATGAAGGGAGGTATGTACATATGTCATATATATGATATATATATGATAGGCTTTCTCTTATTCTCTTGCTCATACTTGTTATGTTTGTCTATTATAGTTATCTTTCCAAAGAACCAGGTTTTATATTTCTGATTCTCTCTATTGTTTCTTTGTTTCATAATCTGTTAATTTCTCAATTTTCTTTATTTTCTGTCTTTATTTCTGTATTTTATTATTCTCAATAAAATTACAAATTGAATGGGAAGTATAAATACAGATACCCTATAACATGCAATAGCCAATATTTTCCTTATATACTGGCAATAATCAAATAGAAAATTAGAAATTATAAGACAAATAGAGACACAAGTACTAATGGAAGTATATATTAGTTTCCGATATATCACAACCTAGTGGCTTACACAATGCAACTTACTGTCATATAGTTCTGAGGTTTTAAGTCCAACGTGGATTTCACTGGGCAAAAATTAAGGTGATAGCAGGGCTGCATTCCTTTCTGGAGGATCCAGGGGAAAATTTATTTCCTTGACTTTCCCACTTTCTAGAAACTGCTCACATTCCTTCGTTAATGCTCTTCTCCATCATCATAGGCAGAAACAACAACTTGGGTCCTTCTTATGTTAATCACTTTGAACTACTTTTATCATCACATCCCTGTCTCTGATTCTGACCCATCTTCTACTTACCTCTTCTGCTTTTAAAATCCCTTGTGATTATATTAGGTCCATCCAGATAACACAGGATAATCTCCCCATTTTAAGGTCAGCTGATCAGCAACCTTAATTCCATCCGCAACCTTAGGTCACCTTTGCTATGTAACTTAACATGTTCAAAGGTTCTGGAGAATAGATATGGCTATTTGGGGAGGCCATTATTCTGCCTACTAACATAAAATATTAAGGAACACATCTAACAAAATATATGTAATACTTTTAAGGGGCAGAATGCTTTTTAAAGATAATAAAAGAAGACCTGAATGAATGAACAGCTATACCACACTCAGGTATGGGAAACTTAGCAATGCAAAGATGTTAAATTCTTCAAATAATCTATTTTCAAAAATTGTTTTACATAAAATTCAGCAAGCTGTCCCCAAAATCCAGTGGACTATAAAAAGTAAAGAATATTGAAAATAATTTTGAAGTAAAGAAAGGTGATAGGATTTGTCTTAGCATACATAAAGACCTATTTCAAACAGTAGTAATTATGTACTATGGCATGAGTACAATGACAATCACAATAGAGGATCCAGAAAAAGAACTGCTCTTTATGAAGACGTAGAATAAAACATGGGTAGCATGTCTTAATAAATTAATGGGAAAAGGATAGAGTATTCTAAAATATCTATTTGTTAAATTTTTAGAAGATTTTAATACATCCCTAACACATGCCATGCACAAAACTAAAATTCACAAGTTTAAGACAACAAATGTTAAGAAAAAATATTATCAGGGCACCTGGGTGGCTCAGTCGGTTGAGCATCTGCCTTCAGCTCAGGTCATGATCCACTCATGCTCTCTCTCTCTCTCAAATAAATAAATAAAATCTTAAAAAAAAAACAACCAAGAAATATATGTATGTTATGTAATATATAAATATGCATGTATAAATATACATTTGCAGAGTCAAAAGGGAATTAAGAATTGGCTATATAAGAATTTACATATTGTACTGCAAAAGACATTATACACATTGTCAAAATATAAATGATGGTCCAATAAAAAATACCTGTGATGCTCTATGACTGGAAGATGGCAGTGGAGTAGGAGGACCCTAGTCTCGTCTCATCCCATGAACACAAGTAGGTAACTATCAAATCATCCTAAATATCCTAGAAATCAACCTGAAGACTGACAGTACAAACTCAACAACTAAAGGGAGAGAAGAGGCCACATCAAAGAAAGTAGGAAGTGCGGAGACGCAGTTTAGGGGAGAAATAGATTGTAGGTACTGCAGAGGGAAGCAAGCCATTCTTCGCAGAAAGGGCAAGAAAGAAAGGTGGGGTGAGGGGGAACACACAAGGAGAACATTTCCCCAAAGGCATTGCTGGGAAAATACAAGGAGGTGATTTCCATGAGTTCTTGAAACCAACAGGGCTTAAAGTCTGGAGTTTTAGAGGTCATGGGCTTGGCCGAGACAGAGCCGGGAGGGCACAGTGCTGCTCCTGAAGAGAAGGGAGGCAAACAACCCAGAGGCAGACAGCATGGAAACAACAATCTGAAAAATGCCTGGGACACACAGCAGAGAGATTATACACTCTTCTCAGAGTGCTACCCTCAAGGGCAGTGTTCATGGCAGTATCTCTCCAGGGACAAAGGAGCTGACTAGTGCCCTTTCCTCCCCTGCCACTCAGCACCAACACAGAGCCACCTGTGTGAAGCAGTGCAGTACCAACCTACTGCATTTGCTTACACCAAGTCCCACACTCCTGCCCTCTAGAGGGACTTCCCTTCTCATTCAAACTTGTCTCAGTCCCAGCCCACGGGGCCTCTTCCCTGGAAAACCAGCAGAAACCCCTACAGTATCAGGTCTCATTTAACAAGCAGACCAGAGCACACCTGGCCAAGGACCCAACACTGCCCACGGCAGGCAAGGAGAGCCTCTGCAGATGACTGGCCTGAAGGATAGAGCTGCCAAAACAGTAGCAGAGCACCGACAGCACACACCAGAACACTCTCCGAAGAGCCAAGCCCGGACGCTACATGACCTTTTTAGTGGATGAGATGGACTTAACAGATATATTCAGAACGTTTCAGCTGAATACACATTCTTTTCAAGTGCACATGGGACACTCCAGAATAGATCACATAATAGGTCACAAATACAGAAAGACTGAGATCAAACCATGCATTTTTTTCTGGCCACAATGCTATGAAATAAGAAACAAGAAAAAATTTGGAAAGACCACAAATAAGTGGAGATTAGGCAACATGTTACTAAGCAATGAATGGGTCAACCAGGAAAACAAAGAAGAAATTTGAAAAAATACATGGAAACAAATGAAAATGAAAACACAATGGTCCAAAATCTTTGGGGTGCAGGGGTGCCTGGGTGGCTCAGTCGTTAAGTGTCTGCCTTCAGCTCAGGCATGATCCCAGGGTCCTGGAATCGAGCCCCTCATCGGGCTCCCTGCTCAGTGGGAAACCTGCTTCTCCCTCTCCCACTCTCCCTGCTTGTGTTCCCTCTCTCGCTGTGTCTCGCTCTGTCAAATAAATAAATAAAATGTTCAAAATCTTTGGGATGCAGCAAAAACAGTCCTAAGAGGGAATCATATAGCTATCCAGGCCTACCTCAAGAAGCAAGAAAAATCTCAAACAACCTAGCCTTACACTTAAAGGAGCTAGAAAAAGAACAATAAATTAAGCCTAAAGCTAGGAGAAGGAAGGAAATAATAAAGATGAGAGCAGAAATAAATGATAAAGAAACTAAAAAAAACAATAAAAAAGATCAATGACCAGGAGCTGATTCTTTGAAAAAATTAATAAAACTGATAAACCCCTACCAGACTTATCAAAAAGAAAAGAGATAGGACCCAAATAAATAAAATCACAAACAAGAGAAATAACCAACACCACAGAAATACAAACAATTACAAGAGAATATTATTAAAAACCATATGCCAACAAATTGGACAACCTGGAAGAAATGGATGAATTCCTGGAAACATATGAACTACCAAAACTGAAGCAGGAATAAGAAAATTTAAACAGACCAATTACCTGAAGGAAATTGAGTCAGTAATCAAAAATCTCCCAACAAACAAAAGTCCAGGGCCACATTGCTTCACAAGTGAATTCTAGCAAACATTTAAAGAAGAGCTAATACCTATTCTTCTCAAACTATTCCAAAAAATAGAAGAGGAAGGAAGATGCCCAAATTCATTCTGTGAAGCCAGCATTATCAATACCACAATCAGATAAAGACACCACTTAAAAAGAGAACTATAGGACAATATCACTGATGGACATGGATGCAAAAATTCTCAATAAAATACTAGCAAACCAGATCCAACAATACATTAAAAGAACCACTTACATGATCAAGTGGGATTTATTCCTGGGTTTCAGGGTTGTTCAATATCCACAAATCAATCAACATGATACACCACATTAATAAAAGAAAGGATAAGAACCATATGATCCTCTCAATAGATGTATAAGAAGCATTTGACAAAGTACAACATCCATTAATGATAAAAAAAAAAACAAATCTCAATAAAGTAGGTCCAGAGGGAACAAAACTCAATATAATAAAGTCCTTCTATTAAAACAAAACAAAACAAAAATACCAAACCCACAGTTAATACCATCCTCACTGGGGAAAAACTAAGAGATTTTCCTGTATTATCAGGAACAAGACAGGGATGTCCATTCTCACCACTCTTATTTAATATAGTCCTGGAAGTCCTAGCCACAGCAATCAGACAACAGAATGAAATAAAAGGCATCCAAATTGGCAAAGAAGAAGTCAAACTTTCACTCTTCTAAGATGACATGATACTCTACGTAGAAAACCCGAGGGGCACCTGAGTGGCTCAGTCAGGTAAGCAGCTGACTCTTGGTTTCCCCTCAGGTCATGATCTCAGGGTCATGAGATAGAGCCCTATGGGGCTCCATGCTAAGTGGGGAGTCTGATGGAGATTCCCTCTCCCTCTCCCTCTTCCCTTTCCCTCATTCACACTCTTTCTTTCTCTAAAATAAATAGATCTTTAAAAAAAAGACTACACCAAAAAATTGCTAAAACTGATACAGGAATTCAGTAAAATCTCAGGATACAAAATCAACATACAGAAATCTGCTGCATTTCTATATACCAATAATGAAGCAGCACAAAGAGAAACTAAGGAATCAATCTCATTTACAGTTCCACCAAAAACCATAAGATAACTGGGAATAAAAGACCTGTACTCCAAAAACTATAAAACACTGATGAAAGAAACTGATGAAGGAAAAAAAAAAGAAATTAAACAGGACACAAAGAAATGGAAAGATATTCCATGCTCATGGATGGGAAGAACAAATACTGTTAAATTGTCTATATTCCCTAAAGCAATCTACACATTTAATGCAATCCCTATCAAAACACCATCATCATTTTTCATAGAGCTAGAACAAGCAACCTAAAATTTGTATGGAACCACAAAAGACCCTGAATAGCC
Organism: Mirounga leonina; assembly: GCF_011800145.1. NCBI lineage: Eukaryota > Metazoa > Chordata > Mammalia > Carnivora > Phocidae > Mirounga > Mirounga leonina. Next base: position 15,607,259 of record NW_023270426.1, read on the forward strand.
AAAGTGATATTGAAAAAGAAAACCAAAGCTGGAGGCATCACAATTCCAGACCTCAAGTTATATTACAAAGCTGTAGTCATCAAAATAGTATGGTACTGGCACAAAAATAGACACATAGATCAATAGAACAGAATAGAAAAGCCAATAATGAACCCACAACTTATGGGCAATTAATCATTGACAAAGTAGGAAAGAATATCCAATGGGAATAAAGCAGTCTCTTCAACAAATAGTTTGGGAAAATTGGATGCTAACATGCAAAAGAATGAAAATGGACCACTTTCTTACACCATACACAGAAATAAATTCAAAATGGATAAAAGACCTAAATGTGAGACATGAAACCATTAAAATCCTAGAGCCAAACACAGGCAGTAACCTCTTTGACATTGGCCATAGCAACTTTTTACTAGGTATGTCTCCTGAGGCAAGGGAAACAAAAGCAAAAATGAACTATAGGGACTTAATCAAAATAAAAAGCTACTACACAACAAGGAAAACAATCAGCAAAACTAAAGGGGAACCTATGGAATGGGAGAAGATATTCACAAATGACATATCTGATAAAGGGTTAGTATCCAAAATATATAAAGAACTTATAAAACTCTACACCCTTAAAAGGAATAATCCAGTTAAAAAAGTTATAGAAGACATGAATAGACATTTTTCCAAAGAAGACATCCAGATGGCGAACAGACACATGAAAAGATGCTCAACATCACTCATCATTAGGGAAATACAAATCAAAAATACAATGAGATACCACCTCACACCTGCCAGAATGGCTAAAATCAACCCAAGAAAAAACAGGTATTGGTGGGGATGTGGAAAAGAGGAACCCTGTTGCACTGTAGGTGGGAATGCAAACTCTTGCAGCCACTGCAAAAAAACAGTATGGAGTATCCTCAAAAAGTTAAAAATAGAACTGCCCTCTGATGCAGCAATTTCATTACTAGATATTTACACAAAGAGTACAAGAACATAGGCAGTAGCCTCTTCAACGTCGGCCACAGCAATTTTCAAGACATGTCTCCAAAGGCAAGGGAAACAAAAGCGAAAATGAACTTTTGAGACTTCATCAAGATAAAAAGCCTCTGCACAGCAAAGGAAATAGTCAACAGAACTAAGAGGCAACCCACAGAATGGGAGAAGAATTTTGCAAATGACACTACAGACAAAGGGCTGGTATTCAAGATCTATAAAGAACTTCTCAAACTCAACACCCAAAAAACAAATAACCAAGTAAAAAAAATGGGCAGAAGACATGAACAGACACTTCTCCAAAGAAGACATACAAATGGCTAACAGACACATGAAAAAATGTTCATCATCACTAGCCATCAGGGAAATTCAAATCAAAACCACATTGAGATACCATCTTACACCAGTTAGAATGGCAAAAATTAAAAGGCAAGAAACAACAAATGTTGCAGAGGTTGTGGAGAAAGGGGAACCCTCTTACACTGTTGGTGGGAATGCAAGTTGGTACAGCCACTTTGGAAAACAGTGTGGAGGTTCCTCAAAAAATTAAAAATAGAGCTAACTTATGACCCAGCAATTGCACTACTCGGTATTTACCCCAAAGACACAGATGTAGTGTAAAGAAGGGGCACCTGCACCCCAAAGTTTATAGCAGCAATGTCCACAATAGCCAAACTGTGGAAGGAACCAAGATGCCCTTCAACAGACAAATGGATAAAGAAGATGTGGTCCATATATACAATGGAATATTACTCAGCCATCAGAAAGGATGAATACCCAACTTTTGCATCACATGGATGGGACTGGAGGAGATTATGCTAAGTGAAATAATTCAAGCAGAGAAAGTCAATTGTCATATGGTTTCACTTATTTGTGGAACATAAGGAATAGCATGGAGGACATTAGGAGAAGGAAGGGAAAAATGAAGGGCAAGGGGAATCACAGGGAGAGATGAACCATGAGAAACTATGGACTCTGAGAAACAAACTGAGGGTTTTAGAGGGGTTGGGGTGGGGGGATGGGTTAGCCCAGTGATGGGTATTAAGGACATGTATTGCATGGAGCACTGGGTGTTATATGCAAACAATGAATCATGGATCACTACATCAAAAACTAATGATATACTATATGGTGACTAACATAACATAATAAAATAAATAAATAAAAATAAAAAGATATGCTATTTAGTTTTTAAAAATACTAATTCAAAGGAATACATGCACTTTGGTGTTTATAGCATAGCAAATATAGATCTATGTATCTATCTATCATCTATCTAATGGAATATTTCTCAGCCATCAAAAAGAATGAAATCTTGTCATTTGCAATGATGTGGATGGAGCTAGAGAAAGTATTACGATAAGTGATATAAGACAGGAAAAGACAAATGCCATATGATTTCACTCGTGTGGAATTGAAGAAACAAGCAAAAGAGAAAAAAGAGAGAGAGGCAAATCAATAAACAGACTCTTGGGGCGCCTGGGTGGCTCAGTCATTAAGCGTCTGCCTTTGGCTCAGGTCATGATCCCAAGGTCCTGGGATCGAGCCCTGCATCAGGCCCCCTGCTCCGCAGGAAGCCTGCTTCTCCCTCTCCCACTCCCCCTGCTTGTGTTCCCTCTCTCGCTCTGTCTCTCTCTGTCAAATAAATTAAAAAATCTTTAAAAAAAGAAACAGACTCTTAACTATAGAGAACAAACTGATGGTTACCAGAGGAAAGGTGGCCTGGGGTGGGGGTCAGGTGGGACTAGGTGAAATAGGTGATGAGGATTAAGGAGTGCACTTGTGATGAACACCAGGTTTTTTATGGATGTGTTGAATCACTATATTGGACACCTGAAACTAATATTACACTGTATGTTAAGTAACTGGAATTTAAACTTAAAAGATCACAAAAATAAAATATCTGTGATACATATTAAAGACAAGAGAATAAATATCCTTAATATATGGAGTTTCTATGCATTTATGAATCAAGCAAATGTTTAATGTAAGAGACAATTCAAAGTATATATATGTATGTACATATTATATATATAACCTTCATGTATACACACAATATGTAAAACCTTTCCACCATGCATTTCTTGTTTCTTTTTTTTCTTATTTAGGTTCCACATAATAGTTAACCTGATTGGTTCAGGGAGATTCTAGGATAGGAAATTGTTGGTAAAGCAAATATATATTTTGGGCCATTAAGCTTTTATACAAACATTACTGTTGAAATGTTGTAACCAATTTGTTAAATAGGAAAAAGGCCAGCTGGCACTTTCCATTGAGTGAGTGTTCTGCTCTTTTTTTTCTTTAGTTTCAGGTGTAGAACATAGTCAATATTTATATACATTATGAAATGGTCACTGCAATAAGTCTAGTTACAATCTGTTGCCTTAACAGAACTGTTAAAATATTACTGACTATATTCCCTGGGCTGTATATTATATCCCTGTGTCTTACTTATTTTATAACTAGGAGACCGTAACTCTTAATCCACTAATTTTATCCAACCTCCCATCCCCTTCCCGTCCAGCAACCATCAGTTTGTTCTCTGTATCTATGAGTTTGTTTCTGTGTTGTTTTGTTTGTTCATTTGTTTTGATTTTTAGATTCCACATGTAAGTGAAGTCATATGATACTTGTCTTTCTCAGTACGACTTATTTCACTTAGCATAATATCCTGTAGGTCCATCCATGTTGTCACAGATGACAAGGTTTTTATTCTTTTTTATTGCTGAATATTTGTGTGTGTGTGTGTGTGTATATATACACCACGTTTGCTTTATCTATTGATAGACATTTAGGTTGCTTGTATATCTTGGCTATTGTAAATAATGCCACGGTGAACACAGGGCTGTGTATATATTTTTGAATTAGTGTTTTTATTTTCTTTTTTTCTTTTTTTTTTATTATTAACATATAATGTATTATTTGTTTCAGGGGTACAGGTCTGTGATTCATCAGTCTTACAAAATTCACAACACTCACCATAGTACCTATCCTCCCCAATGTCCATCACCCAGCCACCCCAACCCTCCCACCCCCCTCCACTCCAGCAACCCTCTGTTTGTTTCCTGAAGTTAAGAGTCTCTTATGGTTTGTCTCCCTCTCTGATTTCATCTTGTTTCATTTTTCCTTCCCTTTCCCTATGATCCTCTGTCTTGTTTCTCAAATTCCTCATATCAGTGAGATCATATGATACTTGTCTTTCTCTGATTGACTTATTTCGCTTCACATAATACCCTCTAGTTCCATCCATGGAACTTGCCATGCAAATGGCAAGATTTCTTTTTTTTTTTTTGATGGCTGCATAGTATTCCATTTTATATATATACCACATCTTCTTTATCCGTTGATCTGCTGATGGACATCTAGGCTCTTTCCACAGTTTGGCTATTGTGGACATTGCTGCTATAAACATTGGGGTGCATGTGCCCCTTTGGATCACTACATTTGTATCTTTGGGGTAAATAATTCTTCTTTTTTTTTTTTTTTTAAAGATTTTATTTATTTATTTGAGAGAGAGAATGAGATAGAGAGAGAGAGCATGAGAGGGGGGAGGGTCAGAGGGAGAAGCAGACTCCCCGCCGAGCAGGGAGCCCAATGCGGGACTCGATCCTGGGACTCCAGGATCATGACCTGAGCCGAAGGCAGTCGCTTAACCAACTGAGCCACCCAGGCACCCTTGTTCAAACTTCTTAACTAGAACTATGAAAATACAAAGTATTTAATACCAAAAAATACAGTTAAAGTATTTAACGCCAAAAAAATGTATTGTTCCATAGAATGCTTCAGTCAATGTGTAGTAGCCTGTGGAAACCCTGACTTGTTACACTGCATTAGAATAACAGGAACACATCTAAGAAATGCCCTGATAAAAGATTAGAATGCCAAGGTTTAGTCAGTGTTCATATGAAAAAGATGACATTGGCAAAAAGTAAAACTTTAGACTTTGGGAAATGCTTCCAATACTGAAGCTGCTGTGCCTTTGATTTTATTTTCTAGGTCATTGTTTCCCAAACTAGATGCTGAACCCCCAGTGGGACTCTGAAGATATTGTGAGTGTTCTTGGTGATCAGAGCAGAAGAGATCCAACAGTGGTAGGTAGCAGTGAGGGATTGCAGGCAATTATATAAATGAACCAGATGCCCTCTTTCCCTGGTCCCTCTCTCAGTAGCTCCAAATCAACATGCTTTCTTCTAGTCTTTTCAGATCATCTGTTTTGCTGAAAGAGAGATGAGTGCTCTCCCTTTTTTTTCTCTCTCCTTAATAATTACAGCTAATGACTATTGAGCAGTTACTTTGTGTCATGAGTCAACATAGTGTGTGTGCATTAAATAGATTATCTCATTTAAACCTCAGCATAATTCTGTGAGATAGGTATTATTGTTTTTTGGTTTTTTTTGTTTTTTTTTTCCAGATCATAAATGGAGAAGTTGAGGCTTGGGGAGTTTTACTGATTTCAAAGTCAGTCAGCTAAAAAGAGATGCTGCAGATTTTCAACACAGGCAACCTGAATGTGGGACCCCCAGTCTTTTCTCTCTATTCTCCTTTTGTTTTCATTACTGAATCTTATTGGATGAAATGGCCTAAGGACCATTTCTCTATCATTATGAACTAGGCAGAGGACGGAGAGTAAGCCACTTCAGTGGGGCAACTCAGATAGAATATTCTGAGTTTTTCCAAATGGCAAAAATGTTTCCTACGGAGATTAAGAAATGCCCTTTAGAATCCTCAAACTCTGATTAAGTATTACTGTCTCTAGGAGAGAAGGAGAAGTTATTTTTAAAATGCAGCAGATATGGGAAGGACATAGAGGTTGATAAAAATTTAGGAACCTTATTAGTTAATTCTCTAGCTTCTCAGGCCAGATTGCTTTGTCACAGTTAAATATTTTGAGTGAGGATGTCATCATTGTGTAAGAATTTTTCAGTCTTTTTGATAAAGATGCTAAAGTGTCTCCATCTCACCTTCTCTTTTCTTCCTTCTGCTATCTCCTACTTCTCATGAAGATAACTCTGCAATACTGTCATCATTGGAAAGAATTAAGGGACACATTTAACAGCTGAATTCTTCCAAATGAATTCCAAACTTAATAGAAATGAGATTTCTAGTAGTGGTGGTAAAAAGAGTTGGGGCATTTTCTTCCACAGTTTTTTTTTAAAAACCAAAAGGTACTATTAAAGACAGTTAGTTGAAAGCACTGGGCAATATCCAAAGGCAAAGAGAAGCTTAGGAAAAAAAATACTCTTGGAAGACTGGTATTGCATTGGTGAAGAGCTGCACATTTGTGACTTTTGCACCTGGGGTGCTCTCCAGTCCCAGCCGTGGCATAAGAAAATCTCAGCCTTACTAGTGTAAAGAAGGAAGTATTCAAGTTTGGAGCAACAGAAACACTGGTATGTTATGGAGGAATTTTGGAGAAAAACACATTTACCTAACAAATTGTTTCACTTTTCCGCTCATACAGGATTTGGGGCTGTCTTCCTACTGACAGGCCATTCTCTCAGTGCTCTGAGATCATCTGTTACCTCATATATTGTGCTTATATTATTTTAAAAAAATTATCTGTTTGACCTAGATGGAGTCCCTGGGCTGCTGAGGCAAAGGTCAGATGAACAAAAACCTCGTTGCCTGGTACTAACCTCCCTTTAGTACTTACCAACTAAAAAACTTTTCATGACAAAAACTAAAACAAATGAGCTCCGTTGTACTAAATAAAGCTGTATGTATCCAAAAATGTATCTCCTACTAATTGAGAAAAGTTTCTCAATCAAGTGGATCTTAAACAAGAGGTCAGTGAGAAGTAGGTTTGGTATTGGTACAACCACACCATATTTGAAAAGCACTGTACATGTTGGCATATTTAGGACACAGCAGCATATGAGGTCTTTATGTTTAACTTCGGTGGTGGGCAGAAGCCTTCCTTTGGGAGATAAAGGCTATAAGAATGTGGGGAAAAAAAAAACAGATAACGTTCTGTACAAGAAAAAACTTGCCTTTGGTCATTGTCACTATATTTCTGGTTGTTCATATGGGAAATAATCCCTTGGATGCCCAAGTGTTATGGCCTATTAATTTGGATAACCCTAAGTGTCACACTGAGGTAACACATGTGTTCAGGGTAGATCATTGGCTTGGAAGACTAAAATGTTTGTTGGAGTTGCATCAGTTTGGGAGTATTCTCCAGATCTAGATATACCTTGAAGAGGAGGAAAACAAAGATCTAGCCTGGCCTGTGCTCTTAACTCACCCTCTGCATGCCATGGCCATCAATTTGACTTGATCTACACACATATCACTCCACTGGAGAATGATTCAATCTCCATGGGTGACTGTATTAGTTAAGGTTCTTCAGAGAAATAGAACCAGTAAGATAATATACATGTATAAAGAGATGAGTTATAAAGAATTGGCTCATGCAGTTATGGAGGCTAAGAAGTCCCAAGATTTTCAGTCAGCAAACTGGAGACCCAGGAGAGCCAATGGTATAGTTCTAGTTGGAGTCTAAAGGCCTGAGAACTAGGAGAGCATATAGTATAAGTTCTAGTCCAAGTCTGAGTCTGAAAGCAGAAGACCAATGTCCCAGCTTGAAGACCAGCAGAAAGACAAAATTCTTTCATACTCAACCTTTTTTATTCTATTCAGGCTTTCAATGAATTGGATGAGGCCCGTTCACATTGGAGAGGGCATTGCACTTTACTCTGTCTACCTATTTGAATGTTAATCTCATTGAAAAACACTCCCTCAGAAACACCCAGAATTAATGTTTAACCCAATATCTGGGCACACCATGGTCCAGTCAAGGTGACATATAAAATTAACCATCATAGTAACTCATAGTGATTGAGGTCTGTCTGGTTAATCTCTTTGGCCTAAGAGCTGACCTTGGTTAGAAAAGCATACCTCATACATAACCTCATGTTTCTGGTCAGGCATAGGTTGGTCTGGGACAAGTTCTTCTTACCTAAAGATTCAATAACTACTATAGTGAGGATATTACAAAGCCACCCAGACAAAAATAAAACTGGTTAGCAGGTAATACTTGGCCAAAAGAAATATGTCTTATAGACATATAACATGCCTTGAGCATGTTAAAATGTAGTTCGAGAACTGCCAAGTTGACTGTAACACAGGACAGCCTTGGCAAGGGCCATAATAAAGAAAAGAATGCTATGAGAGTACAAGATAAGGGATAGAGAAATCTCCAAAATTAAGTTTTTTCATCTTTTATCTTCACCTTTGCTTATTTGGGGCACTTTTGTTTTCAACTGAAATATAATTCACATACCATAAAATCTACCATTTCATATTGTACAATTCACTGATTTTCAGTATATTCACATGGTTGTGCAACCACACCATTATCTAATGCCAGAATATTTTTTTTCACCCTCAGGGTAGCTTTTTGCGGCATATAATGTTTTCTTGAATTTCACCATCCTATACAAATCCAAAGGCATATACAAATGCTCCAGAATGACTTTATTGGTGAAATATGTTAACTCATCAACGTGGACAGAGAAGCAGTTGCTTTTTAATTTATTATACGAAACCTCTTGCCTCATATGGTATGTCATCAATAAGTCATCAATTTGGACTATTTGAGAATGAAACTTCATCAACTTATCCTACTCCATCTTTGGCCTAACATTTTTAGCATAGTTATACATGTTCATCTTATTTTCTCATCAACTGTGTGACTTTTCCTTTTTAGGGAAACAAGTTCAGTTACTAAATAAGTTAATTCCTAAGCCTTTTTACTAAAACTTTAGTCTGTTTTGGGATTCCAGTTGCCATTTAAAATAATCAGCATCTTGTTAAATGGCTGTAATTTGTGGTCAGGGTTTTCTCAATTTTGCTGGAGCTATCACAGCCCTTGAAAGCTCTTTGCACCAGGCTACATGCAATGGAAGATTAACTTGGGTCACCAGCCCATTTAAAATCCTTTGATAAGTATCTTCCATTATAAAAATAGATTTTGTTTTCTGTGTCTCTTGTTGCACTAAGACGGCAGAATGACTCAGCTTATAAATAATTATTTATCACTAACCATATCAGAATTGTCTAGACACCTAGGCCTAGAAATCTCCTTTTTGCATCTCAAAGCTTGTCTCCAAAATTCATCACATTGCACTGTCATACATGTCTGCAAAACACAAACAAGTGCTATGTAAAACAGAAGGGTATAATAAATAACCAAACATCAAATTTTCAACACATACAGCATGACAGTACAATTTACTTCTAGTTGACCCAATCTGTGCTTTGCAATGTTTTCAATAGCAAGGTGTCAAGAAGAGAATTGAGCCATAGCGTAAAAAAATCCCTTCTTTAGAGTAAGGTCTCCCTTTGATTTTCTGCTACAATAGTAGGAATTGTTGGCATTGGGTAAAGGGAGAATGGAGAGGTGATGGGAGGAAGAGGCTCTCATCAATCTACTGTCCTCCTTCTGTGCCATCCCCACAGTTTATTATTGGCTATCCCTTTCTTTTATCAATACCTGCAAAGGACCCAAATGAGCTTTGTCTTACTAATTTCTAATACTGTTATATTTGTTTAATATTCAGTGCTGATAACCTTGAGCCACTCTCAGTAGGAGATACATTTTGAGTTATTTTTCTGCTGTTGCTAAGTCTCATCTGAGTTGCTCAGCTGTCTTGCCTTGTAAGCTGTGTGCTCCCTCCATGGAGTCCCTGGGCTGCTGAGGCAAAGGTCAGATGAACAAAAACCTCGTTGCCTGGTACTAACCTCCCTTTAGTACTTACCAACTCTAATTGCCTTTTTACTTGTCTATTTTCCCCAATGAATTGGATATTCCAAGAAGGAAAGTTTTTTTTTTCTGATTTACTATTAATTCCCCAGTATGTTATGTAACACCCTGTAAAAGGCAAATGATTCCTAAGTGTTTACACCTTGAGTGAATGCTGCACTCCCTAAAACATCTTGCATCCTCCTGCTTCATACTTATTTGTGAAGACAACTACTCTCACAGAATGTTCATGGTAGCCTTATTTTAGTAGCAGCAAACCCTAGTAGGCACTGAGCAAGAGTCTAACTCAAAAAACACATTAAAGTCCCACTCTTTTGATGGCAGAATCAATGTAATTGTTTCTGTGAAACAGAAACAACTCAAGTAACACTCAGCATTTTTTGTGTGTATTTTGGCCCATGGGCTACAAACAAATGAAAAGTAATTTTATCCCAGCTGAAGCAATCACCTTTGAGGAATCTCAGATCCTGTGATATCTTGAATTACTGAACATAGCTCAACTCTGGTGTCTCCTTAAGACATACATCTGTAGACTGTGCTCTGCCGATGGGGATTATTTAGTCATTTGTGATGATGCATCATAGGAAGGGCGCAGAATGTTGTCCTCTTGTCTCAGACTCTGGGGATATTTGTAGGAAATTAGATACTTTACTTTTGAGAAAATTCATTGGCTCTAGTTATTTGTTTCCTAGTTCAAAGCATTCCTTTGCCTCTGCCATGGGATATTATGGAAATTCCCAGGGCATTTTTTTTTATCAGAGCCACCCCTGTTGTCTTTTACTCTCAAGAGCAAGTCATGCCGTTGGGGTGACATTTAAGAGCCAGTTGACCCTTTCCTTGTCCTTATATTAACACTTGTCACCTGACAGTGACATGCTACAACTTATCACAGCTTTATTTAGTACAATTGAGCCCATTTGTTTTCCTTCATCTTTCTGATGTCTTCCAGATCAGATTACTAATAAAGTCATCATTGCTTTCTTGTAAGTCTCTGTTACCACTTCTTTGCCAATATTTCTTGTTTCCATTTCTTATGTTGATTATCTTTCAGACTCACTATGTCTACTCTGATACGGTATTTCCTTTTTTATGCTCCTTTTCTCCCCTACCTATTGGGTTTTTTCTTTTCAGAATCTTAACTTTGCATAAACTCTCCGGTTGAGATGACCTACTTCTCACTGAGCTCTTGTTTAAGATCCACTTGATTGAGAAACTTTTCCTGAACCACATTACACAAAGATTATGTGGATGACTAGAAAAAAATACTCTTTGAGCTTCAGAAAATTTTTAAAAGGTCTGCTGTGGCTATTTCTGTTCCCTGAAGTTGCTCAGCATTTGCTAAACGATCTTCTTAACTCTGTGTGAACCTGGCCTTCCTCAGAATGGTGTGAAGGATGAGAGGAAAGGAATAACTCGTCTTTTCTCCTATATCAAAAATGAAGTGGACAGTCCTTAAGAACTGTTATGATATAGCTATTATGAATCACACCATTTTACAGCTGAGATAACTAAGTCCTAGAAAGGTTACTCTCCAATCTACACAGCTAACAAAGGAGGAAGCAACCAGCATTCCAAGCCAGGCAATAGAATTTCCAATCCCAGACCCCCCCTATTAAATGTAGTTTAATCTCTGGGTTAGTTTTAAAATGGATACATTTTCCAGTGTTATAGTTTTAGAAATAATTGGGAGAGGAGGTGGGGAAAGAAGTAAGTCATATAATAATATATGAAGATCTTGTTAAATATTAATTGGGTCTTCCTAAGGGCCAGCAATATTATAGAAGCTGGGGATATGTCAAGGGACACTTAGACTAGCCTTGTTCAATATTGTAGTTTCCATTCACAAGAAAGTATGAGATAATGGTCAGAGCTCTAAGGGAAATAAAGTAAGATGATTTGATGGTAACTGTGGAATGATGCTACCTTAGATGGGGGGCCTGGGAAGGCTTTTCAGAGGACGTGACATTAGAACTGAGAATTGAATAGTTCATATTTTATTCATTATTATTAAGAATTAGAAATAAATGTTTCAAAATGTGTCAAAAATTTGAAAACAATATGAAATCCTTCCAAAGCCAAAGCAAAGTAAAACAAAACAAAAACAAAACTTCGTGAAGCATCCTCTTATTAAAAACCAGTTAAAGGTAGAAAAACATTTTCCAAGTCTCTTTTCTCTCTAACATTTATCTTTCTTTTGCTCTCCCTTTTTTTGGGGATACAAGAAACATTTATTTTTTCACTTTATTTTTATCAAGTTACATACAGACAGGGTTCAAGAAGTTGAATAGCTTCAAAAGAGCTTAAAAGAAAAAGAACTGTCTTCTGTTAACACTCATCATCCCCACCTGTAGTACCCACAGCTCAGAGACAACCACCTTCATTCAACCTTTGCTCTTTTCTCAGGCTTTTGTCTTCATTACTTCAAAATAATAGGTTTATACAGTCCCTTGATTTTTCAGTTTACTATGTTATGTATTGATTTATTCTATTGAAATTGACATTTTAACTTTCTTGCTCTCTCCTCCATCTTTTAAAAAGAGTTATACCATTAGTTTTAATTAGATCGATTTAGATCTATTAAATCTTTAATCAATTAAATCATTAGAGTTAATAGCTCTGAGTTCACATTATGATGGGGAATGAGATAAATGCTATTCACATATGAGCCATGTAGCTGACCGTGATTACCTTTCCTTTCTTGTATATCCTTTTGTCTTCCCAAGTGTTAATGATTGACTTTGTTTATTTATTTAAATTAATTTATTTGAGAGAGAGAGAACATGAGCAGGAGGCGCAGAGGGAAAGGGAGAGAGACTCTCCAGCAGACTCCACAGAGCGTAGAGCCCCATACAGGGCTCCTCCATCTCACAACCCTGAGATCATGACCTGAGCCGAAGCCAAGAGTCGGAGGCTTAACTGACTGAGCCACCCAGGAGCCCCTGACTCATTTTAAATTTTAATTTGTTTTTTACCTATGTATCATTAATTCATACCCAAACTCTCCCTCAGAATTATAAATCTCCTTTCAAACATTCAAACACATTCAGTAGTCTATCCATTTCAACTTTTTCTTGGAAATATTCTCCTTGAGCCCTGCATTCTCTTGATGTAATCTGAACTGGTTGATTTCTCATCATTCTGAGACTCCCATTTTCCTATTTTATTTTATTTTATTATTATTTTTTTTTAATGAGAGAGAGAGAGAGAGCACATGAGAGGGGGGAGGGGGAGGGGGAGAAGCAGACTCCCCGCCGAGCAGGGAGCCCGATGCGGGACTCGATCCCGGGACTCCAGGATCATGACCTGAGCCGAAGGCAGTCGCTCAACCGACTGAGCCACCCAGGCGCCCCATCCATTTTCCTATTTTAATGGGAAGCTGTGTATCTTGGATTTCATGTCTTCTTTTTCTTGGGTTGGTAGGCGAGATAATGACCACTCAAAGATGTGCACATCCTAATCTCTGGAGCCTGTGTACATGCTACTTCACATAGTAAAAGAGATTTTGTAGTTGCAATTAAGAACCGTGAGCTGGAGAGATTGTTCTGAATTTTCCAGGTGGGCCCATCATAATTACATTAATCTTTATAAGTGAAAGAAGGAAGCTTCAGAATCAGAGAGAGATTTGAAAATGTTATGCTGCTGGCTTTGAAGATAGAGGAAGGGACCATGAGCCAAGGAAGGTAGGCAGCTTCTAGAAGCTGGAAAAGGCAAGGCAGAAGATTTTCTCCTACAGCCTCCTGCAGGAACATAACTCTGCCTACACCTTGATTTTAGGACTTGTGACTTCCAGAACTGTAAGATAATAAAATTTTTATTGTTTTAAACCATGAAGTTGTGGTAATTAATTACAGCAGCAATAGGAAACTAATATGTTGGGTTACTCTAATTTTGGTAGGGCACTTCCTCTAGCATCTTGAAAACATTGCATGGAAGATAAAATTTCTGATGCCTCATATATCCAAGAGTACCTTTATTTTTACCTAAGAGTTCTTAAGGATGGAAATAATTTTCCCTCAGGATTTTGAAGGTGTTTTGCTGCTGTATTGCTTCTTCCAGTGAGAAGTTTAATGTCATTCTGATGCCTGATCCTTTGTTTCCCCTGTTTTATTCATTTTTCTCTTAGAAAGCTTCTGATAAGGGGCGCCTGGGTGGCTCAGTGGTTAAGCGTCTGTCTTGAGCTCAGGTCATGATCCTAGGCTTCTGGGATCGAGCCCCGCATCAGGCTCCCTGCTCAGTGGGAAGCCTGCTTCTCCCACTCCCCCTGTTTGTGTTCCCTCTCGCTCTCTGTCAAATAAATAAATAAAACCTTTAAAAAAAAAAAGAAAAGAAAGCTTCTAATATACTCTTGAGAAATTTCCTGATGATATGCTTTGCTTTAGTATAGGTCTTCTATCTATGATATTAAGCCCTCGTAATAAAGAAACTTAGCCAGTTCTGGACCATTTTTTGAATCATTTATTTGCTAATTTCCTTCCCACTCTTTTCTCTGTTCTTTCTGGAACTTCTGCTCCTTGGCTGGTGGATATTCTGAATTGACCTTCAAAGTTTTCTTGTTTTATCTCCAGTTTCTATTTCTATCTTTGCTCTACTTTGTAGAGATTGCCTTAACCACATCCTCTAACTCTTCTTAAGTCTGTCATTTCCTCTATCTGATTTTTAAGTTTTCCTTAACATTTTGCCATTCTTTTTTTTTAAATAAATGTAGTATTTTCTTTTCCCTTTTTAAAGAAAATAATTAAAATATCTGGCTCCCGTTATGATACCTTTTTCTGCTGTCCCAGTACATTTTGGTCTTTGCTTCACATAAGAGGCTTTCCTGAGGTGTTTGATGCTTCTTATCTGCCTGTTTACATTTAAGAGTGAGGCCCTATAAAGCTGATAGGGAGATCTGTGTGTCAGTTTGTGTGTTGGGGGTGGGGGTGGGAGGCAGACAAAGGCTGCTATTGATGGTCTTCACTGAAGGGTTCTTTGGCTTGGCTCTTTCTGGAATACAATTTTGATGGTTATTGTAGGTCATCACCTGATGTGCTGATCATTGACTTCTGAGACAACCACTTTAATCTCTGGTCTGAGATATAAAGTGTCTGCTGGTGTTCTTGAAGACAAATAGGAGAATGGCCATGTATCTCATTGTTCATTGTGTAGACTTTCACATAATCCTTCTGTTTTTCAATTTACCTGGGGTCCTCTTATAGTCTCCCTGATTTAAGCTCTCCAAGTCCACTGTGGGGATGGAGGACAGAATCCATGTTTTTAACAGCTTCTTTATATAAAGTCTTTAACAGCCCTCTGTATCAAATCCAATCGCACCCCTATGATGCCTCTTGATTTCTGAGAATTTCTTGGATTTTGAGGCCCAAAACAGCCAGCTTCTGGTTTCTTCCATTTGGGGTTTTTCTTGCTCTCTAATCTTTTTTCTAACTTCTAAAACTAGGTCACAATCATCCTTTCTTAGGTTCACTTTATTCTTATCCTCCTCTCTAAATGTTTTCACTATCATTTTAGTGAATTTCAGGACAGAGCAATGGAAATGAAATGTGTTCAGTCCTTCATGTTTAACTGAAGCTCAAGAATTTATTTATTTATTTTTTACAGTTATATTGATTTTTAACAAAAATACATTTTTCTGGGCTCTAGCACTCAAACCTTTAATTTAAATCTGAAAGTTACTCCCCTGTTTACTGAAGTACATGACAAAGTAACTGATGAGCCTATAAAATTACATAGTCCTGCTACCAATTTTCTGGCTATGTTGGTGATTGGTAATTAAAGTATCCATGGTCACCCTGAGAGCACCTTGTGCTGTATGATTGCCATATCTGCATGTCATATAACAACTGTTTGAAAATTAGTGATGGTTCAAAATTAGTGAACTTTTCTTTTTTTAAAATTTAAATTCAATTAATTAACATATATTATTGGCTTAAGAGGTAGAGATCAGTGATTCATCAATCTTATTATAATATCCAGTGCTCATTACTTCACGTGCCCTCCTTAATGCCCATCACCCAGTTACCTCAACCCCCCTCCCCCCACAAGCAACCCTCCATTTGTTTCCTATGATTAAAAGTCTCTTATGGTTTGTCTCCCTCTCTGATTTCATCTTGTTTTATTTTTTCCTCTCGTCCCCTATCTCCTCTGTTTTGTTTCTTAAATCAATCAAAGATAATTATCATATGATCTCACTCATATGTGGAATTCAGTGAGCTTTTCTTAAAGGTGTATTTTATTCAATGACTATGAAAGATACAGTTTGTTTTCATGGTGCTGCGAGACACATCCCACTGTTTTCTTTTTTCATTAATAGAATTTTGTTTTTAAAAAAGTGAATTTGAAGAATTTTCCTCAAACTCCAACCCAGCACAGACTTCTTTGTTTTGTTAACTTTTTATTTCACATTCTTCTGAATTTGTCTTCTGATTATGTGGAGATACTTTTTATACTGAGCCACTATGTATTTGTCCTAAGATTACTTTTTTAAGTTTTAAGAGATTATCTAGTTCCAAAATTTTGGGACAAACTGAAGAAATCCATGCTTACTTTATCCATGTTTCTGAGGCTATTTATCTCCACGGCTCTTTAATCTTTTTATAAAGGAGAACCTTAATTATTTTAGTCTGTGTTCAAACTGGTATCTTTTATTATTTTAATTTTGTGTCTTTGGACCTTCTCCAGCTTCATTATCTCCAGCTTCATTATATTTGTTTTGAGGTTCATTAACCAGAAAGTCATATGGCACTTCTGGTATGAATTCTTTATTAGTTTTTAATCAGGATAAAGTTTTGTTTTCTGTTTGGCTCAGTGTATTTCCTAATGAGGTCCAGAGCTCTTCTTGTTCTAGACTTCATTTCGGAGTCTTCAGAGCATCTATAATGGTAACTGGATTAACTTTCAGGACAAAGGTGTGATCTTTAGTTCTGTCATTTTTATTTAAAATAAAAATCAGTAGCAATAGAAAGTTCTTTAGAAGTTATATTGCAAAGTTCCATGTGAGGGAACAAAACCCACAAGGAACTCATGTGTCTAGGGTATAGATTGTGCAAGAAACCTGGACTCTTGAATCATGACCAGGAATTTTCTCTCTGCATACTTCTGCCTAGTAAATAATGTCTAGCCTATCTAAAGTTAGGTCAAGTTCCTGTTTTAGATGAATTAGGAGAGTCTTACGTGCCATCCTCTTCTTTCTTTCCCTAATATTACCTCCATTGCTTTTATCATCCCCAATTTCCTTCCCCCATGTGTGTCTATACTCCTTACAGTTTTCACTTAATCCCACCTACTATTTCCATACCTTCTCTCATGGTACCTGCTTTGAATCTGTAATCAGCAGTGAGTTTTGTTCTCTCTCAGAAGAAGAGGATGAAAGACCTGAGCTCCAGTCTGCTGTGTTTCTGGTTTTGCCCCTCTCCTGTCTGTGCTGCACACAGCAGCTTGTGTGTTCTGTACAAAAACCATCTGCGGAGAAAGAGAAAAAAATAAAGCAGATTCACTAAGATAAGTCGAGACTGGAGTTGGAGAGAAAACTAAAGTACCTCTCCAGTTCTTTACAGGACTCAGCTATCCTCCCATGTCTTGGACTTGCATAAAATATCGTTCTGTCCCTCTAATAAATCTTCCTCTGTGCTTGTAAGAGCTCAGGTTCATTTCTGCAACTGCCAGCTGAATTGTCCTAGGTAATACCATATGTTTAAATAAAGTGATGCACTATTTGAATGTTTATATTATGTGTGGAAAATAATTTTATCAGCTAAAATTTAGCTGATAACACCACCTTTAACATTGTTTCTATGGGAAAAATGTGTGTCCAAATAACATAAATTACTGTTGGGAATAAAACCTAAATTGTAAATTTGGGATTGCTTTTTTTTATCAATTAGTTTTTATTAATTATCCATTTTTTTTATCAATTACACTTTTAGAAGCACACATTTATATCTGAATTTCCTCTTTATGTCCTTAGTAGGAGATAGGACTCATCTCTGGTCCTAAGAGGAAATCTTTAGTTTTTGTTGACTGTCAATAATTCTCCCTATGTCATTGATCTATCCCAATGAACCTCTTGACATTTTTCAGTCAGAGTTTTCACAGGAATAAATTCAGTATCAGTTCAAAACTTGTTATGTGAAGAAACAACACAATGCTGGAGGAGAAAAGGCTTTTGCAGCATCCACTTCTCTCAAAAGAATAAATCTGCTAATTCAAAAATCTTCTTTACTATAAAGTTTTAAAAATGCAAAGTTAAAAAAAATAAGTTGAAAAATCTGGTCTTTAAGTCAGTCAGTTGGCTCAGTTAATAAATAGTTTCTGAATGTTCAGGCATGCTTTTAGGTAGCTGAGTGTGTGTGTGTGTGTGTGTGTGTGTGTGTGTCTATTGTAGGCTTTGAGCTGCTGGTAGTAAAGCATTTTAAGTCAGATAAGGAAAAAATAGATAAATATGGTCTGTTAATTGCTGAGGCAGTATCCAGTGAACATCAATTAAAACAGAAGGCTTTGAAATCAGGGAAAAATAATTTTAAAGAGGGCTGTTGTTTTTGTTAATTATAGAGTAAGAATGAGGCTAATTCACTGCTTGCCTCCAACCCCCAGCTACAGATAAAGGAATCTCAATAGCATATCATTCAGTACAAGAACTTTACCATCAGTTTTATTCATCAGTGAAACCAAAGAAACAATTGCAGGATGTTCTCTATTATTTAGCATTGAATGCCTTTATCACTTTATGTCCTTGCCTGACATTCCTCCTTGTTTGTTGCCTTTAAATGCTTGGCTTTTAGTCACACAGTGCACTGCCAAATAAGTCATTGTGCAGGAGTTTATGTTATGTTACTTAGATAGAGGGTTATAGCAGTGTCACCTTTTTGTTGGCCAACACTGCCTACCAAGTTGAGTACAGTGGAACTCATAATAGGAGGCCATACTGATCACCATGAGAAACAAAATAAATAATGAACTGTATAAAAAGTGATACTGAGAATGAATTGATTGGCAGACTACTTGATTTCATTGATGATTTCATTTTTAAAAGATATGACAAAACCCTGTAATGTTTCGGTGATAACATTAAAAGTTACATTTTCCCACTGTTGGCTGCCTGCCTGAAAGTGAAGGCAAATTCTTTTTTGGGGGGAGATGCATGTTTTTCTTTTTTGTATTTAATCAGTTGACTTTCCTGTAGATAAGAAAAGACAGCTAACCTGGGCAGGGTAATCACTCTATTGTCATTTTATAAATTATTCTAATGTGATTTTCAGAGCATGGTTTCCATAGATCATTTATTCATTTAGTGGTAATGCTTTATGGAAGTAGATAAGCCGCATTTCCTTATGTGATTTTATAATTTATAAGGACAGTTTGGCAATGATGAGTTTGGATGCTTTCCTAAGACGCTTTGGCTATCTTCCCCTAACCATATGATAAGCCTCATTTCACACCTTTCAAATCTCTCCTTTAAATCTTTTGCTTAGGACATAGTTTCTGGATATAATAAGAACAGTTTGCTTCTGAAGGTGGTGGTTGTGGACTGGATGCTGCTTGGCAGTTAATTCTCTTCTTTCTCTGTGGACTCTAAGTGGAATGTCCTTGAAATAGTGATGATGCATGACTTTTTGCTACCATGTCCAGGATACTCCTGGTAATTTTAAATTATATTATTTATTGATGCATGTACCAGATATACCTGTATTAATTAGCTCTGTGTACCCTTCTTAACTTTTTCTCACCTCTGAAATTAAAAGAGCCAAATGACAGACATGCTGAAGTTTGTCTGAATGTGGCTGGGTTTTAAATAAGGGCCTCCAAATAATTGCTTTGTCTTTAGTATATTTTCATTTACAAGCTGTATCATGTTTTATACTCTCTCCATTTCAGACATAAATAATCAATTTGAGGTTCCTTTGAAGTTGTTGATATTTGTTTATAACTTTTTATTTTATAACTTATGTAGATAAATTTGTTTTTTAACTTATATAAATAAACATTTACATAGGACTATATCTGGGTGTTTCTTATCTTGGATAATTATCTCTGTGGTTTCTGATGGCAGAAGTTCCTTTTTATTTAGAGCTAATTATCATCAATACAGGTTTTGGTCCCACCTAATACTGCTCTATTTTAGAGGTTCCCTTTTTAAGACTAAAACCACATATTTCTCCTGGATGAGAATTAGTTTCCAGAGGCTTGCACCATTATTGAGTCACTAAATAATTCTTGAATCGACTATACTATATTTCCCTAGTCTATTCACTTTCCCACACTCTTAGATGATAATTTCACATAATGCTTCTTCCTTCAGCATCACTCTCAGCTTTTTATTTCCCTGAGAAAAATAAAAACAATCAGGAGAGAACTTAAAACACCCACTGTAGCTATTTACCTACTTACGTCTGTCCCCATATATTCTGTTTTCTCTCCTATTTACTCTAAATAACAATTTATGTTCCTAGAAAATGCCAACATCCCTGTTCTGCCAAGCTTCCTTTTTTCTTTCTTTTTTTTTTTTACCTATTTGAAGAAATTTAAGAATTCTTTGTGCTGTCTCTCATTGATAAGTTTTTCCTCCCAAGTAGATCATTCTTATCCATCTATAAACATGTAGATATATCTCCCATCTAAAATAACTCTCTTTTGACTCCACCTCTTCCTATGACTATTAACTTGTTTCTATCTTTTTTCAAAAATGTTTTAAAATTTATATATAATAAAATTCACTCTCTCAATCTGTCTTCTAGAGTTACTATATCATTTTGCATTGCTACTAGCAATGTGTGAGATTTCTAGTTGCTCTGCTTTCTTGCCAGTACTTGGGATTGTCAGTTTCTTTTTCTTTCTCTTTCTTCTCATCCTCCTCCTCCACCTTCCTGATCCTTTGTAGACATCATAGTAAGTGTATAGTGATATCTCACTGCTGTTGATTGACATTTTGCTAGTGACTAATGATGTTAGTCACTTTCATAGGAAAAATGAGTTTATTTTCCATCCATATATTTTCTTTGGTTCAGTGTTTGTTCAAATCTTTTGTCCATTTTATATCATGCTGTTTGTTTTCTTACTACTGAGATTTGAGAAATTTTAATAAATTTTATATACAGTTCCTCTCAGATACATGATTTGTGAATATTTTCTCTGAATCTTTAGCTTATTCTTTCACTCTCATAACACTGTCTTTTGAGAAAAAAGTTTTTAATTTTAATAAGGCCCAGTATGTCTTTTTTAATGATTTTTGCTTCTGGTGTCAAACCTAAGAACTATTTGTTTAAGCCAAGATCAAGAAAAAATTTTCTTCTGTTTTCTAGTTTTATGGTTACATTGGATCTACAATCTATTTTAGGCTAATTTTAGGTTGAGGTTAATTTTTTTTTCCATATGGATGTTCAGTTGTTCCAGCACAATTTGTTGAAAAGACTGTACTTTTTTCACTGAATTCTCTTTGCACCTTTGCTAAAAGCCCATTGTGTCTGTATATGTGCAGATCTGTTTCCTAATTGGCTTGTATTTCCCTGATGATTAGTGATGTTGAGCATCTTTTCATGTACCTGTTGACCATCTGTATGTTTTTGAAAAAATGTCTATTCAGTCCTGTGCCTATTTTTAAATCAGATTATTTGTGCTTTTGCTATTGAGTTGTATGAGTTCTTTTTTATATATGTTGGATATTAACCCCTTATCTGATACATGGTTTGAAAATATTTTCTTCTATTCCTAGATTGCCTTTTCATTTTGTTGAGTGTTTCTTTGGTTTTGCAGAGTTTTTGTAGTCCCACTTGTTTATTTTTCCTTTTGTCACCTGTGTTTTTGGTGTCATGTCTAAGAAATCAGTGAAAAGAACAATGCCAGGAAGTTTTCTCCTGTTTTCTTCTAGCATTTTTATAGTTTCAAGTCTTCTACATTTAAGTCTTTAATCCATTTGGCGTTAATTTTTGTGAATGGTATAAAGTAGGGATCTGATTTCATTATTTCTCATGTTTTCCAATTTTCCCAGAACCATTTATCAAAGAAACTACCTTTTTCCCATTGATTATTCTTAGCTTCCTGCCAAGTATTAACTGACCGTATATGCACAGGCTGATTTCTGGGCTCTCAATTCTGTTCCGTTGGTCTGTGTGTCTGTTTTAATGTCAGTACCATACTGTTTTGGTTACTATAGCTTTGTAATACAGATTGAAATCAGGAAGTGTGATTCCTCCAGGTTTGTCTGTTTGTTTGTTTTTTTCTCAATGTTGCTTTGGCTCCTTGGGGTCTTTTGTAGTTCCATACACATTTTAGGATTGCTTTTTCTATTTCTGTGAAAAAAACTGCCACTGGAATTTTGGTGGGGATTGCATTGACTCTGTAGATGGTTTTGGGTAGTTTAGACATTTTAACAATAGTAATTCTTCTGATCCACCAACATGGGATATCTTACCATTTATTTGTGTCTCCTTCAATTTCTCTCATCAGTGTCTAATAGTTTTCAGTGTATAGATCTTTCACCTCCTTAGTTAAATTTATTCCTAAGTATTTTACTGGTTTTGATGCTATTTTAAATGGGACTGTTTTCTTTATTTTTCTTTTAGATATTTTGTTGTTAACATATAGAAATATAAGTGATTTTTTATGCTGATTTTATATCTTTCAACTTTACGAATTTGTTGATTATTTCAAACAGTTTTGGTGGAGTTTTTATAGTTTATGTATAAAATCTTGTCATCTACAAACAGAGACCATTTTACTTCCTTCTCACCGATATGGATGCCTTTTCTTTCTTTTTCTTGCCTACTTGCCCTGGTTAGGACTTGTAGAACTATTTTGAATAAGAGTGGTGCATGTGAGCATTTTTGTTCCTGATCTTAGAGTAAAAGCTTTCAGTTTTTCACCACTGAGTATGTTAACTGTGGGTTTGTTACATATGCCCTATATTATATTGAGGTCCATTCTTTTTGTACCCAATTTGTTGAGAGTTTTTATGATAAAAGGGTGCTGAATTTTGTCACATGCTTTTTCAAAATCTATTGAGAGAATCATGTGCTTTTTATCCTTCATTCTATTAATATGGTAGGTCATATTTATTGATTTGTGGATATTAAAATATTTTTGCATCCAAGAAATAAATCCCACTTTATCTTCATTTTTGATCCTGCTGTTGAATTCACTGTGCTAGAATTTTATTGAGAATTTTTGCATCTATACTTATCAGGGATATTTGCCTATATTTTCTTTTCTTGTGATGTCATTATCTGGCTTTCGAATCAGGGTAACACTGGCCTCATAAAATGAGTTTGGGAGTATTCCCTCCTCTTCAATTTTTTGGAAGAGTTTGAGAAGGATTGGCATTAATGTTTCTTTTCTTTAAATGCTTGGTAGAATGACAATGAAACCATCTGGTCTTGGGGAGGTGTGTTCTTTGTTGGGAGGTTTTTGATTACTGCTTCAGTCTCCCTACTTATTATCAGCTGTTCAGACATTTTATTTCTGCATATTTCAGTCTTGGCAGGGTGTATGTCTGTAGGAATTTATTCCCGGTTATCCAACTTGTTGGTTTTTGTTGTTGTTGTTACTGTTGTTGGTTTTTGTTTGTTTTAGTGTGGTTTTTTTTTTGTTTTGTTTTGTTTTTTACATTTTGAAGTGATCCACTCAATTGGAAAAGAGTATTTATACTCTTATAATCCTGTGTATTTCTGTGGTGTCGGTTGTAATATCTTCTCTTTCATTTATAATTTTATTTGAGGCCTCCTTTTTTCTTCGTTAGTCTAGCTAAAGTTTTGTCAATTTTATCTTTTCAAAAAACTAACTCAGTTTCATGATTTTTTTTATACTTGTTTTTTTCCATCTCTATGTCATTTATTTCTGCTCTAATCTTTGTTATTCCTTCTGCTACCTTTGGGTTTAGGTTTTTTTTTCTTTCTAATTCTTTGAGATGTAAAGTTGGGTTTTTTATTTGAGATCTTTCCTTTTTCTTTATGTAGGCATTTATTGCTATAAAATTCCTTCTTAGAAATGTTTTTGTTGCATCTCATAAGTTTTGGTATGTTGTATTTTTATTTCATTTGTCTCAAGATACTCACTAATTTTTTAAGTTCATTTATTTATTTTTAATTAATCTCACAACCCTAAGGTCAAGAGTTGTATGCTTTTCTGACTAAGCCAGTTGCCGCACTTTCTGATTTTTTATTTTTTCTTTGACCCCTTGATTGTTCAGGGGTGTGTTGTTTAGTTGCCACATACTGGTAAATTTTCACTTTTCCTCCTGTCATTGATTTCTCATTTCATACCATTATAGTTGGAAAGGATACTAGAGATGATTTCTATCTTCTTCGATTTGTTAAGGCTTGCTTGATACCCCAAAATATGATCTATCCTTGAAAATGTTCTGTGAAGGGCGCCTGGGTGGCTCAGTTGGTTAAGCGACTGCCTTCGGCTCAGGTCATGGTCCTGGAGTCCCAGGATCAAGTCCCACATGGGGCTCCCTGCTCAGCGGAGGGTCTGCTTCTCCCTCTAACCCTCTTCCCTCTCGTGCTCTCTGTCTCTCATCCTCTGTCTCTCAAATAAATAAATAAAATCTTCAAAAAAAAAAAGAAAAGAAAATGTTCTGTGAAAAGATGGTTTTTGATTGCTTTCTAAGGATTTTTTGGATGAAAGAATGAATCTACTTTTATTTATCTTATTTCTAAGTCAAATTCCCTAGCAGTTCATTCCCCACATAAGAGCCACTGTGATGTTTTAGAAATACAAACTCAAAGAAATTTTGGTCACTTGAAATGAAAATAAAATCCTTTACTGGGCCTGCAAAGCAGTGAATGATCTGACCCTGCTTACCTCGCAGACTTCATCTTGCTTTACTCACATCCTGGTTCACGGTTGTAGACCACCTGCCTTTCTTAAGGTTCTTTGAGGACACTGTTCTTCCCCTGCCTCAGGGCTTGCACATGCACCATTGCTTCTGCTCAGACGATCCCCACCCCCTACTTGGTTCTTGGGATAACTTTACTTTCAGTCCAGTCTCAGTTTTCAAATGCAAGCTCGTTATTGTTACCACCATTTTTTAAGTAAAAAGGGGATAAAGTATCCTCAAAACCTCAGAAAATCTAATGATTTTCCTAGCTCCATTAAATTAATTTTATTTGGGTTGTATAATAGTTGTATTTATTGAGGATTTAATGTATTTTTTAACAACAATATAGATTTTCACTTTGGTGTACTTACAGTTACAAGAGAGTATCTCTATTTTGGGGTGAGAGATTGAAAATAGGAAGGGAAGAAGCTGTGGGGGATGGAGAGAATGAAAGAAGTAGATTGTGTATTAACACATCTCCTATTGAAGCTAACAATATAAAGAAGAAGGTAGTGCAGTTTCTGCAAACAAAAAGGAGTATCTTTTATGTTCTAACCTTAAAAATGCCAGTTAATATTACTTTATAGATCCTTGCAAGGTCAGTAAAGTAGGTGTTAGCAATTGTGAGTTGCAGTTGGAAAAAGGCAAAGAGAAAGATAAGGAGACCTTTGGAAGTGAGCTTGGTGTTAAAAACTGAATGAAAGATGCATTATCACTCCTGCTGTGGTAGTTCTTGGATTTTGTTTCAATTCAGTTTGATAACAAGTATTAAATATATTTTTTTCTGCAAGTATTTTGGGGATACAAAGTGAAATAAGTTAAGTCCTACCTCCAAGGACATCCTAATCTAGGTGGAGACAGACACCTGCAGTTAACCACACATACATTAAACCCTTCAGTGGATGCAGTAGGAAATACGATTGAATAGAAATGAAGAAACAGTTCATTTGAGCTGAGGAGAATTCGGGAGTATTTTACAATAGAGGTGGTATTTGATCTTGGACTGACTGACAAGTTGAATTTTTGACATATGGAGAGATGGAAGAAGAGAATTTTTTACTCCCCCAAAGTATGTAGAGTTAATAATGAGCATGATATATTTTGTGGAAGGGAGTAAAATCTGGTGCTACTGAAGCACGGAGTGTGTAGAGGGAGATGTGGTTTTTCACCATCTGCTTTCTTCCTCGCAGGATATTCCTTACACTGGAGCACAGCTCTTCCCCTTGTTCCTTGGGACATTTTCTCTGAAATGCCTTGTTGACCATGTGTTTCCATAGCACCTGTGTATCCTCTTTCATCTGTTTTTGTTAATTAGTTAATTCATTCTTTCTTTCATTCCTTTATGCAATAAAAATTTAATTGATACAATATACCAGGCATTATACTAAGTTAGTCTAAGTAGACACAGTGTTTTGAAGAAGAGACACAGCCTCCACTGAAATTCATAGCCTTGTATAAGAAGATAGAAACAAAAAACAAATACTTGTACAAATAACTAATTGAAATTGCATTTGCATATAAATAAGGAAATAATGGATAAAATGAAGAAAAGCCTCTGCTTGATAGAAACAGGTAATATAGAGCTCTGACATGATGGGAGAGGTGAAGGGAAGTATCCCCTCTCCTGGAATGACGTTTCAGTTAAAACTTGATTGTTGTGTTGTCTTCTGTCTAGCATTATATCTGGCACTTATGAGATATTTGTTATACAAACGAATACCAGAAGAAAGAATGATACTGCTATTCCTGTTACTACTTCTAGCTAATATGATTGCATACTTATTGTGAGCCAGTTTGTTAATGTGCCTTAATGCAGTTTATTACTTAGTCCTTATAATAACCTTATAATGTAGGTACT
This sequence comes from Mirounga leonina, assembly GCF_011800145.1. NCBI lineage: Eukaryota > Metazoa > Chordata > Mammalia > Carnivora > Phocidae > Mirounga > Mirounga leonina. The sequence continues at coordinate 15,633,668 of NW_023270426.1, forward strand.
GTTATTCTAATATCCTAATGCAGAAACTGAGTCTTAGAGATATGAAGAATTTTTTCTAAGATCCCACAGCCTATAATTGGAAAAACTAGAATTTGAACCCAAATTTATGTGACTGAAAATGTACATGACTCTCAACCACTAGAGTATATTGCCATCTATTGCACTTTCTATAAAATCCACATTTGTCATCCTGGCCCTTGTCTCATGAGGTCCCTCTGATAATAGGAAGTAAGGGTTTAGAGAAGACTTTTTGGGAATTGCATCTGCTATGTATCTTCTCCACCTCTAAAAATCTCTGGATATCTCCCATGCACAGTTAGGTTTTTAAAGGTAGCAACTTCAGGGGTCCTAAGGAGGTGTGCTATAGAGATCCTGGGATCTGTGAATAAACTTTCTCCCCTAACATCACTTGATGGATGGACCAATGCTAGTTTATAGCTCCTTGGAGACAGAAACCTCAGTTTTATTCATGACTATTCCACAATATCAAAGTTGCTGGGTAAATGCAATCCTAGTACTCTAATCCATAGCCTGGAAGGGAAGTGTGGCTCATCCTGGGATTGAATGCTCTTCTGTGAGGCCTTCAAACACACTGAAGGATGGGGCGCCTGGGTGGCTCAGTCTGTTAAGTGTCTGCCTTCGGCTCAGGTCATGATCCCAGGGTCCTGGGATGGAGCCCACATCGGGCTCCCTGCTCAGCCAGGAGCCTGCTTCTCCCTCTCACCCTCCCCCTGCTTGTGTTCCCTCTCTAGCTCTCTCTCTGTGTCAAATAAATAAATAAATAAATCTTTAAAAAAACAAAACAAAACACACACTTAAGGAATCAAAAAATATGCAAACATTGCTTTACTTTAGATTTGGAAGCATGTTCCAACCCATTCTGATCATGGAAAGGTGAAAATTTTGAAGTGTCTTCTATTCAACTCATCTTACCATTTGCCCAGAAGCTCCATTTTTAATATCCATGGTAGCCGTTAAGTGCCCTTCTCTGTCCTTAGAGAAGTCTCCTTCCTTTGTAGTTTCTCTCCTTTCCCCCGTCCTCTCTGTACATTTTACTTTTTGATTACCCTCTCTCCTTCATTTCATTCTACTCCTTTGAGAGTTCAGGCTCTGGAGAAATTGTCATGCGTTGAATTTTATCTAGTTGTGATGAAGAACAGGGGTGTAGAAAGATTGACAAGTTAAGTCCTTTTCTTTTTTCTTTCTTTCTTTTTTTTCTTTTTAAGATTTTATTTATTTATTTGACAGAGAGAGACAGCGAGAGCAGGAACACAAGCAGGGGGAGTGGGAGAGGGAGAAGCGGGCTTTCTGCCGAACAGGGAGCCCGATGTGGGACTCAATCCCAGGACCCTGGGATCACGACCTGAGCCGAAGGCAGACGCTCAACGACTGAGCCACCCAGGCGCCCGACAAGTTAAGTCCTTACTGGGATTTCTCCTCAGGGTTTTATATAAAAGAAAATCCAGCTTATCAAGATCTAAAGGTTAACTTTCTTCTAACATGTCTCTTGTGTGTTACTTTTTCAAAGGAATGTCTGACTCTTTTATTCCCATGTCCTCAGCTCAGCTGCACTGTTAAAGACTCTTTTCCTAATCTTGACATGGGCTAGACAGATTCCAGGAAGAAAAAGAAGAGAAATATAACAAACAGATTTATCCCATCACAAAAATAATTGTAGAGTAAATGAAGCAATCAGTCATCAAACAACTAGGAGAAATTAACATTCTTTACTACTCTGTCAGAATTAAGGGAGCATAGGGAAAGTATTGGACATAGATGCTTTGATTTACAGTTCAAATTTGGAAGCCCTAAAATGGCTAAATTGAATGCAGAAAGTAGATTTAAGCTAAAGAGTGTTTATTGTACATTTCTTGTGTGCCAGGTACTGTTTTAGGTACAGGAGGCACTAAGATGAATAGATCCTTCCCTGGCCATGCCGATCATAGTCTAATTGGGAATGAGTTATATAAACAGATAATTTCAATACACAATAATTTCAATATTCAGTAGAATTATTCCTAGGAACTCCGAACTAAACTCCAAAATAAATCAAGGAATGATTCCTGGAGAAAGTTACACTGAACCACGTTCTAGCCAAAGGGAAGAAGATAAGAAAAAAGGGGTATAAGCAAGGAAAATATGGTAAACAAAGGGAACAAACTGTGAGAAGGCAGAGTATGCACAGGAAACTCTGTTATTAGAGCATCAAGTTTAAAGGAAAGAGTGACAGAAGGTGAGTAGGGAGAGTGGATGGGGCAAGGTCTTGCAGGATCTTGTGTGTTATGCTAAGAAGCTTGGGCTTGTACATGATGAATCATCAGTCAGTAAAGGCAACGCTTTGCTGTGGTTACAAGTAACACCCCTTTTTCACTGACTTAAAACAACAGAAGTTTCTTTTTCTTTCACTCCATGTCTCTCGCAGGTCAGCAGGGGGACTCTGCATTGTTGTCACTAAGGGACTCAGACTACTGAAGTGCGAATGGGACCAGTTACACTGTCAGAAGGAAAAGAGAATTCTGGAGAGTTTTGGTCCACAAAACTTAGCGTCAGTTCAGAGTTAGTGTCTAGTGCTAAAAGATCTTGCACAATCAAGTGCAAGGGAAAGTATTGGACATAGATGCTTTGCAGAGTGCAACCCCACTCTGACTTGTTAATGACCTCACGTCCATCTGGGGAGGGCTTGGCCAAGGATTCATAGTTATTACCTGTGGCAGTCCTGCAGGTTTTTTGTTTTGTTTTTTCTCTCCAGGGGACCTCTCCCTTTCAAGAGACTGTGATTCTCATCATGGAGACTCAAGTCAAGTTTCTGGCCCCCAGATTTGAAGATTTTCCAGTTACATGGATCACAGAGTATTTTAATAGGCTATTCATCATTTTATTCCTACAGATCCCATAATTAGCCACTGACAGAGAGCCTTGTGACCAAACTTTCTGATTACCTCTCTGTCCTGCTTCTTGCTGAAGTCATTGCATTCCCCTTGTTTATGGCAATCAAATACTGCTACGCAGTTTCTGTCCCTGGGATTCTATCATCCCTGCTGAAAGCAGAGAGCCACTTCAGTGGCAGTGTTGAGCTTGTCTAGGATGTTGTTGCTTCTTTATTTAATGTATTTCTTAATTCTTTGGTGAAAGAAGTATTCTCTGGGCCTTCTTGGGAGGAAATAATGGAAGTGGAGATAGATGTGTAGTTGCACGTCATAAATCTACTTATCACTCCAACGTTGCTCTCTCTCGAAGATATATTTATAACTATCTTTGGATTTTTTTAAATTTGCATTCCAGGGAATTTTTGGCATCTCAATCTCACATTAAATACATACCCTTTGGTAAATGTTCTCATACCACTGTGTTAGGCACCATTTATTTCATATTCCGTCCTCCTTGGTCTGACACTCTGTTCTCGTGTGTTGTCCAGGTTTTTTGTCAAAATAAATTAGCTAACTCTTGTAATTCTCTTGGGGTGTAAATGATCTCCTTTCTTGTCAGTTTTTGCACTTTCTTCCCTGGATCATTATACCCAAGTTATAGGAGTAGATGTAATAAGGAGTAATGGATGTGGGCATTTTCTTACAAGATATCTGTTCAGATGGGTTGTTACAGGGTTTCAAGCAAGAGAAGGCGAGTCTCCTCAGAAAAGACTCAGAATGACTTTGAAGTTCATGAGTCTCATTTTTATCTGCATCTACCTAGATGTTATCATTTCCTATATCTGGGACCTACTCTTTCCGATCGATGCTCTGACTTTAACAAAGGAGACCCTGTGGATCTGTGAAACCAGCTTGTATTGTAGTTCTTCAACCTGCACTATTAAATTTGGCATCTGACTTTAAGCAATCTCTGTCCCACAGCTGTAAGAAATAAAAAATTATCTTAGGACTGACATAGAAGCTCTCTTTTTCTTGAACTGAGAATTTTAAAATCCTGAGCTTGTTTACTTCTTTTAAGTTCTCCAACAGGCATAAATAAAGAAAATAAGTCTTACCCCACAGTTTTGTCATCACTGCTCTTACCATAAAGGTCAGGTTCAGGAGACCTCTGATTTCCCAAGTCAGCTGCTTTAATAGGCACCTTTATTGTACTTAATAGAATGATAATTTAGTAAATTCCAATGCCACAATTTAAACCGTATGCCAAAGATGATCGGTGCAGGCATACCTCGTTTTATTGTACTTTGCCTTATTGTGCTTCACAGATCCTGGGTTTTTTACAGATTGAAGGCGTGTGGCAACACTGCATTGAGCGAGTCTGTTGGCACCGTTTTTCCAACAGCATTTGCTCATTTCATGTCTCTGTGTAGCATTTTGGTAATTCTCCCAATATTTCAAACTTTTTTGTTATTACTTGTTACAGTGAGGTGTGATCAGTGAACTTTAATGTTACCATTGTAATTGTTCCAGAGCGCCATGAACCATATCCATATGGAACAGCAGACTTAATAACTGTTGTGTGTTCTGACTGCTCCACCATCTCTTTCCCTGTCCTTGGGCCTCCTCATTCCTTGAGACACAACAATGCTGAAATTAGGCCTATCAATAACCCTACAACAGCCTTTAAGTGTTCAAGTGAAAAGAAGAGTCACATGTCTCCGCAGAAAGCTGAGACAGGCCAAAAGCTAGGCGTCGTGCACAAAACAGTTACTCAGGTTATGAATGCAAAGGAAAAGTTCTTGAAGGAAATTACAAATGCTGCTCTAGTGAACGCACAGATGATAAGAAGCAAAATAGCCTTATTGCTCATATGGAAAAGGTTTGGTAGGCTAGAGAGAATATCAAACCAGACACAACGTTCCCTTAAGCCAAAGCCTAATCCAGAGCAAGAGCCTAAATTTCTTCAGTTCTAGGAAGGCTGAGAGAGGTGAGGAAGCTACGGAAGAAGTGTTTGAAGCTGGCAGAGTTTGGTTCATGAGGTTGAAGGAAAGAAGCTCTCCCTGTAACATAAAAATGCAAGGCGAAGTGGCAAGTGCTGATGTAGAAGCTGCAGCAAGTTCTCCAGAAGATCTAGCTCAGATAACAAGAAATGAAGATGGTTACACTAAACACCAGCTTTTCAACCCCTTATTAGGGGTGACTGCAGCTATAAGTTGAAGCCAGTGCTCATCTACCATTCCAAAAGTTCTAGGGACTTAAGAATTATGATAAACCTGTGCTTTATAAATGGAAAGCCTAGATAATAGCACATCTCTGTACAGCATGGCTTACTGAGTATTTTAAGCCCACTAGTGATACCCACTGCTCAGAAGAAAAGATTCTTTTCAAAACATTGCTGCCTATTGACAGTGCACCTGGTCACCCAAGAGATGGAGATGGACGAGATTACTGCTGTTTTCTTGCCAGTTAACACAGCATCCATTCTGCAGCCCATGGATCAAGGAGTTATTTCGACTTTCAAGTCTTATTACTGAAGAAATATATTTCATAAGGCTATAGCTGCCATAGATAGTGATTCCTCTGACGGATCTGGGCAAAGGAAATAGAAAACCTTCTCAAAAGGATTCACCATTTTAGATGCATTGAGAACCTTTGTGATCTATGGGAAGTGATCAGAATATCAACATAAACAAGAATTTGGAAGAAGTTAAATCCAACCCTCATGGATGACTTTGAGGGGCTCAAGCTTCAGTGGAGGAAGTCACTACAAATGTGGTGGAAACAGCAAGAGAACTAGGGTTAGAAGTGAAGCCTGAAAGATGTGATTGAATTGCTGCACACTCATGATAACACTAACAAATGGAAATTTGTTTCTTATGGATAAGCAAAGAAAATAGGGTCTTGAGACAGATCTGCTCCTGGTGAAGACGCTATGAAGACTTGAAATGACAACAAAGGATTTAGGATATTAATTAAACTTAGTTGATAAAGCAGCAGTAAGGTTTGAGAGGATTGACTCCAGTTTTGAAGGAATTAAGGAAATACTACTGTGGGTAAAATGCTATCAACATGCTACACAGAAATGTGTGAAAGGAAGAGTCGATCAATACAGCAAACTTCATTGTTGTCTTATTTTTTTTTAAAGATTTCATTTATTTATTTGTCAGAGAGAGCACAAGCAGGGAGTGGCAGGCAGAGGGAGAAGCAGGCTCCTTGCTGAGCAGGGAGCCCAATGCTGAGCAGATAGCCCAATGCGGGGCTCGATCCCCAGACCCTGGGATCATGACCAGAGCCAAAGGCAGACGTTTAACTGACTGAGCCACCCCGGTGTCCCCACTGTTGTCTTATTTTAAGAAATTACCACAGCCACCCCAGCCTTTAGCACCCACCACCCTGATCCATCGGCAGCCATCAGCATTGAGACAAGACTCTCCTCCAGCAAAATCATTACATTTCACTGAAAGATCAATGATGATTATCATTTTTTAATTTAATTTTTTTAAAGATTTTATTTGTTTATTTGAGAGAGAGAGAGCACAAGCACAAGCAGGGGTAGGGGCAGCGGAGAGGGAGAAGCAGACTCCCCCCCCCAGTGAGCAGGGAGCCCAACTTGGGGCTCGATCCCAGGACCCTGGGATTGTGACCTGAGCCGAAGGCAGCCACTTAATTGGCTGGGCGCCCCGTGATTATCATTTTTTAGTAGCAGAGTACTTCCTGATTAAGATATGTACAGTATTTTTTATACATAATGCTATTATATACTTAATATACTACAGTAGAGTGTAAACATAACTTTTAAATGCACTGGGAAACCAAAAAATTAATTTGACTCACTTCATTGTAATACTCACTAAATTGCAGTGGTCCAGAACTAGTCCTGCAGTATCTCTGATGCCTGTGCCTATTTAAATTTTTAAGTTGTTTAGCGCAGCATTCAAGGCTAATGGCATAACCAAATCAGTCCTAGGATTTTATCTTTGAGAATCTGTTTCCTAACTTCATTCATGGTGTCAATTGCTGTATCAGTTGGGTTCAGTTAGGAAAAAGAAATCACACTAGGAATTTCTACACTACAGGTCTAACACTGAGAACTGAAGACACAGGTTTTGAAGGGTTGACAAACAAAATCCTAACGAGATCACCCAGATAAGACAACTGCAGGAAGCAGGTGCCATCCCTGAGGCTGAGTGAAACAACAGGTTACCGTAACCTAAGATTTTGGACGAGGGACCCCACAGAACTGGATCTCAGACCTTTGAGGAGCAGGTACATCCGCCTGCTGCTAACATTTCGGAGGTTGATTCTGGGAGTGTTGAAAGTTATTGGTGTCTAGAGCCAACTGCTGTTGCTGAGATGAATTGCCACTGCTGTGGTGACAGAGGCAAACCGACGAAATAAAGGTCTTTCTCTACTTCTGCCTTCCAGTGTCTCTCTCATGCCCCTTGTGGACAGAATCTAACTTGAGCTACCGGTAAAGGAGTCTGAAAAGGATAATTTGCAGAGTCCCAGCTTAAGCATCGTGTAAAAGAATGTAGAAGAGTGGGTTTGGAGCTGAGCTGCAACAGGTTCATAACCAGCGTGCATGCATTCCATAAAGGTTTTAGAGAAGCAGTAGTTTTGAAGTTGTCATGTAAAGGATGAGAAAGAGTTAGGCCAAGAGGAGGGGAAAATATTTCGGTCAGAAGGAACAACCCACACAAAGACCAGGAAGAAGAGAGAAAGACAAATTTAGACAACTAAAAACTAAACTCAGTGACATTTTCTTTATGTGTAACCCAGGAAAAATGATTGATGGGCATTCCTGGTTAAGGATAAATATCAAAACAATGGTTCTTAGGTTGCTGATGGTAACAATAACAAGAAATTGTATGTTTATACACCTTTTATATTTCCCAAATTTAGCTCCTTAAAGAGCTTCAAAACAGTTTGGCTAATTCTTACAACTCTGTCTTCGCTTTTATTATTTTTTTCATCTGGTGTTTTGCTTGTTTTTTCTTATTGAGGTATAATTGACATACAACAGTCTGTTAGTTTCAGGTGTACAGCATAATGATTTGATATTTGTATGTATTGTGAAATGATCACCATAATCAACCCAATTAATATCTGTCACCATATATAGTTAGAAATTTTTTTCTCATGATGAGGACTTTTAAGATCTACTCTCTTAGCAACTTTCAAATATGCAGTGTAGTATTATTAGTAATGTTGTATACACATTATATCCCTGTGACTTAATTATTTTATAATTGGAAGTTTGTACCTTTTGACCCCCTATCCATTTCTCCTGCCCCTCCATTTCCTGCCTCTGCTAACAACCAGTTTGTTCTCTTTAACTATGAACTTGGTTTGTTCATAGGAGGAGACCTGTTATTGTTGTTAAATTAAACATATAAATGAGATCATATGGTACTTGTCTCCCTCTGTCAGTCTTATTTCAATTAGCATAATGCCCCCAAGGTCCATCCATTTTGCAGATAGAAAGATTTCACTCTTCATGGCTGAATAGTGTTCCTCTGTATATATACCACATCTTCTATATCCATTCGTGTATCACTGGATACTTAGGTTGCTTCCATATCTTGGTATTGTAAATAATGCTGCAGTAAACATGGGGGTACATATATCTTTTTAAGTTAGTGTTTTATATCCTTTAGATAAATACCCAGAAATGGAATTCCTGAACCATATGGTAATTCTATTTTTAATTTTTGGAGGAAACTTCATACACTTTCTGCAGTGGCTGAACCAGTTTGTATTTCTACCGACAGTGCTGCACCAGGGTTCCCTTTTCTCCACATCCTTACCAACACTTGTTAATTCTTGTGTTTTTGGTGATAGCCACGTTAATAGATGTGAGGTGATATCTCATTGTGGTTTTGATTCACATTTCCCTGATGATTAATCAGGGAACATCTTTTTGTGCGGCTTGTTGGCCATCTCCATGTCTCTTCTTTGGAAATCCATCTATTCAGATTCTCTGTCCATGTTTTTAATTGAATTGTTTAGGTATTTTTTGCTATTGAGTTGTATGAGTTCTTTATATATCTTGGATATTAACCTCTTATCAGATATATCATGTGCAGGTATATACCCCCATTCCATAAAGGGATGGAATTTCTTTCTCATTTATAAACTTTCTCATTTATAAACATATAAATGAGATCATATGGTTTCTGCTTCTGCTATAAAGTTTCTGCTTTTTCTTTTTACTGATGGCTTCCTTTGCTGTGCAGAAGGTTTTTAGTTTGTAGTCCCATTTGTTTATTTATGCTTTTCCTGCTTTTGCTTTTGGAATCACATCCAGAAACTCATCGCCAAGACCAATGTCAAGGAGCTTACTGCCTATGTTTTCTCTAAGTGATTTTATGGTTTCAGGTCTTACATGCAAGTCTTTAGTCCATTTGAGTTGATTTTTGCGTGTGGTGTTAGATAATAATTTAGTTCCATTATTTTGCATGAGGCTGGCCAGTTTTCCCAATACTGTTTATTGAGGAGACTGTTCTTTGCCTTCTCTTCTTATTCCTTCTCTGTCTGTTTTTGTATAATTTTTGACTTTGGAATAAGAATGGTAAAGCAAGTCAGTAAAAACCAGGTTCATAGAGATTTCCTTTTTCTTTGTTTGAGAGATTGATTTTTCATAGAAAATAGTCTATAAATGATAATACGTGTTATAGTTCAACAGTTTTTATCTATTTCTTTTCTTTCCTGGTAAGAAGATCTATCTTATTCACTTATATGACAGAAAGTGATTTCAGCTTATTTGACTGCAACCCAGTGTTTTCAAAGGACTTTAATCGCCTCACACTTGTAATGAAATCAAAGACTAGATGTGTGGGGATAAGCCCCTGAGAACAAGGGATGTATTACTCAGGCACCTGATCTGCGGTACCTACATGCTTGAGAACTGGGAAAGAATGCTCTGATTGGTTATCTTAGGCCGCTGTGTTTTTACTACTTAGATCTGTGCTTAAATAGAAATCTGGAATGGATACTTGGGCACCAATATCCTATGGCTATAATGCCATGCAAGCCAATTCTGAATTTTACTCTCTTTAGAACTCACTGAAGCTTCAAATCCTCAGAGCTGGTTTGCTTCATGTACTCCGTACATGATACATGGGACATTAGCTATAGAATGATGTGCCGATTTATGGATTTATGATTTTGTTTAATCATCTGTCATGACTAAGTGTCAGAGATAAAGGTTTAATGTGGTTCTGTGACTTCCTGGTGTCTCTATTTGAGGATCAAAAAAAAATTTTACATTAATTTTTCTTTTTTCTTTCTTTCATTTAATTTTTCTTATTATAACCTTATATGCATTAGCTTTGGTTAATTAGTAAGTGATTTTTCAACTCTACTATTTTCTTTCCTTACACAGTTTGAAACCAAGGCATCCACCCAGCTCACCTAATTTTCTCCCTCATTATACACAAAAACTGGAAGCTCAATTAGAAAAAGAAAAGAACCCATTATGCTTCTTCCCAGGTATCTGCATGTATTAGAAGAGACTGTAACAGAACTGGGTGAGAGAAGTGAAAACACATATTTTCGGGTGATTGGGTAGGGGGCTTAGTCAGAATGTGACTGTCTCTTGCTAGAGAGTATATTAAAGGTCACAACTGTTCCTTAATGGTTGACCTTGAGTAATTAAAAGATTAATTAGGAAAAGGAGTGGGAATGTATTCAAATTCCAGTGAAGAAAAATCACACTAAGGACTAAATAAATATGTTCTGATGAAGAAATGAACACATTTATTCTTATTATATCTGAATTTCAATAACAAGTTCTGCGGTAGTCACCAAGTATTTATTAGTAGTAGGTACATCATATATATTGTATTCAGAGCAAAAAACTATGTATTGTATTCAATACAAAAGATTATATTCAAAGTGAAATAGCTGCTAAGGAGTTCTAAGTTGTAAAGCATGACATCAGACATATCACCAAAGGACTAGGTTTGAAAAGCAGCATTAATTTCATTACCATCTCTCAGACTTCTTTAACTGTCCCTTATCAGTCTAACTTGGTCTAAACTAGAGACTAATTACCGAGTTATGAGCCTGTGGGAGAGTGCTGTAGATCTTCCTTTTTCTTGTCTTGAGGAAAGAAAGGGACTTGTTTTACTTCAATCCAAGTGAGGGGGATGGACACTTCAAGAGATCCACTCATGAATCGGGATGATCTGAAGGTTGTGAGTTACATCTGAATTATAGACTGAATATTTGTTTATGCAATGGATTTATTAAGCTCCTGATGTACCTATTTGAAAACGAAAGTGGAAAGAGCCAGAATAGGAAGACAGTTGAGCATTAGGGAACTCATACCTCCATTACTTAGTAGATAAAGGATAACAGTCCTTCTATGGACCAGGTAGCTGTGCAAAGGGGAACCAGGCTTCAACTGTGTTGCCAGAAGCAAGTAGTTACAGAACATACAACCAGTGAGAGTGAATTGGATGAGGTCAAGTTGGGTAGACTGTCTACATCAGGGAGCTGGTTGTTCTCTGCAGGGCTCCCTGAAGAACCCACACATACTCCCCCTGTGAGCGAGCGAGCCCTTGAATGTCTGTGACACAGAAAGCGTTGATAGATGAGGAAGGCCAGCAGCAACACCAATGAATTTAGAGACATTTGGTCTCTTTCCTCCAATCTTCTCTTAGACTCCACAACCCTGAGGACCCAGAGGAGGGAGAGGGAGGTGGTGGAGAAGTAAAAGAACTGATAGGTGCTAATCGGTCTCAGCTAGGGGAGGAACAGAGCATTAATTGGAGGGTTAAATTTTATATTATATTTAATTTTACTGAACTGGCTTGTTGTATACCTAAAGTTAGCTGTAAAGCTGTAAGTACCACCTGAAATGTTACTAAGGAATTAATTAAAATACATAACAGGAGCAAAGACTACATAAAGGAGCATAGAAGGATTTGATTAAATACACATAGGAGCAAAACCAAAAAAGCTTTCCATGTCTGAACCCCATTGAGTTAGGCTGTTCCTTATACCCACGAGGAGCTGCATCATCATTTCCTGAACTTCTCTGGCTTAATCTCCCTGCTCTCCTGAATTCAGACCACTTTAGTTCCATTGGCACCAAGGTCTCTCCCACCTTAGGGCTTGCTGTTTCTGTTTCCTCTGACTGGAATGTTCTTTCCTGGATCTTCACAAAACTGGCTCCAGCTCAAATATCCCTCCCTCAGAGAGGCATTTCCTGACTGTCTTGTCTAATGTTACTCCCCTCCCTTACCCAATTACTTTATCCCATACCGCTGTTTATTTCTTTCATGATATTTATGCCATCTCTGATTATTTTGAATACTTATTTATTTACTTGTTTATTGGTATTGAATTAGTCTATTTTATCTCTGCATATCCCAGTGCCTGGGATATAAACACTCAGTAAACATGTATTAATAAATGAGTGAAATAAGCCTCAATAATTCAAAAGAACCTTAAGATTACTGGTAAACACGAATCATTGCCATGTCACTCTCTCTCACATGTAAAGTGGTGGCTAATGACAGAAATTAATTAGGGCTCTGCCCCAGGGCCTTTCACCATATGGAAACAGATGCTTCAATGAGCTGTTTTCCTTGTGGCGAAATTATTCCCTTTAGAAAACAAAATGCAATAATTGGCACTTACTGTGTATCAGGTGCTTTAAACATTTACTCATTTACTTTTTAAAACTCTTCAAGGTCATTATTGCCATTTTATAGGTTCATTTTATAGATGCAGCATCTAAGGGTTCCAGTGGGTACAGGATAGATTTTGTGCCAACATTGCCTCCAAGTCTATTTGGCTCTGAAGTCCTTTGCCTCCCTGGAACATCATATTGCTTTCCATCTTAAAACTGTCAGGCCACTGGCAATAACATATATGACATAACTGGTGGCTTTATGGAGTTGAGATGCCTCTAAGTCACTGTTTATGACTTTGGCTATGGAATCCGGGGCTCCATATAACAAAGCCTTGGATTTGTTTGTTTTGTCTTGTTTTGCATGTATTATTTGGACAGAACCCTAAAGGCCAAAAGAATATAAACTGTAGATTTGTCTTTCAGTGATTGGCTGAGACAAGGATTGTCTGTGCAAGTGGTTTATTGGGAAGGGCTTCCCAGAAGAAACTGCTTAAGGGTATGGGGAAGATGCAGGACAGAAACCAAGCCAAGGGCTCCCCTCTGGGGAGGGTTAGCCAATTCCTGTAGTGGAAGTGTTGAGTAGAAGCCATACCTCAGAGTTGTCTTGACCTGAATAGAAGAGATGGGCTTTCATACACTTATGCCAGTCATTGGCTGGGAAAGGGAAATGGGGAGGTGCAAATGTAAATTGCTGGTTCTCTGCTCCTGCAGCCCAGCAGTGCTAGAAGAAGATAGTCTCGTGTATAGGCCTTAGGAGGCAAGAGTACACCAGAGGCCTGAGAAGGGGTATGCAGAAACTGTAAAAGGTATCCTAGGTGATTTGGATAAAGCACCAACCAGTGCCCATTATACTGATCATAACTGTCTTATTTAAAGGAAAAGTAAACAAATTCCTCTTGTATAAGGAAAAATTGAAGACTTATTTTTTGCCATGACTGGGCTATTGAAGTTCCAGTGATAATTCATCTCAACTGGATATTTTGGAATGAAAATGTAGGGTCACATGGTGGTTGCCAAGTTGGCTTTCAGCGGAAATGGCATATGGTTCTAGTTGAGGCATAGGGTTTAAGGAGCAAGGCATCAGAAAGTGCATCATCACGGGTACACACTTATTGGCTGTCTGACTGTCTCTTTATTGCTTCCTCAGCCCTAAAGCTGAGCACATTATTGTTTCACAGGCCAAATGCTCTTAAGGCAATCTATGGGATGCCTCTCTAGTCTCTTCTTTATAGCTTGAGAACCTTTATAGTCCTTTCATCACTCCCAGTTTGACTTCATTTCTATTTTGCAGTTTTCTGATCCTTCCCAACAATTTCTTCCTTTGACATGCTGGCAAAACCTTTTGCTCTCTTATTCCTCACCTCTCCCTATCCTGTGTTCATGTTTTTTAAAATTACCATCATGCCCTTATTTTTAGTGAAAGAACTTAAAATATATAAGTGCAACAGCTGACCTTTATTTACCTATATTCTTTTCCAAATCCAATACTTTAGTTTTTCCTTTTGGGTTCAAATTACTCTTTAATAATTTCCATTTTATTTGCTTTTTATTTTTGTTGCAGGACTAAGTAATTTAACAGACAGTAGGAAAACCTAATATAAGTTTAAGTACGGTGGAATCAGAGTCATGGTTATTTGCCAGAATTGAGTTCAATTTATAGTTACTTGCTAGAAATGATTTCTTATCTCAAAATAAGAGATCAGCTTAACATTTTAAATATTTTTATATGTATTTTGCAAAGTATCAATTAATAAATGCTGAATGACTTGTGATAATGTTAAATATTCTACTATAATGATTAATTTTATGTGTCAACTTTGCTGAGCCATAGTGCCCAGATATTTGGTCATACATTCTGGATGTTTCTGTAAAAGTGTTCTTTCAATGTGGTTAACATTTAAATCAGTTGATTTTGAGAAAGCAGATAACCCTCCATATTGTGGGTGGACCTCGTTCAACCATTTGAAGGCCTTAATTTTAAAAAGACTGACATCCTCTGAGCAAGAAGGAATTTTGCCAGCAGACTGCCTTTGGACTGAGACAGCAGCTGTCCCTGGGTCTCTAGCCAGACTATGCTGCAAATTTTGGACTTGCACCTCCACAATCACATAAGCTACTTCCTTAACATCTATCTATATAGTTAGCTAGCTATATATCAATAGGTCTATACATATCCTAATGATTCTGTTTCTCTGGAGAACCTTAATACATTTATCTACTTTAAATTGCCCTGTTAAAACCCCATCTTTTTTAAAGGAGGAAAAAGTTTTAGTGTAAGAGCTTAGTCACCAATGAAACTATTTAAAAATTATATATATTGAGTATGGTCTATTTTTTTTTAAAGATTTTATTTATTTATTTGAGAGAGAGAATGAGAGAGAGCACATGAGAAGGGGGAGGGTCAGAGGGGGAAGCAGACTCCCTGCCGAGCTGGGAGCCCGATGTGGGACTCGATCCCGGGACTCCAGGATCACGACCTGAGCCGAAGGCAGTCGCTTAACCAACTGAGCCACCCAGGCGCCCCGAGTATGGTCTATTTTTTGATGATCCACAAAGAAGCACACACACACATTAAAGTGAAATAGTGACAAAGACTAGTCTCCCCTCATTCCTACCCCTTAGCCATGACGGTTGACTGAGTTATGAGTTTTATGTTCAGCTCTCTCAACAGTGAACAGGCCATGGACCACTTGTCCTACTTTTGAAAAAGGCTCTAACTTGTTTTTATTCTCAAATCTGAATAATGTATAGGCTTTTTCTAAAGAAAAAAATACAAATATCCAATATTTATATTTTTTAAAATTAGAATAGTACTTAAATGAATAAAATAGGAACAAACTTTGAAATTTTGTTCACTGATATATCCTAGCACCTAAAGTAGTGTTATATATTAACTATAGCCATCCATTCACTGGGAAAAGAATGAATGAATGCTCCTAGTTCTTATCCTGCTCTAAAATCCAAAACAAATTTCACTATTAAATGTATTAAAAT
The DNA here is from genome assembly GCF_011800145.1 of Mirounga leonina. Classification (NCBI taxonomy): domain Eukaryota; kingdom Metazoa; phylum Chordata; class Mammalia; order Carnivora; family Phocidae; genus Mirounga; species Mirounga leonina. The sequence continues at coordinate 15,649,172 of NW_023270426.1, forward strand.
AAATCTATTAAGGGGCACATGGGTGGCTTACTCAATTAAGTGTCAGATTATTGGTTCTGGATCAGGTCATGATCTCAGGGTTGTGAGACTGAGCCCCACATCAGGCTCTGTGCTGCACATGGAGCCTGCTTAAGATTTTCTCTCTCCCTCTCCCTCTACCCCTCCTACCCCCACCTCACTCTTCCTCTCCAAAAAATAAAAAAATAAAAATACTAAACTGAAATATTTAATAACATTAATTTAATGCCATACATAATATTGTTTTACTAAAATGAAATGTTTACTTTTAGTTTGAATATGGTACTATTGTTATGATTCAAAAATGTTTGGCTTCATGGATACCTGGGTGGTTCAGTCGGTTGAGCATGGGACTCTTGGTTTCGGCTCAGGTCATGATCTCAGGGTTGTGAGATCAAGCCCCTCATTGAGACCTGTGTGGGGCCCTGCACTCAGCAGAGAGTCTGAGATTCTTTCCCTCTACCTCTCTCTCTGCGCCTCAACCTGCTTGCACACGCATGTGCTCTCTCTATCTCTAAAATAAATAAATATTTTTTAAAAAGTGTTTGGCTTCAGCATTTTTATTAAAATCATGGTGATTGAATTCTACTCCAGTTTTTTCTCCTGAAAAATCTTTATTTCCATGGTGTTCATTGGCTTTTGGTTTATACCAATATGTTATTTTTATGTAAATATGTCCAGGGATGTGCTGATAAATGTTTAGCTATCTGCTCTCTAAAAAAAAGCATGTGTGGGCGCCTAGGTGGCTCAGTTGGTTAAGCGACTGCCTTCGACTCAGGTCACGATCCTGGAGTCCCGGGATCGAGTCCCGCATCGGGCTCCCTGCTCAGCAGGGAGTCTGCTTCTCCCTCTGACCCTCCCCGCTCTCATGCTCTCTCTATCTCATCTCTCTCTCAAATAAATAAATAAAATCTTTAAAAAATAATAATAAAATTAAAATAAAAAAATAAAATAAAATAAGCATGTGTATAATATACATATATATTATATATATACATATATGTCCATAGGTTTATTATAAAGCCTAATGATATAAAAGATGTATACCACACACATTATTTATTATAAATTCCATATAGCCAAGTGGCATGCCTTTCCATTTATTTGTGTCTTCAATTTCTTTCATCAGTGTCTTACAGTTTTTAGTGTATAGCTCTTTGGTTAAACTTATTCCTAGGTATTTTATTGTTTTTGAGGCTATTGTAAATGAAATTGTTTTCTTTATTTCTCTTTCAGATAGTTCATTGTTAGTGTATAGAAACACAGCTGATTTTTTTTTTTTTTTGCTGTTTTTATATTCTGCAATTTTACTGAATCGGTATTAGTTCTAACAGCCTCTCTACATGGCTAACTTGAGCTTCCTTACAGCATGGTGATCTAAGAGTAGTTAGACTTAGTGATGGCTAGTTTCCCCTAGAATGAATGAACCAAGGAGTAAGGTGCAAGTCTTCTTTGTCTTGACCTTGGAAGTCCCTCAACATCACTTCAGTTGAATTTTCTTGGTTAAATAGGGAGAGGGGAAGGGACTATGTAAGGATGTGAACAGTGGGAATTATGGTTCATTAGGGGGCCATATTTGGAGATATGGCCATCCTACAGATACGGCTTTCTTGCTATATTTTGATAGGTTGGGCCTAAAACTAATGTCAAATCAAAATGGAGATTTAATGGAAAACAAGCCCTACATTAATAGCATAAGTATATTCAGGCCTGTAACACAACTTACCTGATGACTTCTTATAGTCCTTTTAACCATTTTATGTTCCACATTGGTCTATGCAAGGCGTTTTCAGGGAATTAAGCAGTCTAGATCCAGGAATCCAGACATTTCAGAGTTGGAAGTGACCTAGAGGTTCTTATCCCCCTCCTCACACTTTAAAGACAAGGAAACTAGGACCCAGATAAGCATTTTGTGACAGAACCACAAATAGTACTCAGGACTTTCCTTTATGTTTCTTGTTATTATGAATCAGCATCTTTGGGTGATAGTGTGTTCCCTATGGAAAGAACTTGTATTCATGTGAATTTAGTAATGTGGGAAGTGGTAAGAGAATTGATTACTTGGTAAATAGAGCATAAGTTTAATCCTTTTTTAAAAAACTATTAAAATACTTTTTCATTGCTTCATTTCACTTTGTGGTATGTTTCATGGAATAAAATAAAGTTGTTGTTAACCATCAGTTTGTTCTCTATAGTTCAAAGTCTGTTTCTTGGTTTGTCTCTCTTTTTTTCCCTTTGCTCATTTGTTTTGTTTCTTAAATTCCACATGTCAATGAGATTGTATGGTATTTGTCTTTGACTTATTTCAGTTAGCATTACACTTTCTATCCCCATCCATGTTGTTGCAAATGGCAAGATTTCATTCTTTTTATGGCTGCATAATATTCCATTTTGTGTGTGTATGTGTGTCTATATACCACATTTCTTTATCCGTTCACCAATCAATGGACACTTGGGCTGCTTTCATATCTTGGCTGTTGTAAATAATGCTGCTATAAACATAAGAATACATGTATCCCTTTGAATTATTAGTGTTCTTGTATTTGGGTAAATACCCAGTAGTGCCATTACTGAATCATAGGGTAGTTCTGTTAATTTTTTGAGGAACCTCCATACTGCTTTCCAGAGTGGTTGCACCAGTTTGCATTCCCACCAACGGTGTAGGAGGGTTCCTTTTTCTCCACATCCTCACCAACACCTGTTGTTTCTTGTGTTTCTGATTTTAGCCTTTCTGACAGGTGTGAAGTGATATCTCACTGTAGTTTGGTTTGCATTTCCCTGATGATGAGAGATGTTGAGCATCTTTTCTTGTGCCTGTTGGCCATCTGGATGTCTTCTTTGGAGAAATGTCTGTTCATGTATTCTGTCCATTTTGTAACTGGGTTATTTGTTTTTTGGGTATTGAGTTGTATCAGCTATTTGTATATTTTGGATAATATCCCTTTTTGGATATGTCATTTGCGAATATCTTCTCCCATTCCATGGGCTGCCTTTTAGTTTTGTTGATCGTTTCCTTTGCTGTACAGAGCTTTTTATTTTAAACTATTTAATAGTTTATTTTTGCTTTTCTTTTCTTTTCCTCAGGAGACATATCTAGAAAGATGTTCCTTCAGCCCATGTCAATGAGATTACTGCCTAGAGATTAATCTTCTAGGATCTTTATGGTTTCAGGTCTCTAATTTCAGGTCTCTAATCCATTTTGAGTTTATTTTTGTGTATGGTTTAAGAAAGTGGTCCATTTTCATTCTTTTGCTGTCCAACACAATTTGTTAAAGAGACTGTCTTTTTACCATTGCATATTCTTGCCTCCTTTGTTGAAGATTAATTGACCATATAATTGTGGGTTTATTTCTGGGTTTCTATTCTATTCTACTGATCTATGTTTCTATATGCCAGTACTATACTGTTTTAATTAAAACAGGTTTAATTGGACTGCTGCTTTGTAATACATCTTAAAATCTGGAATTGTGATACTTCCAGTTGTGTTTTTCTTTTTCAAGATTGCTTTGGCTATTTGGGGTCTTTTGCGGTTTTATACAAATTTTAGGATTGTTTGTTCTACTTCTATGAAAAATGCTGATGGTATTTTAATAGGGATTGCATTAAATGTGTAGATTGCTTTGGGTAGTGTAGATATTTTAATACTATCTGTTCTTCCAAACCATGAGCATGAGATGCCTTTCCATTTCTTTTTTTTTTTTTTTTTGAAGATTTTATTTATTTATTTGACAGAGACACAGTGAGAGAGGGAACACAAGCAGCGGGAGTGGGAGAGGGAGAAGCAGGCTTCCTGCCAAGCAGGGAGCCTGATGCGGGGCTCGATCCCAGGACCCTGGGATCATGACCTGAGCCGAAGGCAGACGCTTAATGACTGAGCCACCCAGGCGCCCCTGCCTTTCCATTTCTTTGTGTCATTTTCAGTTTCTTTCATCAGCGTTTTATAGTTTTCAGAGTACAGGTCTGACACCTCTTTGGTTAAGTTTATTCTTAGATATTTTATTGGCTTTGGTGCATTTGTAAGTGGGATTTGTTTTCTTAATTTTAATTTCTGCTACTTCATTATTAGTGTTAGGGGTGCAGCATATTTCTGTACCTAGATTTTATACCCTTTGACTTTACTGAATTCATCTATCAGTTCTAGTAGTTTTCTGGTAGAGTCTTTAGTGTTTTCTAGATATAATATCATGTCATGTGAATATAGTGAGAGTTTTACTTATTCCTTACCAATTTGGATGCCTTTTATATCTTTCTGTTGTCTAATTGCTATGGCTAGCACTTCCAGTATTATGTTGAATAAAAGTGGTGAGTGTGGACATCCTTGTCTTGTTCCTGACCTTAGGGGAAAAACTGTCAGTTTTTCTCCATTGAGGGTGATGTTGGCTGTGGGTGTTTCATATAAGGTCTTTATTATGTTGAGATATGTTTCCTCTAGACCTACTTTGTGGAGGGTTTTTTATTATAAATGGATGTTGTACTTTGTCAAGTGTTTTTTTTTTTTTCTGCATCTATTGAAATGATCATATGGTTTTTATCCTTTCTCTTATTGATGTGACACATCATCTTTTTTGTTTTGTCAATATTGAACCACCCTTGCATCCCAGAAATAAATTCTCCTTGATCATGGTGTATGATTTTTGTACTGTACTGTTAGATTAAATATAGTTTTAATACATGGTTTATGTTTAAAAACCCAGAGACCAACCCATTTCAAAGTACTGAGTCCAGAAGGTACTTGGGAATGACTTTTGGATCTCACTTCATGGTGTTCAAATGGATGTTGGAACTATGAAGGGAACATAAGGATGCTTGGTACAGGGGATGAGAAATAATTGGACCATTATAAGCCTGATACTTTTAAGAAATCTGGTCTTATTTTTAAAATACGAATCTCTATTAATTTCCTCTAAAATTTTCCTAAAAGGAACAATGTGGATGATATGGTGGTTATGTCAGCAGTAAGTGAATTCCAGGGTTCTCTTGGAGTTCAGATGCCACGTGTTGGTGGTTTCCAAATTCAGAGCTGGAAGGTGTGCTGAGCCACTAAGCTCAGCTACTCATCAGGATTGAGGTTGTTCTGGCAGAAGATAATCCTGTCGTGTATCCAGAAACAGCTGTGGGCCAGATGGGACTGACAATGCTCCCTGGAGCCTAATTCCTGGGAGTGTCTGTGCTCAGGAGGCAAGACATACGTTTTGTCCTACTCTTGCCTCCATCTAGGATCAAGTTAATTCCTGCCTTCATTTTTTTTTTTTTCTGTTCAGTGCCCTCTCTTCTACCCACTCAAACTTCATACAGCCTTTAATGCCAATTTTAAGTCCCACATAGCTTTCCCTGACAACTCCAGCCGACCCTGGCCTCACAACTCTCAAGTCTGTTTCACCTGCTAGACTGTTTAGAAAAATGTTTGGAGTGACTTTTTCACCCAGGTTAATAATTTGCTGTACATTGGTGGTTTGCCTCCATGGCTTCGCATTAGAATCATCTGTGGAGATTTCAAAAATCCTTATGTCCAGACTGTGACCTGGATCAATTAAATCAGAATCTCTGGAGATGAAGACATCTGCCCATCATCCCCATACCTCCCACCCTGGGGCATTTATTTTTAACTCCCCAGATGATTCCAGTGTGCAACCCAGTTTGCAACCACTGCAGTACATATACAGTCTAATTTCTAAGAGGGCAGAAGTGAGAGTTAAGCTCCTTTTGTATGCCTTGGGTCCATAGCACAGGTTTGGCCACAGAGTGGGGACTTAGAAACACTTCTGCTTGGTTCTTGGCTGGGAGAATCCAGCGCCCACAGGTGTGCTGATTAAGCATGTGGTCACACTCCAGAGAGGCAATCTATGAAGGTTTAATATTGCAGACTTGGGATTCATATCTGGAATAAAATCCTGACTGTGATACCCCGTAACTATACGACTTGAACTTGGGCAGTTGGCTTAAATTCTTTGTTCTTCAGCTTACCCATCTGTAAAATGGGGGAAATAGTACTTACCTCATAGGATTCTTCTGCAGATTTTTAATGTATAAGTGACTTAGAAAAGCTTCTGGCATTTAATAAGCCCTCAACAAATCTTAGCTACTTTTACTATTCTACCATAAGGAGGCTTCTACTCCTATTTTCCTATATTATTTGATACTTACTTTCCTTGCAGCACCTCGGTGGCTAAGTTGGTTAAGCATCTGCCTTCAGTTCAGGTCATAATCCCAGGGTCCTGGGATCAATACTCCTGTCCTTGGGGCTCCCTGCTCAGCAGGGAGTCTTCTTCTCCCTCTCCTTCTGCCCCTCCCCCCACTCATGCTGTCTCACACTCACACTCTCAAATAAATGGATAAAATCACTTAAAAAATACTTATTTTTCTTCAAAGCTTGAGAAAATAGCATAATAAGAATTACAATGATAATATGTACAACAAAAAATCTTCAGTGTGGATTCCAATTTCAAAAGAAAAACCAGAAGAAATAAAACTAGACTATATTTGTTCCCTATGAATTACAAACACAATAACAAGTCAGTGAAATTGCTTACCCTTATAAGGTTGTCCTGGGAAGCACTGTTGAGCAATAAGTAAACCTCAAAAATGGCACTAACAAAATTCATAAGACAATAATACTGAACCAAAACCCTCTTGGCACATTTTAACAGAGTCAGTTCTTATTGAAGTTCTTACTGAACTCAGTTAAAATGCCATTGACTTCCAGGGCGTCTGTCATAGGGTAGACACTACCCGGTTTGAATTTGTTAACAAAGAAGGTTTGTAGATGGGAATATTGGGTGTGTGCATTCATATTCCTCTCTGGATAAATTCTGCATAATTACAGTAATTCCTTTCTTCCTTCCTTCTTTCCTTCATTCCTTTCTTCCTTTTTTCCTTCCTTCCTTCCTTTCTTTTTTTTTTGCAAAGCCCTCTGCCCCAGTTTATTTTAAGTTATTTTATTTTCATTCCAGTATGGTTAACATACATTGTTATATTGGTTTCAAGTGTACAGTATCATGATTCAGCAATTCTATATGGTATTCCATACTCACCATTTTTTTCTTTGTTTTGCTTCTTAAATTCCACATATGAGTGAAATCATACTATATTTATCTTTTTCTGACAGACTTATTTTCCTTAGCATTATATTCTCTAGCTCCATTCATGTCATTATAAATGGCAAGATTTCATTCTTTTTATGGCTGAGTAATATTCCATTTTATATATATATATCACATACTCTTTATCCATTCATCTATCTACTGTAATTTCTAAAGTAACACTATAAAAAATAAAGTAACACTATAATTCAGAAACTAAATCTGGAATGGGGTGCTTTTTAAAAAAGTTTTTGTTTAAATTGCAGTTAACATGCAGTATAATTAGTTTCAGGTGTACAATATAGTGATTCAGCACTTCTATAAAATGGTGCTCATCACAACAAATACACGTCTTAATCCCCATCACCTGTTTAACCCATCTTCCTACTCACCTCCTCTCTGGTAACCATTAGTTTGTTCTGTTTGGTTAAGAGTTTGTTCCTTAGTTTGCCTCTATCTCTTTTTTTTTTTTTTTCTGAAATGGGGTGCTTTTGAGAACAATAGGACACATTATTAGTAGTTATGCCACAATAACAGATCTAGAGTACCCTAGAACTTACAGTCATCCTGACTGTGGTCGCCAGGAAACATCAAATCCAGGGGCGCCTGGGTGGCTCAGCTGGTTAAACATCTGCCTTCAGCTCAGGTCATGATCTCGGGTTCCTGGGATGGATCCCTGCTCAGTGGGGAGTCTGCTTCTCCCCCTCCTGCTGCCCCTCCCCCCCTCAAATAAATAAACTCTTAAAAAAAAAGAAACATCAAATCTATTAATGATAGAAGGAAGATGTTAAAGCTTGTGAGGTTTTCCCTCTCCTAGCTTTTATTTGAAGGCTTCTCTGGGTTAGTTCTCTGTTTCCCCATGTGTCCGAAGCTTTATATACATCTGGCAATGAGTGGCTGCTGAACACAATAGATAAGTACAGTTCTCATTATTGGGCATGAGTTTAAAAAAATGAAAGATTGTACCAACTCTGTGGAGTTCAAAGTTAAGATACTTTTCTCTAAAGGGAAATAAATATTACAAGAAGGGTGTTCTTCATCTTCATTTGTAATGAAGTAACTAGTAGCTGTTTTTCCTCGACCTACATAGATTGAAATTTCTGCCTGAGGCCTGCACTTTCTCACTAGTTAGGAAGAACTACTCTTTAGTGACAGGCCAAAAAAGAAATTCAAAGTAATCACTACATAAGGGGGGAAATCATATTAGAAGTTTTCCCCCAGAATTTTTCTGTGGTGTGACAGTTACGAGTACAGTTACTTTTAAATATTATTCCACATCCCTCTGGATCCTCCTACAATGCTTCAGTTTAAAACCAATAACCTCTGGGGGCACTTAGCTGGCTCAGTGGGTGGAGCGTGCCGCTCTTGGTCTCAGGGTAGTAAGTTTGAGCCCTACATTGGGTATAGAGATTGCCTAAATAAATGGGAAAAAAAAAAAAAACCTAGTAATCTCTGAACATCTTATATAGTTTGGCTCCCATGGACTCCCATGGGTAGGACAGAGTTGGAGAAAGATGTCAATACTTCCCTTAGGTCAAACCGTTTCAGCTTCTTGAGGTCACAGAATAGCTGTGTTTTTACAGTTTTGGGAGGCTGCAAATTCTCTACTTGTTCTGTGCTTCTGTTTTCACTCCTCAGAAGGAACATTCTCTAGCTACTGCTATTCCACACCCTACACACTGAATCCTGATTTTCTCTTTTCACTATTTCAAATAGTGATGCTTCTCTACATTACACAACTGACCTTGAAAGGCAGGCACTAATCTCAAGGGCTTTTAGATCCTGTGCATTTTCCCTTGTGTAGACCACGAAATATGGTCACAAAATGCATTGACTTACTGAAGTTTCCTTGGGGCTTTAGAGCATACTACTTCGGATTTTTTGCATTCTTTCTTTTTTGACTGTGTGGTGTGTGTGTGTGTGTGTGTGTGTGTGTTCTGTGCACCTTGAAAATAGCATCAAGCCAGACTTTCTGGAAAGAACAAGACAAAAAGAATGTACCTCTCTGAAGAAAGGAAATCTGGGATGAAATGGTCTGTCTGGTTTTCCAGATGCATTATTGTCTACTCCTGTTGTTTGTTGAAAACATTTACTTCCTAATAGATTACCTCTAATAAAACTTTTATGTTAAATTAGCTGCAGCATGGGCATTTAAAAAAAAAAAAACTCGTTTTGGGGAAGCCTATTAAAAAAAACAGAAAGATCATTAAATGATCTCTAAATGACCACTGAGTCCTGGGTTAATATGAATCTACCTTTCTTCTCTATCCAGCAGTTTGTACGTTTAGAGACGGATAAAGGCAACATGAAAGAATTATTAGCATGAGTGAATTATTAGCATGATTGAATTATTAGCATGAGTGAAGTTTTAGACATAGAAAGCTCTTCTAGGCCCTGAGAAACAGAAACACAAAAGTGGGAAAGAGCCCTGACCCTGAGACAGACTTTTCTGAATTCAAATTCCTAGATCTGCACTTCCTAGGGCTCTCTTGGTCATATTAGATTCTCTGGGTCACAGTTTGTTCATGTGTACAAATGCAATAATGGTGCCTAATTCACAAATGAAATAAAGGCATAAAGTATTTAGTACAGGATATGACACAGTAAAGCGCTGAATAAATAAAAGGCACATCTCCTTAGGTGTAACAGCAATGAGTTAGGGGTTCAGTCTGACCTTACAGTACTTCTCATTTTTCTTGTGCTATTTTTCCTTTCCCAGTACTAAGGAAAACAAATCTTCACGCCACAGTTCAAATGAAATCTCTTGAAAGTTTCAGGATCATTTATATCACGAACCTCTGTTGTTCTTTTTCAACACTTGTTCGTAATGTTTATACCCTTCAAATAGTCGGAATAGTTTTATTAAATAAAATACCAGTCCCCCCAAAAAATACATACAGACATAGAGAATTGCATAAATAACATAATGTCTATTTCTGTTACCAAAGAATGTACATACTGCTCTCAATATCTTTAAATCTCATATTGAATATCCTGTATGATTCATTTATTATACATATCATTAATGTAATTTTGTTTAACTCGATAATAATAGCTTTCGTAGAATGCTATGTGCCAGGTATTGTGCCAACTGCATCACGAAGATTAGGATCTCACAACCCTATTTCTTACTATAATCCCCAGTTAATAAGTGAGAAAACTGAATCTAAGAGATCGAACAACACAGGCAGCGAATGGCAGAGCCGGCATCTGGCTGGCAGTGGATTTAGAGTGTTCCCAGTGCTGATAGGACCGCTGTACCAGTCCTCTCGGATAATATGATTTATGGTGAACAGTAGCTTTTACTCTGGAAGTTTAGGGTTTAAGTAGCTGTGGCTAGACACTGTGTGCCTGCATCCCCAGCCCCCAATTAAAAGCCTTGGGATCCAAGTCTCACACAGGCTTTCCTGGGTAGAAACACTGCCGACACGAGGGTGCATTTCACTGCTGGGGGCAAGTGGGCTGTGTGTAGCCCCTTTGAGATCATAGGAAACCTCCAGACTCTGCGTGACATGTCTTTATTCCCTATTCTCGGCCTGGATAGCTTTGCTGTATTGCCGTTATAAATCTTAGCCATGAGTACAACCATATGCTGAGACCTGTGAGTCCTTTCAGGGAAGTACCCAATGTGTGGGTGGTCGTGGGACCGCTGAAAGAGTCTGAAGTGCTAACATAGGTGTTGATGTAACTACTGGGGAGACACATTATCCATCAGACAAAGAACTTGCTTTAAATTAGCTTTCTGAAAGCTGTAAAGGTGTTGGTCAGTAGGGCTAAGGTTGCAGCTCTTCTAGAAGGTTCAGTTCTAATGCCTCACCTTGGGTCAGTATATGGAATGCAGTATGTCCTTTGTAAAACATATGCATACAGATACAGAGTAGTTAGAAAATATGCCAATAGTTTCAGTATTTGTCTTGCCTTTTTTTTTTTTTTAGCGTCCTGTGTTTTTATTGTTTTGAATGCCCAACGCCAAACAGAATTGCAAATATCTAGCTATGCAAAAGAGGAGATAGGGTCTAAGTACAGAAGGAAAACATGGTTTTTTAAATAGGTAGTTACATAGACCTAGTGTCCTACAAACATATAGAGACTAGATCTTTGTAGCTGAGCTGCCTTACCAGTGGTCCCACAATAATAGTCATGATTTCCCTCCCCCACCAGTCAATATATAGTATCAGAGTGCCCATGGTCAAATGTGTTCACAGTGAGTTCCTTTTCTAGAGTTTTCCCTAAAGTTATACAGATAATTGTCTTCTTAAATAAGATTTTACATGTTTTTATTTTCTTTTTAGCATTTCCCTCTTATTTTCCAAACATATACTTTGTGTATATATTGTTCTTACAATAAGAAAACCTGACATTACAATTAGTATTATAACATTTTAAATATACCAGATGATCACAACTAAATTTGTTCATATCTACAAAATTGTGATGGGATAAACAATAAAAAATAACAAATAAGATCTTTGGATCATAAAATTGTGCAAAACCTGTTCTCACTTTCTACTTTTCTATTTCTCACAATTTTTGAACACTACTTTCAGAATGAAAAATCTTATATTGATATTATTTTTTTATTTTTTTAAAGATTTTATTTATTTGAGAGAGAGAATCAGAGAGAGAAAGCACATGAGAGGGGGGAGGGTCAGAGGGAGAAGCAGACTCCCTGCCGAGCAGGGAGCCCAATGCGGGACTTGATCCAGGGACTCCAGGATCATGACCTGAGCCGAAGGCAGTTGCTTAACCAACTGAGCCACCCAGGTGCCCTGATTATTTTTTAAAATATTTACTTATTTATTTGAGAGAGAGAGAGAGCATGAGCGGGGATGGAGGGGCAGTGGGAGGAGAAACAGACTCCCCATTGAGCTGGGAGTCCAACACGGGACTCAATCTCAGGACCCTGGGATCATGATCTGAGCTGAAGGCAGACACTTAACTGACTGAGCCACCCAGGCAACCCTGATATTATTTATTTTGAAAGTTTGAAATCTGCTGGGATCTGGCGAAGATCAAGCCCATTTATCAAAATACTTCTTTTGGGGAAGAAGTTTCCAAGACACTGTGTCCAAGAACACATGGGCATTGGAATGTGGAAGGTGGTCAGGATGAAGCCCCATGCCCCACAGTAAAGGTGGCAAAGAGTGTCCACACCATATAGCATGTACATGCAGGTGCTCTTCTTGGTATGTGGTTTAGGATTGGTTTTATTAACAAAGTATCAAAATCAAGCTATTTGATAAACACACAAGCATTTCCAGTGATTAATAAACTGCTTTTATTTTGTAGAATTTTATATTTATAATAGGAGAACTTTAGGAAATACTTATTCTAATAAATATTTCTTTTCCAAGTGAAGAGACTTAAGCCCAAGGAGTTTAATGCTTTTTCTCAATGAATAATGAAGGAGTGGCAGGATCAGCCTAGAATCCCACTTGCCTGGATCCTGTGTCAATGCTCCAAGGGCTATGTCTAATTATGCTTAAAATAACTCTTCAACAATGAAACGCCAGATTCCAGTCTAGCTATCTTTCCTAGAGACCCTGCACAGTAAAGTAGTTCTTTTATTTGCTTCTCGCTGCTCAAAGGAATTAAGTTTATCAAACCATCTGAACTAACTTTACTCTTTTTGCAAAAGATCACAACAAATAGTTAACACTATGCTTCGAGCCTGAATATACTGAAGCTGAGCATCTCGAGAAAATAGGGATGGAAAGTGAATCTGAGAAATAATTAACAGATTTTTAGAGAAGTAGATCAAATCATTGCCTGGACAATTGCTCTATAAAATGAGCTGTTGGTCAACCATAGTGATTATCTTTGCTGTTGACCCCATTTATTCCCAGTAGCCCTGGGTTCAGCTTTACAGTTGTTCTGTTTGCAAAACTGTTTTTTGTACAGTGAAAGTTGCTAATGCCCACGTTATTGACAGTGTTTCAGGGAAAGAATAAATGCTCTCTGTAGTAGGATTAGTGGTAAATGATTTTTAATGATTTTTTAAATTACAGTTGAATCAAAAAACCATGACTTGACTTGTCCTGTTGAGTAAATATTAAATAAATTACACTAAGCCTGTGTATATTTTCTGAAACTCAAGAGTCTGTTTCAAACTATTTTCTGTTTATACTGCATATAGGGAACTTAGGTGGCAGATTCCCTGGAACTCTTTTCCATTTCACCCCCACCCCCAGTTTCTTAGCTATTTAATAGCCATTCTGAACTTAGATTCTTTAATTTCTAATGTTCAAAGAGCCTTAGACTGTCAAAAAAAAAAATTTAAACCAAAACAATTAAATGAGGCTTTGGAGAATTCATAAAGTTAGAATTTTAATGTAAAAGAAAAAGGAAAGACCCTTGAGTGGGTTATTGACTGTGCTTTCCTCGGATAAATGAACTAAATCACATATACATCTTTGACATCTGGGATGAGATTATCTCCTTGTAAATTTACAAAAATGCAATTCAAAAATATTTTCAGGTTTCTAAATTAGATGGCATCTGACTAAAGATGATGCTAAGTAGGCACTGTCATGAAGCTTGAAAGCTAACTTGATTCTCATTATGAATGCAAAAGTCCTCCTGGGCCCTCTATTGTGTGCTGTATACATGACCTCCCCTATGGGCTGTCCTATGTAGAATTCTGTGCACATGTTCATCTTTTACTTTTTTTTTTAAGGTTTTATTTATTTATTTGCCAAAGAGAGAGCACAAGCAGGGGGAGCGGTAGGCAGAAGGAGAAGCAGGCTCCCCACTGAGCAGGGAGACCCATGCTGGACTCCATCCTAGCACCCCAGGATCATGACCTGAGCTGAAGGCAGATGCCTAACCGACTGAGCCACCTAGGCGTCCCTCATCATTTACTTTTGTGAAGACAGGCCTAGAAGCTCAGCAACTACGTATTCATGATTTAGCTTCAAGATGGCTGGTGTGGTGTCATGAGACTACCCTTATTTATTTGTTTTGAGTTTAAATGATATTTATCAGAATGTATACATTCAGATGAATCATGGAATCTTGAAAGTTTGAGCTAAAAAGTAGTGTCCTGAGGTCTCCTACTTTACACCCCTCATTTGTCACTGCTTTCTGGCCTCCCTCGTTTCTACCTAAGATAATTGACAGTGGCGACATTCAATAATATTTTAATTTCTAATTTGAGATATCCCTCTTTCCATGAAAGTACTAGAAACTAGCAAACATGTCAAATTTCTCAGCACTTAAAGAATTTTGAAGAACGATTGACCACAATGCCTCCCTCCACACACACATGTAACTAATATAAACTACCTCTTGGGAGTGGAATGGCCATGTTTTAAAGGCACCATGCTCTCTTATTAAATCCATCTGTTTTCCTGATGTTCCTGGGAAATAGTCAAGAAGTCTTCTAGGTTGGTGGGGCAGGATTTTCCAGGTTTCCTTTTATTCATGCTCCATAAGTATTGGCTTATTCAATATAAGCTGTGGGAATGATGCTTATTCTAGGGCACTGGGTAAGGCAGCAGGGGAGATTGTCTGATTTTAAATGTTAATCTACTCTTCATTAAAGAGTAAACTACTCAAAAATGATTTGAAATTTCTCCTGACATTTTTTGCCCTCTGACTTTGATGCAGTTTGGTTTGGTAGAAATAATCTAGGGTCAAATCACCTCATTTTGACCTTGATCTGAACCATTTTTACACGTTCACAACCTTCATAAAAATATACCACAAGAGTTCAAATGGACAGTGAGAACCTTCTTCTGACAAAGGATATTCCTGTATTTAAAAGATTAATTAAGTCAGCCATGAGTCCTAACATTCCTCTTTCTGAGACTTGGTATATATTTTGGAGAAAATGACTACTACCTGTCCTGGAAGGCCAGAAGAGAATCATACTCTTTAGGTGAATAATGTGATCCTATTTTCACATTTCAGAAATACCCATAAAAGTCAAGACTGATAAAATTTAAAATTTGCATACAAACTGTTAAGGCAAAGTCAAGGATTCTATTTTTAGTTTATGTTACTGTTTTAGGAAATTACCTTGAGAGCTGTCTGCATTAATTAGTCACTAGCCAAATAGTAGTGACTTAAACACAATCGAAGCTTATTTCTCTTTCATAGTAATAGTCCAGGAGCAGGTGGTCCAGGCCTGCTGTGGTCATTTGTGTCCCTGAGATCATCCAGAGAGCAGTCTCTGCCCACTATTTCTCTCTGCTTTCTCTGGACGTGGTTCTCTTCCTCATGGTAAATGACAAGAGTTCCAGGCTTTGTACCATCAGTTAAACAGGAGGATGAAGGAAAGGTAAAGAAATGGCATGGTCTCTACTTTAAGGACACGTCCAGAAGAGGCTTTTCTCTATAGTCTGTTGCATAAAACATAGTCATATGGTGACATCCAACAGAACAGGAGGTTAGAAAATTTAGTTCTGGGTACCCAGGAGGCAGTAGAAATCAAGGGTTCAATTCTTAGAAGGTCAAAGAAGGGAATGGACCAAGGGGAGCAACTAGGCGTCACACTGGTGCTGTCTGACTATCAAAGTCACTTTGGGCACTTTAAAAATACATAATCCTGGGCTTCTTCTCTGGAGATTCTGATTCAGCAGGTCTGGTTTAGGCTCATTGGCCAAATTACTCCCAAGCTGTATCTTAGTGATAAGGTGAGTCACCAGAAAGTTCCATTTCAGTAGATTTGCCTTCGCAGAAACCTCTTAGGCTCTCAGCTTTCACAAGGGGTGATAACAAATAGCTCCATGTGCAGCATCAGCAGGCTTTTCTGCGTCAGAACTTTTGTCAAGGGTATTATGCATTATGTCGTTTGGTTTTTCTGATGTAAAGATCCTAACGACTAATTTCTTTTAGCCCTTAATTCCAGGTAAATATATTTAAATTTTATTCTCCTAAAAGTTTACTCTGCTTTACTATAGTCAATTGGACCTATGTAATCAATTGCATTTTCCTCTTTGCCTTAGCTGTAGAAAGAAAAGAGCTTTGTTTTAGGCTCACCTGTTGGAGCCTTGCTCAGTATTTTGCAGCTTTTGCTCAGTATCAGTGCAGATAATTTCTTTTGTCCTCTGTTTCTCTTAAACAGATTCAACATTACTGGATTCTGGTCTTTTCTGTGCATTTTTTTTAGGTTCCCTCTAATTAAAATTAGATTTAGATGGGACATACAAATAATAAAAATAGGAGCGCCTAAACTGAACACTGTGAATAATGACAGTAACAGTTATTCTTGAGTGCTTACTTTGTGTTAAGCACTGTGGTATTTTATAACATTGACCCGTGTAATACCAACCTGTGTAATCCAAACAAATCCTAGGTCCAAAGTGGTTCACTTTCTACACGGTGTAATTTTCAAAGAAATAGTCCATCCAGAAAATGTAATTAAACACAAGATCCAAACTTTACTTAGATTTCTCAAAAAGGATTACCAGATATAACTAATAAAGCACAGCAGAAGTTCCCTAAATTCCACTTTCTTCTCAAATCTCTTGCATCGCTTATGCTCAAACATACAGCCAACGGTTGTGGTGTTTTGGGGGTTTTTTTGTTTTGTTTTGTTTTTTTCCTTTTTTCTTTCCTCATTCCTCTCTAACACTTGGCATCTTCCCCCTGAGAGAGAGAGCGGAGCTTCCACTCTCATCTGTTGTCTCTGCAGTGACAGCACAGGAAAGAATTTTGGGGAATCCTCTGAATGCATCCATCTCTTCTCATTGCTTTCTCCCCCAGTTACACTTTTGAGGCATCCCCATTTTTATGAGAAGACACTGAGACTTTCTAAAATTACTTAACTTCTCCAACTTCAGAGTCACCCAACTAAGAATCAAGATATTGAAGTCCAAGCAGTAGAATTTCTAAGCCTGCATGCTTAGACACTTTACTCTCTTGTTGCACTCTTTATGGCTGGAAGGACGGCACAGTTATTTTTTCCATAGTTTGAAAGCACTTCCAATAGTATCTCCTGGAAGCAGTATTGTCTCTGTCCAATGACCTATCACGTTTTATTTTAATTGGTTATTTTTGTTCCTACCTGCCATTGTGCTCATTGTAAGCTCAATGAGATCATTTTTTTCTGTTCTCTCCTAATTGTTACCAGTACATCCACTATTCTGTACGGAGCAAGCAAGACAGTAGATATTCATTAAATTAATGACTGAATGACTGGAAGAAGAGTGAGCTACCTTTCTCTAGGACTGGAATTTTCTGTTAACAGTAATTCACCCATCTCTGTAATCACCAGGATTTTGGGAAATGAGAAATAGTTACTTCTCACAAAAATCTCAGACCTTTGGTATGTTGTAGTGAGCTAGCTTTCTTTCATGGCTCATAGATTGATTCTGAAAAAAAATTTCGGAAGACTAGTTCAAAAAAAAGTTTTGAGCAGTAGCAATGTTACATGTTGTATTGTGACATTGTGGGAAAAAAACCAGAATTTAAAACCAGCAAACTAAGATATGAATCCCAGCTGTGAACAGTATTGGGTAAGAACATTAAATTATTTAAATTTCAAATTTCTCATTTTAAATAGGAGGTACTACTTGCTGTAATTCATGATTTATTTGTTATTATCAATGTGAGACAACTATGTGAAAATCTTTTGAAAAATCTCATATATTATTATCATGAAAACTATTAAATTTCTAATTTGTTTATTTAAAATGTCATGAATAATAATCACATTATCTTTGGATGCAAAAGTATACATTAGTGTCCCATGTCTGTTTATGATTTTTTACAGTAAAATCTCAGAAAGGATGAATGGGTGGGGTTTTATTTTTAACTGTCTCCATTTATGTTTGAACAATAGCTATGCTTTTTATCAAATGAATTTTCATTGATGAGTTTATAAACTAAACAATATACCCATCACATCTTACATTTCACACAGTATTACACCATCCAGACTTTTAGAAATATGGGTTGGTAATGTTCTTCTATAGTATTATATAGTTTTTTATTTTATTTATTGATTTCTTGATTTATTGTGAGAGAGAGAGAGTACAAGCAAGGGGAGGGGTGGAGGGAGAGGGAGAGAGAGAATCCCAAGCAGGCTCCATGCTCAGCATGGAGCATGACATGGGGTTTGATCTCACGACCCTGAGAACATGATCTGGGCTGAAATCAAGAGTCTGACACTCAACCAACTAAGCCACCCAGGTTCCCCATAGTTTTTTTAAATAAAATATTATTAATTTCACTAAACACTTAAAAAAGTAAAAATCATTTTCTAAGTCCTCATTTTTCCAAGAAGGAAAATTTGAGCAGTAAACAAAATATAGTATCTCCATTTTGGTAGAATTAAACAGTTACAGATCTTTCCTGGTCTTATCAAGGTTATTAAAAAACACTTAATTAAGTTTCACCAAATGAACAATAAGTGCTTTAGCAATGCCAGTAATTCAGAATATGTGTTAAATGAAATTAGGATTCAAGACAATTACTTTTAATTAGGTTACAGAGTATAAATCATGAAGAGGTTACAAGCCTCTATAGTTCATCAGCAATTATATTGAAAAGGTCACTTGAAAACAAATATAAGAAGGATCCAGTAAAATAATAAACCCAGAAGTTTTTTAAATATTTAATTTTGATGAGTTCCAGTTTCACAGTGCTGATAATATTTTTTCAAGAGATTCCAATAATCTGATTACACGTCTATTCTGCGCTGTGCAATTGTGCAGCCAGCTTTGCCACAAAACTTACGGGACTGAACAGTTTCACAGGATGGTTGATATCCTTGTAACTTACTTTCAAAAGTTAGTCATCCTGGGGCGCCTGGGTGGCTCAGTTGTTAAGCGTCTACCTTCGACTCAGGTCGTGATCCCAGGGTGCTGGGATCGAGCCCCGCATCGGGCTCCCTGCTCAGCGGGAGGCCTGCTTCTCCCTCTCCCTCTGCTTGTGTTCCCTCTCTCGCTGTGTCTCTCTCTGTCAAATAAATAAAATCTTAAAAAAAAAAAAACTTAATCATCCTGTAAAATGTATTTTGCTAGCATAATATACCCTGAATTGCCACACATGTCCAAGAAAACTACCTTGCAAATATGTATCAACCAAATTACTGCCTAAGTTCCCCATATCGCTTGTCTTAAAGATAAGCATTATCTGTTCAGATTGTTTCAAAATTAAGGCACAATTCATTTCATTGTATTTTTTCCCTTTGATCATTATTGTTAGAGCTTACCTGATTTACTATACATATATATTATCTGTACAACTAAAGAAACTCCAGATAGCAGTATATCTTATTTAGGTATGATTTTGTAAGATCTGAACTCTCTAGGCAAGAATTAGTTTAATTAACCCTTTGAGAAGAACTAGACACAGATTGTGGAATAATTTGTATAAAACATGTAAACTGTTAAGTTTATTTTTTAATGATTTTTCTTATTTTAATTTTAAGTAGGCTCCACGCCCAACAAGGGGCTTGAACTCACGACCCTGAGATCAAGAGTCACATGCTCTACTGACTGAGCCAACCAGGTGCCCCAAATCGTTAATTTAAGTTTAAATACGGAAAGACCATATACAGATATATATATTATAGATATACGGGTCTGTTACTATCTGCTAATTAGGAGTGGATAAGACTAATATCTTTTTGGACTTCGTTGTTGAAAGGGAGCATTTTGTGTAGCATCATTTGCTCATTATTTCTTTGTGGTTCACACCCATTCACATCTCACATTGTTCTGCAACATTTTACACTAGACAGATATATTAGGGAAGGTTTATTTTATTGCAACCAACAGAAAGAAAATGCCTCCAGCAGAGAGGCATTTTCTGCTGGACTCAAGCAGAAAAAAGAAGTTATTGGAGAGAACTGCACACAATCCAAAAAAAGCTAAGCAGTCATGCTTCTGGGACACAGGGATGGGAGGTGGGTCTAGGACCTCAGTAACTGACACTTTTAGAGTGCTACCATTGTCAAGGCTCAGCCCAGGTGCCCATAGGGCCCTATGTCTTTCTGTTCAAACTCCAGATTCTCAGGAGAAAGGCACTGGATCATCTAGTTTTACTCTCTAGTGTCTCTACCTCCATATCTCTCAGACATGGCCAGAACAGTGGTAGAATGGCACAAATATGGTAATACTGGCATTGCTGTGGGACTAAATATGCCCTGATCTTGTGTTTCTCACAATTGGTCCCTCTCATCAGGGCTGATAGGACCTTTGGAAGAATTTTTCTCATACCAGTAATTCCTCAAAGTTCACTGTTTGAGCACAGAAGTTTTTTCAAGTTTACATCTGCAGCTCTGCTTATTTCTATATTTCCACTTGTTCTTGCTCAATTTGTGTAGTCCTGCAATTATGACTACTGCTACCAGCTAGGACAAAATGTTTGCTCCCACCTGTTCTTCTGGGGCAGGATATCCTCACCTGGCTATCTGAAAGATACTCTTGTAGTACTCAGAAGTAATTTACTCTGGTTAATTCCTGTTTCCACTATTAAATATTTCCCCCTCCATTTCTACAAATCTGTTCATAATGGCCTATTAGCTAGAATTTTTGCTATTTAATTGTTTTATGTTGGTCAATGCATGAAATGATTCTGGACAGTGCCTTATTTCAGTTCATCTGTAAGACCCCAGAGACATTTGCTGAATATGGCAAGCTTTGTTTTAATGCTACTGAATTCATTCATGTCTATTTATAGTGGAAAAGAATGACTGAGATGATTGGTAGCTCCCTCGCATATTTAGGGGCCCAGGTAGAAAAATTTTCCTGCTGCTTTCAGAAAAACTTTCCAATCTAAATTAAGGCTATATCTCTTTAAATTAAAATGCCAAAAGATAAACCTATATTTGCTATAAATTATGTTTTTTTCAAAATCTGCCCCTTGATAATTTCTTTCATTTTTATAGTATTCCAGTTTTAATTGACTCAAGATGTGCTGAGAAGGCATAGTATCTATTCTGTTATTGACTCATTGAATGATCTCAAGTATGTCATTTGAGATTTTGAGTGCTCCATTAATAAAATGGAACATTAGTATTTATCTTTTTCATGAAAACTAAGAGAATTTTCCTAAGAAGTATCACTGGCATGGTTGATTTCACCATCCAGAATGTTTCCATTTTTCCTATATTTTCAAGTTACTTGATGTTATTGTCTGTTTTACAGTTTTCTCTTGTGTTGAAGAGACAATTCTATGACTCTCCGTGTCCAGATCATTGTAGTACTTAAGGACTGTACATAAAACCGTTGACCATCTGATCCTTCACATTTCTTCATTATGGAGTCACCAATGACTCCTCAGGCTAGAACGTATAGGCAAGTTTTGATTGGTACAAATCTAGGAATTTGGAGTACTAAAATGGTTTCTTAATATTATGAAAACATTTCTTCTGGAGTCAAATTGAACTGGATTCTGTTGATTATATAGTAAAAGTTTCCATAATACTCTCTGTAATAAATGGAGATTTAAAAATGGATAACCCTAGGGAGAGTAGCAAGAAGATGGCGGCCAAGTAGGAGGACTCTAGGCTCATCTCCTCTGATGAACACAACTAGGTAACTATCAAATCATCCTAAATATCCTAGAAATCAACCTGAAGACTGACAGAACAAACTCCACAACTAAAGGGAGAGAAGAGTCCACATCAAAGAAGGTAGGAAGTGCAGAGATATGGTTTAGGGGAAAACTGGAATGCGGGTGCTGCAGAGTGAGGGAGCAGTGGTCACAGAGAAGGGTGAGAGAGAGTAGAGCACAGAGAGGAACGCACAATGACAGCATTTCCCCAAAGCCATTGACTAAGAAAATGAAGAGGGGCTAATTTTTATGAATTCTTGCAATCAGTGTGACTTAAAACCCGGAGTTCTAAAGGTCCGCAGGTTTGGCTGGGATAGAGCCCGGAGGGCATTGCCCTGCACCTAGAGAGAAGACACACAAACAACCCAGAGTCAGACTGCACTGAAACAGCAATTTGAAGAATGCCTGGGGCACACAGGAGGGAGATTATTCACTCTTCTTGGACCGAGCGCATCCCTGAGAAGCAGCGTTAATGGAGACCCCTCTGGGGAAAAGGAGTGGCCAGCACCATTTTTCTCCCCTGCCCCTCACCTTAAACACAGAGCCACCTGTGGGAAGCAGTGCAGCACCAACACAGGTTGCTGCAGTTGCTTACACCAAGTCCCATACCTCTACCCTCTGGAGGGACTGCCCTTCTCAGCCATGCTTGCCTCAGTCCCAGCCCAGGAGGCCTCCTCCCCGGAAGACCAGCAGAAACCCCTACACACACCATGTTGCCTGACTACAGGTTTCTGCAGGGCGTCAGTTCTAGTAGAAGTAGCAGGTCTCATTTAACAAGCAGACCAGAGCACACCTAATTAAAACTCGCTACATTCTGGCCAAGGACCCAACACTGCCCACTGCAGGCAAGGAGAGCCTCTGCAGACAACTGGCCTGAAGGAAAGAGCCGCCAAAACACAATAGAAGACACATACAGCACATCAGAGACACTCACTGAAGAGCCAAGCCCTGGACACTACATGACCTTTTCTTCATAAAGCCGTTGCTCTCAGGAGCAGGAAGCATAACTGCTTTTTCTAACACAGAGAAGAAAGCAGAGACTTAGACAAGATGCCATGATGGAGGAATATCATCCCAAATGAAAGAAGATAGGGTCACAGCCAGAAATCTAAGCAAAACAAATATAAGTAACATGCCTGATGGAGAATTTAAAATGATAATCATAAGGATACTCTCTGGGCTTGAGAAAAGAATAGAAGACATCAGTGAGATCCTTACCACAGAGATAAGAGAGTTTAAAAAGAATTAGTGAGAAATGAAGAATGCAATAACTCAGATTGGAAATAGGCTTGATGCAATGAACAGCAGTCTGGAAGAAGCAGAGGAATGAATAGGTAATATAGAAGATAAAATAGTGGAATATAATAAAGCTGAACAAAAGAGAGAAAGAATTATGAAAAACAAGAACAGACTTAGGGAACTCAGTGGTTCCCTCAAACATAATGACATTCATTCATATCATATCATATGAATGTCATTCTTACATAGGACAGGATATCATAGGATATTAGTGTCATGTGAATGTCTTCTTCCCAGAAGAAGAAGAGAGAGAAAGGGGGACAGAAAATTTATTTGAGGAAATAATAGCTGAAAACTTCCCTAATCTGGGGAAGGAAACATATCCAGATCCAGGAGGCACAGAGAACTCTCATCACAATTAACAAAAGCAGTCTAGCACCAACACATACTATAATTAAATTTGCAAAATGTAGTGATAAAGACAAAATTTATTTCAAAAGCAGCAAGACAAAAGAAGTCCTTAACTTACAAGGGAAGACTCATAAGGCCAGCTGCAGAGTTTTCAAAAGAAACTTGGCAAGCCATAAGAGAGTGGCATGATATATTCAAAGTGCTGAATGGGGAAAATCTGCAGCCAAAAATACCCTACCCTGCAAGGCTATCACTCAGAATAGAAAGAGAGATAAAGAGTTTCCCAGACAAACAAAACTGAAAGGAGTTCATGACCACTAAACCAGCCCTGCAAGAAATATTAAAGGGGACTCTTTGAGTGGCAAGGAGAGACCACAAGTGACAAAGACAAGAAAAGGTAGAGAAAATCTCCAGAAACAATGACAAAACAAGTAATAAAATGGCACTGAATACATATCTATCAATAATTACTCTGAATGTAAATGGACTAAATGCTCCAATCAAAGACATAGAGTGTCAGAATGGATAAAAAAGCAAGACCCATCTATATGCTGCCTACCAGAGACTCATTTTAGACCTAAAGACACCTGCAGAATGAAAGTGAGGGGTTGGAGAAATATTTATCACAAATGGACATCAAAAGAAAGCCAGAGTAGCAGTATTTCTATTAGACAAATTAAACTTTAAAACAAAGACTGTAACAAGAGAGCAAAAAGGGCACTATATGGTAATAAAGGGGACAATCCAAAAGATCTACCAAATGGTTCTACCATTGTACCCATTCCCCTTTATTATCCATTCCACCCAACATAGAAGCAGCCAAATACATAAAACAATAATAAACATGAAGAACTAACTGATAATAATACAAGAATAGAAGGGGACTTTAACTCCCCACTTACAATGGAGGACAGATCATCTAAACAGAAAATAAACAAGGAAACAATGGACCAGATGGACTTAACTGGTATATTCTGAACATTCCACCCTAAAATAGCAGAATACACATTCTTTTCAAATGCACATGGGACATTCTCCAGAATAGATGACATCTTAGGTCACAAATCAAGCCTCAACAATACAAAAAGATTAAGTTCATACTATGCATTTTTTTCTGACCACAGTGCTGTGAAACTTGAGGGCAGCCACAAGAAAAAATTTGAAAAGACCACAAATACATGGAGGTTAAACAACATGCTACTAAGCAATGAATGGAAATCAAAGAAATTTAAAAATACATGGAAACGCAATGAAAACACAATGGTCCAAAACCCTTGGGATACAGCACAACCGTCCTAAGAGGGAGGTATAAAACAGTACAGGCCTACCTTAAGAACCAAGAAAAATCTCAGATAAATTGCCTAACTTTACAAGTAAGGGAGCTAGAAAGAATAACAAATGAAGCCTACAGCCAGCAGAAGGAAGGAAATAATAGAGATTAGAGCAGAAATAAATGATATAGAAAAAAAAAAAAAAACAATAGAACAGATCAATGACCAGGAGCTGGTCATTTTTTCATTGAAAAAATTAATAAAATTGATAAATCTCTAGCCAGAACTATGAAAAAGGAAAATGACCCAAATAAATCAGAAATCAGAGAGGAGAAATAACCAACACCACAGAAATACAAACTTATAAGAGAATATTATGAAAAACTGTATGCCAACAAATTAGACAACCTAGAATAAATGGATGAATTCCTAGAAACATACAACTACCAAAACTGAAACAGAAGGAAACAGTAACAATAACAATACAAATAACAAACAAAGAAATTGAATCAATAGTCAAAAATCTCCCAACAAACAAAAGTCCAGGGCCAGAATGCTTCACAGGAGTATTCCACCAAATATTTAAAGAAGAGTAAATACCTATTTTTCTCAAACTATTCCAAAAAATAGAAAAGGAAGGAAAACTTCCAAATTCATTTTATGAGGCCAGCATTACCCTGATACCAAAATCAGATAAAGACTCCACTAAAAAAGAGAACTACAGGCCAATATCCCTATGAACATGGATGCAAAAATTCTCAATAAAATACTAGCAAACTAAATCCAACAAAAAAATACATTAAAAGAGTCATTCGCCACATCAAGTATATTTATTTCTGGGTTGCAAGAGTGGTTCAATATTCACAAATCAATCAGTATGATACACCACATTAATGAAAGAGAGGATAAGAACCATATGATCCCTTTAAACAGATACAGAAAAAGCATTTGACAAAGTACAACATCCATTCATGATAAAAAATCCTTAACAAAGTAGGTTAAGAGAAAACAAAGTTCAACATAATAAAGGCCATCTATGAAAAACCCACAGTTAATATCATCCTCAATGGGGAACAAATGAGAGCTTTTTCTCTATGGTCAGGAACAAGACAGGAATGTCCACTCTCAACACTGTTATTTAACATAGTCCTGGAAGTCCTAGCCACAGCAGTCAGTAAATAAATAATAAATAAATAAATAGCATCCACATTGGCAAAGAAGAAGTAAAACTTTCACTATTTGTAGATAACATGAAATTCTATATAGAAAGCCCAAAAGACTTCACAAAAAAATTGGTAGCACTTATGCACAAATTCAGTAAAGTTGCAGGATACAAAATCAACATACAGACATCTGTTGCATTTCTCTACACCAATAATGAAGAAGCAGAAAGAGAAATTAAGGAGTCAGTCCCATTTACAATTCCACCAAAAACCATAAGATACCTAGGAATAAAAGACCTGTACTCTGAAAACTATAAAACACTGATGAAATAAATTGATGAGGAAAAAAAATTGAAGAGCACACGCAAAGAAATGGAAAGACATTCCATGCTCATGGATTTTAAGAACAAATACTGTTAAAATGTCTATACTCCCCAAAGGAACCTACACATTTAATGAAATCCCTATCAAAATAACAACAGCATTTTTCACAGAGCTAGAACAAACAATCCTAAAATTTGTATGGAAAAACAAAAGACTCCGAACAACCAAAGCAATCTTGAAAAAGAAAAGCAAAGCTGAAGTCATCATAATTCCAGACTTCAAGTTGTATTACAAAGCTGTAGTCATCAAAACAATATTCTACTGGCACAAAAATAGACACATAGATCAATGGAACAGAATAGAAAACCCAATAATGAACCCACAGCTATATGGTCAATTAATCTTCGACAAAGCAGGAAAGAATATCCAGTGGGAACAAGACTGTCTCTTCAACAAACAGTGTTAGGAAAACTGGACGCCAACATGCAAAAGAATGAAAGTGGACCACTTTCTTACACCATACACAGAAATAAATTCAAATTGGATGAAAGGCCTAAATATGAGACATGAAACCATTAAAATCCTAGAGCTGAACACAGGCAGTAACTTCTTTGACACTGGCTGTAGAAACTTTTTACTAGATATGTCTCCTGAGGGAAGGGAAACAAAAGCAATAATGAACTATTGGCACTTCATAAAAATAAAAAGCTTCTACACAGCGAAGAAAACAATCAAAACTAAAAGGCAACCAACATATGGAATGGGAGAAGGTATTTGCAAGTGACATATCTCATAAAGGGTTAGTATCCAAAATAAATAAAGAACTTATAAAACTTGGGGCACCTGGGTGGCTCAGTCGTTAAGCATCTGCCTTCAGCTCAGGTTGTGATCCCAGGGTCCTGGGATCGAGCCCCGTATTGGGCTCCCTGCTCAGCGGGAAACCTGCTTCTCCCTCTCCCACTCCCCCTGCTTGTGTTCCCTCTCTCGCTGTCTCTCTCTCTCTGTCAAATAAATAAATAAAATCTTAAAAAAAAAAAAAGAACTTATAAAACTCTATACCCACAGAACAAATAATCCAATTTAAAAATGGGCAGAAGACATGAATAGACATTTTTCCACAGAAGACATCTAGATGGCAAACAGACACATGAAAAGATGCTCAACATCACTAATCAGGGAAATGCAAATCAAAACCACAGTGAGATATCACCTCACACCTGTCAGAATGGCTATTATCAGAAAAACAAGCAACAACAAGTATTAGCAAGGATGTGGAGAAAGGGGAACCCTGGTGCACTGTTGGTGGGAATGCAAACTGCTACAGGTAGTCTGGAAAACAGTTTGGAGGTTCCTCAAAAAAATTATAACTAGTGCTACCCTATGATCCAGCAATTGTGCTACTGGGTATTTACCCCAAAAATACGAAAATACTAATTCAAAGGGATACATGCACCCCAGTGTACATAGCAGCATTATCTACAATAGCTAAACTGTGGAAACAGCTCAAGTGTCCATCACCTGATGAAATAATAAAGAAGGTGTGACTATATATACAATGGAATATTACCCAGCTTCAAAAAGAATGAAACGTTGCCATGTGCAACAACATGGATGGAGCTAGAGAGTATTATGGTAAGCAAAATAAGTCAGTCAGAGACAAATACAATATGATTTAACTCATATGTGGAATTTAAGAAACAAAAGAAATGAGCAAAGAGGAAAAAAAGAGAGAGGTAAAGAGAGAGGAATATATTTTCAGATCATGTGTCTGATAAGGGGTTAATATCCATTAATTAAGAAACAGACTCTTAATTATAGAGAACAAACTGATGGTTACCAGAGGAGTGGTGGGTAGGGGGATGGGTATAATAGGTGATGGGGATTAAAGAGTGCACTTGTCATGAGCACCCCGTGTTGTATGGAAGTGTTGACTCACTGTATTGTACACCTGATACTAATATTACATGGTATATTAACTAACTGGAACTTAAATAAAACTTTTTAAAAATATAAAAAACAACACTAAAAAAATTGGATTACAGCAGAGAAATCTGATTCCAAAACTGTATTTCTTTGAACTTTCTTCAGGTGCATTCTTTGTCCTTTATGAAATTACAGTTGAATAAGAATTATCTTTATTTTACTGTCACATCATACTGAATCTAGTACTACTGCTGTTCTTTTTCTTTGCCAAAGGTGTTCTAGAACCTTGATGACATTTCAGGGCAAAGCATGATTCAAAAAAGTTACTGTAACTAACATACAGATCAATGGAACAGAATAGAGATCCCAGAAATAAACCCATACATATATGGTCAATTAATTTATGAAAAAAGTGCCAACAAAATACAATGGGGAAAGGACAGTCTTCAATAAATGATGTTGGGGAAACTGGACAGCCACATGCAAAAGAATGAAATCACTGGACCATAAATCTTATACCATCCACAAAAATCAACTCAAAGTGGACTAATGACTTGAACAAAGATCTGAAACCATAGAACTCCTAGAGGAAAACATAGACAGTAAGCTCCTTAACATTGGTCTTGGCAATGATTTTTTTGGATTTGACACCAAAAGTAAAGGCAAGAAAAGCTAAAATAAATGGGACTACATCAAACTACAAAGCTATCTCTGTACAACAAAGGAAACCATCAACAAAATGGGAAGGCAACCTATGGGATGGGAGAATATATTTTCAGATCATGTGTCTGATAAGGGGTTAATATCCATAACAGATAAAGAACTCTTATAGCTCAACACCAAAAAGGCAAATAATTCTATTTAAAAAACGGGCAAAGGACTTGAATAGACATTTTTTCAAAGAAGACATACAGATGACAAATAGACACTTGAAAAAATGCTCAACATCACTAATCGTCAGGGAAATGCAAATCAAAACTATAAGAGATACCACCTCACACCTGTCAGAATGGCTATCATCAAGAAGACAAGAAACGAGTGTTGGCAAGGATGTGGAGAAAAGGGAAACCTGGTAAGTTGGTTCAGCCATTATGAAAAAACAGTATTGAGATGCCTCAAAAAATTAACAAAAAGAAGTACCACATAATCCAGCAATTCCACTTTTGGGTTTTTATCCAAAAGAAATGAAAACATTAACTTGAAAAGATGTATGTACCCCCACATTCACTGTAGCATTATTTATACTGTCCAATGTATGGAAGCAACCTTAAGTGTCTATCAGTGTACAAATGGGTAAAGAAAATGTGTATATATATATACACACACACACAATGAAGTATTATTCACCCATAAAAAATAATGAAATCTTGCCACATGCAACACCATGGATGGACCTTCAAGGCATTATGCTGAGTGAAATGAGTCAGGCAGAGAAAGACAAATACCATATGATCTCACTGATATGTGTAAGCTCAAAAGAAAAAAAACAACCCTCATCAATACAGAGTACAGACTGATGGTTGCCGGAGGCAGGAGGCAGAAGAGTACAATCTTCCCATTATAAAATGAATACATCCTGGGGATGTGATGTACAGCGTGGTGAGTATAGTTAATAATTCTGTATAGTATGTTTGAAAATTTGCTAAGACAGTACTTCATAAAAGTTCTCATCACAAGAAAAAATATTTGTGTGCTGATGGATAATAACTAGACATTGTGGTAATCATTTCACAGTATATACAAATATCAAATCATTGTGTTTTATATCTGAAATTAATATAATCTATATATTGATTAGATCTTGAATATAAAAAATAAATAAATTGCCTTGCCTGTACAAAAAAAAAAAGGTTAATGCATTTTACTGTTACAGTTTTCCAATTTTTGTTTTTAAGAACAGCATAGGCTATGCTTTCATTCCTTATCTTTTAGAATGGCTTTATTTATAATCATCACAGCTACTACATCCTGGTTGATGGATTTAAATAGACTTATACTAACTAGACACATTATTTAATGGGTAGTGCTAGTACCTCAATTGTCGAAGGTCAAGGGTATTATTCCATTGATATTAGGTATTTGCTGATCATTATAAAAAATATTACTTTGTAATTGTGTCATCATTGCAAGTGGAGAATCTGCTTGATCTTGGAAATAGAATAATTTTTGTTATTATTATGTTATTCTATTATGTAGGCCTTGGAATAATTTGTGGTGCCTTAATCATACATTAATGAGAAAGGACTATTCTATATATTCCAAAGCAGTTTTTCTTGAGCTCTTTGGCTATATTTAACTGTTTGGCAACAAAGTTTTAGCACATTTAAAGTTGTAGTCATGCAGAAATTTACTGATTATTCTTATAGGGCTAAGTAAGGCAATGTAGGCAAACAGACATGCTTGGAGAGCACAGTGCAGTAACACTTAAAGTATTATTTTGGACTC
This sequence comes from Mirounga leonina, assembly GCF_011800145.1. Lineage (NCBI taxonomy): Eukaryota > Metazoa > Chordata > Mammalia > Carnivora > Phocidae > Mirounga > Mirounga leonina. Next base: position 15,679,553 of record NW_023270426.1, read on the forward strand.
ATGAATGTTTAATCTCATTCTAATTAGAAGTCACTTTAGGTAGTGGTTAAGTTCATGGGATCTGGCCTCGGGTTGCTTAGGTTAATTACATGGGATCTAGACTAACTTGCTTCTGTTTAAGTTCATGCCGTGCCACTTTATTGCTATTTGACTTTGGAGAAATTCCGTAACTTCCATGTGTCTCGGTTTTCTCATCTGTATAATAGAAACATCTGCCTCTTAATTAATTGCCCTTACTCTTCTGCTGTAATATGTACTTCAGTTTCATTGGTTGCTTATTTCTCTCATGATAAGTCCAATATGTATTTTTTTGTACGACTGGTTAATCCCAGGAAGTAGACCATAATTAGAAAAATTAAATCAGTTGGGGTTCAGTCAGGAAAGTGGAACCACTATGAATGATATGAAAAAAGAGATTAGGGGCACCTGGGTGGCTCAGTCCTTAAGCATCTGCCTTTGGCTCAGGTCATGATCCCAGGACCCTGGAATCAAACCCCACATCAGGCTCCCTGCTCAGCAGGGAGTCTGCTTCTCCCTTTCCCTCTGCTGTTTCCCCTGATTGTTCTCTCTCCCTCTCTCTCTCTCTTTCTCTGTCAGATAAATAAATAAAAAATCTTTAAAAAAATAAAAAAGATTATTCTAGTAAAAATTTAATATTGTTTTACACATGAATGGGTTTTGAATTCTAGCTAGTATTTTTCTGTTTATTTTGAGATCTTTATTTCATTTATATGAATTAAGTGGATTAGGGTGAAAGAATAAAATATCAGAAATGTCCCAGGTACATTTGATGATATATTGTATTATAAAATTGGCATTTTAAATCAATGTAAAAAAATATAAAGTATTCAATAAATAGTTTTGAGGAAATTGATTATCCATTAGGAAGGAAATAAAGTTATATTTCTACTACATGTTTTTCACAAAAATAATTCCTATATTTGATAAAGGCTTTATATCAAAAACCTAAACTATAAGAGTAATAGTAGAAGACATATGACTATGATTATGACTTGGGATAGGATAGCATAAACCTTATTAGACAAAGGTAAAAGCTGTAAAGAAAACAACCAATAAATTGGATGTCAAAATTAGAGGCTAAAATGATATAATAAACAACAGACCAGGATAAAGTATTAGCAATATATGTAATGGAAATTGGATTCATATCAAGACTATATAAAAATTCTAGAAGTCAAGAAGAAAAGAGAGATAAAACCAGTAGGAAAGTCGAAAAAAGTCTACATAAGGAGTGGTATATAGGGAATTGATAGTGGTTACCTGTTATAAGGGACCTAGGATTTAGAGTAGTAATAAAAGAGAGATTTAGTTTTGTGTATAGCATTATGATTTTTTATAAGAATACTGTATTCATGAATTACTTGTTCTTTATTCTAGATATTCTTTGTCTTTATATGTGGAGCAAATAATTTACTTAGCTGTTTCTAATTAGGGACAATTAATTGATTTCTAAATTTTTGCTGTCCAAAGACTACTGCAATGAATATCCTTTATATATCTCTTTAAGAACATGAGGGAGATTTTTCCTTAAGATAGATTCTAAAAATGGAATTGCTGGCTCATAGTATACTCTCATGTTTAAAGTTTAGAAGGTATGGCCAAATTGCTTTACAAAGTGCATGTGACAGTTTTATTCTATCAGTATATGTCTGTTTTAGTTTTTCTACACTCTTGCCAACAGTTGATATATTCATTCAAAATAAAAAAAATATGACAGCTCAATAGAAATATGGGCAAAGGCTCTGAATCATCACTTAGAGAAAAACAAACAATGGCCAGTAAACATATGAAATTATGTTTGTTCTCACTACTAATCATGAAAATACAAAATATAACAACTGTGAGGTACCTTTTTTCAACCATCTGTTTGTCAAAAATTAAAAAAAAAAAAAGTCCCTAGGATTTTAGAGAATGCATGCCAGTGTTTTCACTATCCAGCAAAGTGAGATAAAAGACTTCTCATTTTTTGAAATTAGAATAAAGTTTCACTTAAAATAGTAGAGAAATGGCCCATGGAACTTGTACAGAGAAGTGAATAAAGATCAATCAAATGTTGTTGGAAGCCAAATACAGCCAGGCTCTGTCAGCAGACCTCAGGCAGCGGGGCCCTCTCGTCTTCCTGTTATTACCATCAAAGTGAATGGAAGGGGAAAAAACTAAGACTACTTACTAAGAATTCACACACACACACACACACACACACACACACACAAGAACTGGGTAGAGGAGTTCACATCTTAGTGGTCATTGTAGACGATGTTGTAGAGTCAGGTTGAAATATTAGTGACCCATAGGGAAAAATTAGTGATTGAGAACCTCCTGGATTTTTTTTTTTTTTAAGATTTTATTTATTTATTCATGAGAGACAGAGAGAGAGAGAGAGAGAGGCAGAGGGAGAAGCAGGCTCCCAAGGAGCAGGGAGCCCGATGCGGGACTCGATCCCAGGACCCTGGGATCATGACCTGAGCCGAAGGCAGACGCTTAACCATCTGAGCCACCCAGGCGCCCGTGGATTTTTTTTTTTTGAGAGGGCAGGAGAGAGATGTTTCTCATTTCTCATAAGCAAATTCATAGGGCTTCCCTCAATAAAAATAAATAAATAATATTTATTTATAATAAATAAATAAATAATAATAAATAAATAAATAAATAAAATACTATTTTTGTAACCAGTGTAAGAGGGATATGAAATTAATGGAGTGCTCCATTTGTCTGGGAAATCATAGAGTAATGTTGAAAAAGTTGCAAAAGGTTCACAGCATTTGGAATGAACTGGGTCCTAAAGGCAATGTTTTCAGAGCCCTGCAATGTTAGATTGAACCTTGCAAAACTAACTGGTCAATTTGCTTGGAATTATGGCTCATAAGTTTCAGGTTATATCTCAAGAGACCAGTGCAGCCACAGGCTAGGCTAAGTAATGTTGTGCAAAGCAATATTGGTTCCAGTCACTATCATATTTTTTTAATTAGAGATCAACCTGTATCTTGGACATATTGTGGACTAGAATTTCCACAGGAAATTGTGGGAGTAAGACAATTAAGTACACATCCAAAATAGCATGCTCAAATTTCCACAGTCAAGTCAGAAATAGATGTGCTCATTGGGCACAACCTAAACCTCTCCTAGGTAGTCAGCCAATTTTGCCATCAGCAGACTGAGGAGCAATGTGTAGTTACTTTCCTACTATATTACCCGTGTACTAGCATGAAGCTGCAGAGAGAAAAAAGAGTGAAAGGAGGCAGCTTCTCATGTGCCTAATCCAGAAGTAGAGAATGGAGATGGAGTTAGGAATTAAGTTCAGAAAAGAGGAGGATGGCCTTCTCTCTCCATAAATAGGACATGGGCTGTGCAAAAGATGGGAAACACTGAATAGAATTGTAATGCCATGAAATTTCCAGAGCATTCTTCAATATTTCACTTTTCATTAATTTATACATTAAGAAAACATATTATACTGGTATTTCAAAACCCTGTGTGTACCTGGTAAATGTGGGTTATTCTGAACTGAGTGAAAGGAGTAAGATTAGTTATGCTGTACCTTGCATACAGGATACCCTTTACCATAGAGTGAGGAGTCATGGTTGTTGTCAGTTACATTCGGCTGAGGAAGATAAGGCAGCTTTTCTTCAGATTTACCTCATTGGAATAAATTCCATAGGGTTTTTCTAAAGTGAAGTTTTATTTCATCGATTGAGAAAAAGGGATGTTGGAATCTAAAGATTTTTGGAGGTGCTAATGTAATTAGATAAATGTGTGTACTTGAGACTGTGAAAGAGCCTTGGGAGACAACCAAAGGTGCCAGAGTGTGTTGAGAAGTAGATTATACCTGCTCTATCTCTAGGAGGCATGCATGGAACATGTCACTTTTAACAGAGAAAAAGCACAGTCCCAGAACAACTCTAGAAAACTAAAGCTGGGGCGCCTGGGTGGCTCAGTCGTTAAGCCTCTGCCTTCGGCTCAGGTCATGATCCCAGGGTCCTGGGATCGAGCCCCGCATCGGGCTCCCTGCTCGGCTGAAAGCCTGCTTCTCCCTCTCCCACTCCCCCTGCTTGTGTTCCCTGTCTCGCTGTGTCTCTCTCCGTCAGATAAATAAATAATAAATAAATAAATAAATAAATAAATAAATAAAATTAAAAATTAAAAAGAAGTGTTGGATGACATATTTTAAAAGAAACGTTTTTTCTTTTTTTTATTTTTTATTTTATTCTTATGTTAATCCCCATACATTACATCATTAGTTTTAGATGAAGTGTTCCATGATTCATTGTTTGTGCACAACACCCAGTGCTCCATGCAGAATGTGCCCTCCTCAATACCCACCACCAGGCTAACCCATCCTCCCACCCCCCTCCCCTCTAGAACCCTCAGTTTGTTTTTCAGAGTCTATCGTCTCTCATGGTTCATCTACCCCTCCGATTTCCCCTGCTTCATTCTTCCCCTCCCGCTACCATCTTCTTCTTCTTCTTTTTTTTTTTTTTCTTAACATATATTGCATTATTTGTTTCAGAGGTACAGATCTGAGATTCAACAGTCTTGCACAATTCACAGCGCTTACCAGGGCACACACCCTCCCCAGTGTCCATCACCCAGTCACCCCATCCCTCCCACCCCACCCCCCACTCCAACAACACTCAGTTTGTTTCCTGCGATTAAGAATTCCTCATATCAGTGAGATCATATGATACATGTCTTTCTCTGTTTGACTTATTTCACTCAACATAATACCCTCCAGTTCCATCCACGTCGTTGCAAATGGCAAGATCTCATTCTTTTGATGGCTGCATAATATTCCATTGTATATATATACCACCTCTTCTTTATCCATTCATCTGTCGATGGACATCTTGGCTCTTTCCACAGTTTGGCTATTGTGGACATTGCTGCTATAAACATCGGGGTGCACGTAGCCCTTCGGATCCCTACTTTTGTATCTTTGGGGTAAATACCCAGTAGTGCAATTGCTGGATCATAGGGTAGCTCTATTTTCAACTTTTTGAGGAACCTCCATACAGTTTTCCAGAGTGGCTGCACCAGCTTGCATTCCCACCAACAGTGGAGGAGGGTTCCCCTTTCTCCGCATCCCCGCCAACATCTGTCGTTTCCTGACTTGTTAATTTTAGCCATTCTGACTGCTGTGAGGTGGTATCTCATTGAGGTTTTGATTTGGATTTCCCTGATGCTGAGCGATATTGAGCACTTTTTCATGTGTCTGTTGGCCATTTGGATGTCTTCTTTAGAAAAATGTCTGTTCATGTCTTCTGCCCATTTCTTGATTGGATTCTTTGTTCTTTGGGTGTTGAGTTTGATGAGTTCTTTATAGATTTTGGATACTAGCCCTTTATCTGATAGGTCATTTGCAAATATCTTCTCCCATTCTGTCCGTTGTCTTTTGGTTTTGTTGACTGTTTCCTTTGCTTTGCAAAAGCTTTTTATCTTGATGAAGTCCCAATAGTTCATTTTTGCCCTTGCTTCCCTTGCCTTTGGCGATGTTTCTAGGAAGAAGTTGCTTCGGCTGAGGTCAAAGAGGTTGCTGCCTGTGTTCTCCTTTAGGATTTTGATGGACTCCTGTCTCACATTGAGGTCTTTCAACCATTTGGAGTCTATTTTTGTGTGTGGTGTAAGGAAATGGTCCAGTTTCATTCTTCTGCATGTGGCTATCCAATTTTCCCAACACCATTTGTTGAAGAGACTGTCTTTGTTCCATTGGACATCCTTTCCTGCTTTGTCGAAGATTAGTTGACCATAGAGTTGAGGGTCCATTTCTGGGCTCTCTATTCTGTTCCATTGATCTATGTGTCTGTTTTTGTGCCAGTACCATGCCGTCTTGATGATGACAGCTTTGTAATAGAGCTTGAAGTCCGGAATTGTGATGCCGCCGGCTTTGCTTTTCTTTTTCAATATTCCTCTGGCTATGCGGGGTCTTTTCTGGTTCCATACAAATTTTAGGATTATTTGTTCCATTTCTTTGAAAAAAGTGGATGGTATTTTGATGGGGATTGCATTGAATGTGTAGATTGCTCTAGGTAGCATTGACATCTTCACAATATTTGTTCTTCCAATCCATGAGCATGGAACGTTTTTCCATTTCTTTGTGTCTTCCTCAATTTCTTTCATGAGTATTTTATAGTTTTCTGAGTACAGATCCTTTGTCTCTTTGGTTAGATTTATTCCTAGGTATCTTATGGTTTTGGGTGCAATTGTAAATGGGATCGACTCCTTAATTTCTCTTTCTTCTGTCTTGTTGTTGGTGTATAGGAATGCCACTGACTTCTGTGCATTGATTTTATATCCTGCCACTTTACTGAATTCCTGTATGAGTTCTAGCAGTTTTCGGGTGGAGTCTTTTGGGTTTTCCACATAAAGTATCATATCATCTGCAAAGAGTGAGAGTTTGACATCTTCTTTGCCAATTTGGATGCCTTTGATTTCTTTTTGTTGTCTGATTGCTGTGGCTAGGACTTCCAATACTATGTTGAATAGCAGTGGTGATAGTGGACATCCCTGCCGCGTTCCTGACCTTAGGGGGAAAGCTGTCAGTTTTTCCCCATTGAGAATAATATTTGCTGTAGGTTTTTCATAGATGGCTTTTATGATATTGAGGTATGTACCCTCTATCCCTATACTCTGAAGAGTTTTGATCAAGAAAGGATGCTGTACTTTGTCAAAAGCTTTTTCTGCATCTATTGAGAGGATCATATGATTCTTGTTCTTTCTTTTGTTAATGTATTGTATCACATTGATTGATTTGCGGATGTTGAACCAACCTTGCAGCCCAGGGATAAATCCCACTTGGTCATGGTGAATAATCCTTTTAATGTACTGTTGGATCCTATTGGCTAGTATTTTGGTGAGAATTTTTGCATCCATGTTCATCAGGGATATTGGTCTGTAATTCTCCTTTTTGATGGGGTCTTTGTCTGGTTTTGGGATCAAGGTAATGCTGGCCTCATAAAATGAGTTTGGAAGTTTTCCTTCCGTTTCTATTTTTTGGAACAGTTTCAGAAGAATAGGTATTAATTCTTCTTGAAATGTTTGGTAGAATTCCCCTGGGAAGCCATCTGGCCCTGGGCTTTTGTTTTTTGGGAGATTTTTGATGACTGCTTCAATTTCCTTAGTGGTTATAGGTCTGTTCAGGTTTTCTATTTCTTCCTGGTTCAATTTTGGTAGTTGATACATCTCTAGGAATGCATCCATCTCTTCCAGGTTATCTAATTTGCTGGCCTAGAGTTGCTCATAATATGTTCTTATAATTGTTTGTATTTCTTTGGTGTTGGTTGTGATCTCTCCTCTTTCATTCATGATTTTGTTGATTTGGGTCATTTCTCTTCTCTTTTGGATAAGTCTGGCCAGGGGTTTATCAATCTTGTTAATTCTTTCAAAGAACCAGCTCCTAGTTTCGTTGATCTGTTCTCCTGTTCTTTTAGTTTCTATTTCATTGATTTCTGCTCTGATCTTTATTATTTCTCTTCTCCTGCTGGGTTTAGGCTTTATTTGCTGTTCTTTCTCCAGCTCCTTTAGGTGTAGGGTTAGTTGTGTACTTGAGACCTTTCTTGTTTCTTGAGAAAGGCATGTATTGCTATATACTTTCCTCTTAGGACTGCCTTTGCTGCATCCCAAAGATTTTGAACAGTTGTGTTTTCATTTTCATTGGTTTCCATGTATTTTTTTAATTCTTCTTTAATTTCCTGGTTGACCCATTCATTCTTCAGTAAGATGCTCTTTAGCCTCCATGTATTTGAGTTCTTTCCAACTTTCCTCTTGTGATTGAGTTCTAGTTTCAAAGCATTGTGGTCTGAAAATAGGCAGGGAATGATCCCAATCTTTTGGTACCGGTTGAGACCTGATTTATGACCTAGGATGTGATCGATTCTGGAGAATGTTCCATGGGCACTAGAGAAGAATGTGTATTCCGTTGCTTTGGGGTGGAATGTTCTGAATATGTCTGTGAAGTCCATTTGGTCCAGTGTGTCATTTAAAGTCTTTATTTCCTTGTTGATCTTTTGCTTAGACGATCTGTCCATTTCAGTGAGGGGGGTGTTAAAATCCCCCAGTATTATTGTATTGTTGTCGATGTGTTTCTTTGCTTTTGTTATTAATTGCCTTATATAACTGGCTGCTCCCATGTTAGGGGCATAGATATTTACAATTGTTAAATCTTCTTGTTGGATAGATCCTTTAAGTATGATATAGTGTCCTTCCTCATCTCTTATTACAGTCTTTGGTTTAAAATCTAATTTGTCTGATATAAGGATTGCCACCCCAGCTTTCTTTTGGTGTCCATTAGCATGGTAAATGGTTTTCCACCCCCTCACTTTCAATCTGGGGGTGTCTTTGGGTCTAAAATGAGTCTCTTGCAGACAGCATATCGATGGGTCTTGTTTTTTAATCCAGTCTGTTAGCCTGTGTCTTTTGATTGGGGCATTTAGCCCATTTACATTCAGGGTAACTATTGAAAGATAGGAATTTAGTGCCATTGTATTGCCTGTAAGGTGACTGTTACCGTATATTGTCTGTGTTCCTTTCTGGTCTATGTTGCTTTTAGGGTCTCTCTTTGCTTAGAGGACCCCTTTCAAGATTTCCTGTAGGGCTGGTTTTGTGTTTGCAAATTCCTTTAGTTTTTGTTTGTCCTGGAAGCTTTTTATCTCTCCTTCAATTTTCAATGACAGCCTAGCTGGATAGAGTATTCTTGGCTGCATATTTTTCTCATTTAGTGCTCTGAATATATCCTGCCAATCCTTTCTGGCCTGCCAGGTCTCTGTGGATAGGTCTGTTGCCAATCTAATGTTTCTACCATTGTAGGTTACACATCTCTACTCCCGAGCTGCTTTCAGGATTTTCTCTTTGTCTATGAGACTCGTAAGTTTTACTATTAGATGTCGGGGAGTTGACCTATTTTTATTGATTTTGAGAGGGGTTCTCTGTGCTTCCTGGATTTTCATGCCTGTTTCTTTCCCCAAATTAGGGAAGTTCTCTGCTATAATTTGCTCCATTATACCTTCTGGCCCTCTCTCTCTTTCTTCTTCTTCTGGGATCCCAGTTATTCTAATGTTGTTTCGTCTTATGGTATCGCTTATCTCTCAAATTCTGCCCTCGTGATCCAGTAGTTGTTTATCTCTCTTTTTCTCAGCTTCTTTATTTTCCATCATTTCATCTTCTATATTACTGATTCTCTCTTCTGCCTCATTTATTCTAGCAGTTAGCGCCCCCATTTTTGATTGCACCTCATTAATAGCCTTTTTGATTTCTACTTGGTTGGATTTTAGCTCTTTTACTTCTCCAGAAAGGGTTTCTCTAATAACTTCCATATTTTTTTCAAGCCCAGCGAGTATCTTTAAAGTGATGATTCTGAACTCTAGATCTGACATCGTACTAATGTCCGTATTGAGTAGGTCCCTGGCAGTCGATACCACCTCTTGTTCTTTTTGTTGAGGTGATTTTTTCCGTCTCGTCATTTTGTGCAGAGGAGAATAGATTAATGAGAGAACAAAATGCTAGCAGAGTAACCACGTCCCCAGAAAATATACTCTAAACAAATCAGAAAAGACCTGAAGCAGTGGGATAAGAAAGGGAAAGAGAGCAAAAGGAAAAAGAAAAAAAAGAAAAAGATAAAGATAAAAACAAAAACAAACAAAACAAAACAACAACAAAAAAACAAACAAACAAACAAAAAAAACCAGAATGTGATCAAATATGATCAGGCTGGTATATAGATCAGTGCCACACACTAGATTTGGGGTGTATTTTGGTCTTTTAGAGGAAAGTGCCTCCCAAAATTTTAAAGAAAGAAAAACTTATATATGTACAAAAATAAGGGTTGATATGATGAAGGGATGGAATATGACTGTAAAGATGGAAATTATAAAAAATTTTATAAAAGGAATTGATAAGAAGTTGTTTGAAAAAAGAAAGAAGAGGATTTAAAAAAAGAAAAAAGAAAAAGAAAAAAAAGGGAGAGGATGTGATCAGGCAGGGGAATAGAAAACACCATATACTAGAGATTTAGGGTATATTTTAATCTGTTAGAAGAAACTATCTCAAAATTTTAAAGAGAGAACAACTTATATATATAAGCCAAAAATACGGGTAACTACTATGAAGGGATAGAATATGACTCTAAAAATGAAAATTAAAAATGTTTTTTTTTAAAAAAAGGGATTGATAAGATGTTGGTTGAAAAAGGGAAAAAGAAAAATTCAAAAAGAAATAAAAAGACAAAAAGACAGTTAAAAAAAATTAACTTTAAAAGACTAAAGAATCATGGTAAAAAAGCCGTGAATTCTATGTGCAGTAGTCCCCTAGCGCTGGAGTTCTGCCGTTCTCATTGATCGGTGAACTTGGTCTTGGCCGGCTGTTCTCGCTGATCTTCTGGGGAGGGGCCTGTTGCCGTGGTTTCCAAATGTCTCTGCCGGAGGCGGAATTGCCCCGCCCTTGCCCCTTCCCGGCTAAGTAATCTGCTCGGGTTTGCTCTCGGGGCTTTTGATCCCTGCGAGCTTTCCGTACAGCTTTGGAGGCGGAGAGTGAAAATGGCGGCCTCCCAATCTCCGGCCCGGAGGAGCCGAGAACTCGGGGCCCCGCTCCTCAGTGCGCCCCCAGAGAAAAGCCGCCAGTCACTCCCGTCTCCCCGGTCTCCGGCCGCACTCCGTGCTCACCCAGCCTGTGACCGCGCTTTTCCATCTCTGGCACCCGACCCCAGGTGGAGTCCCCAAACCCAGCAGATCCCTGCGGTGCACTCCCGCGCGGCTCCTCCCGGGGGAGGAAGGGGAGTCTCCCCGGATCTGCCGCTTGTTGGGTCCCTGCTGGAGGAGCAGGGGCCCGACTGTGCCGCGGATCCCGGTTTATGGCCACCCCGAGCTGAGAGCCCGCGCCTGGGCTCCGCCTCTGCAGCCGGCTTCCCTGCTCTGATACCTGGGAGCTCGGCCGCCCTCAGGCACCCCCGGTCTTTCTGTGACCCCGAGGGTCCTGAGACCACACTGTCCCGGAGGGTTCCACCCCCCACTTAGCCACCAGAGTGACGTCCCTCGGCGGAGCAGACTTTTGAAAGTTCCGATTTTGTGCTCCGTGGTTCTATCACTTGCCAGAAGCGGCCTACGGAGGCCACTCCCCCGCCGTCTATCCTCCCGAATATCGCCTCGGATTCACTTCTCCGCACGTCCTACCTTCCAGAAAGTGGTCGCTTTTCTGATGAGTTGTTGCTCTTCTTTTCTTCGATCTCCTGTTGGGTTTGTAGGTGTTCAGAATGGTTTGATCCCTATCCAGCTGAATTCCTGAGAGGAGACGAAATCCAGGTCTCCTACTCCTCCGCCATCTTGCTCCACCCCCTTAAAAGAAACTTTTAAAAGCACTAAAGTATTGGGGCGCCTGGGTGGCTCAGTCAGTTAAGCGTCTGCCTTCGGCTCAGGGCATGATCCCAGGGTCCTGGGATCGAGTCCCACATCGGGCTTCCTGCTCAGCAGAGAGCCTGCTTCTCCCTCTCCCTCTGCCTGCCTCTCTGCCTACCTGTACTCTCTCTCTATCCCTCTGTCAAATAAATAAATAAAATCTTTAAAAAAAAAAAAAAAAGCTCTCATAGTTAAGGAAGGGATTGAAATTTTTAAATATGACTCACAAAAGAACTGCTGAGAGAAGGTTTATCTTCACAGTCTAAAAAGACTGATTACCTCGTTAGGCTCCAGGGATCTTTGAATTCTCTTTCCCACTCCCACTTGGGTTTATTCATAATGAAATCAACTAGAACCATTTAATCAACATCCTCTACTGGAGGCTAAGAGGAGGTGGGGCTTTTGGAGGAGAGGAGCAAAGAAAAGAGGGAAAAAGAATTCCCCTTCAGGAAGCATTTATTTCTCCAAATACTAGACATAATGGTCATTTGCAAGCTTCAGAGTCTAGCATGGGGGACTCAGACTAGTTGAAGGCCTGAATTTTGGCTGAGCAGCATAAGGGATCCCACTCCAGAACCTCTGTACTCGTGGTTTTTGAAACAGAAGGTGTGCTGGAACCAAAATTAAGAGAACTGTCTTGTGAATTCTTCTGAACTTAATATGAAAACGTGATCAGCTAACAGTAAAATTGCTTAATAATGGATATCCTCTTCCTTTCCCCAGTAGGCATGTAGATCTGGGGCTTTATTCATATGATAAATACTATTTAGTATTTTCTAAAAACTGCAAGTTTTTCCAGTTGCCTTACATTCGGTATCTCGTGTAACTCCTGCCAGGAACTAGGCCCAGTTTACGTATAAGAAACTAAAACTCATTCTCAGAGAGTTGGTCCAAGATCACACATATTGTGTGATGAGACATAACTTCAGTGCAGCTCTGCCTGACTCTCAGGTCCATGTCCTTCCCACACTCTCTCTTCCAAACCAAGTCCAGATGCAGTAGTTCCTCGTGCTCACTGAGAGAGACCCTTGCAACTTCAGGTAGTCTCAAGGGCCTTGGCTTCCCAGCATAGGGCCAGGTGCACCGGATTCGTGGCAGAACTCCGCAACAGTGCTCTCTTTGTTCTGTGCCACTGAATTTCCGAGCATAATATTAGTGTCTCAGGAAATCTTGCCCAAAAAGTTATTTCCAGCCAGCAGCCAGTGATTTATTCCAAATGTCTGACTGAGCTGAAGAGAGTTTCCCCTGGTCTGAAGTTGCTTGTCCTGGCAGAAAGATGTCTGCCCTGCTTCTTTTTAACAAAATTTCTCTCTGCTCCACAGGCTGAATGATCTCTCTTACCTCGTGCTGTCGGTTTATCTGAAGGTAGCAAAATAATGAATTTAAGTAGGGAACAGATCCTATCACAACATCCCTCCTAACTGCCTTATTTATTTTTCCTGAAACAATGATTTTATCTTCATTTGTACCCCTCATTATGGATGTTTCTTTCATTTCATATGCAGTACTTGGCCTTGGCAGCATTAACCCTACTGTTTGAAAAGCTCTTGGAATTTGAAGCAAAGCCACAAAGTTGACTTTGGCAGTCGTGTTTTTCAGACAGGCAAATTTCTCCAGTTTCCTTAAAAGGTATCTAGGGCACTGAGATGAAACCATGTCCTGGACAATGCAAAGACCTCTCAATAGATGTGAAGCATGTTCAAAGACCGTCTAAACACCAAACTTTTTAACCTTTAGGAAGTGAAGTATCTAAAGTGGTTTGCTAAAACCAATCATTGCCTCACAGCTTCTGGGATTTGCCAAGCAAAGCAACCAGTGCTTGCATTGAATAGGATATGCCTAGGTAACGTCTGGTGCTTTTGAGATAGAACACTGTAGTTATTTCATTAGGAAAGGGTTTTATTGGGATGTTGAAGAGTGGGAGTTATGGACAAGTATTATCAACTGAACTGATTTGATAATTAGCATTTGAATTTCCTCCCAATTTCTCTTTAATCTGTGTATGTTTATGCTCTATGCATTTTTGCCTTTTCAACCCTGACAGCACAGAGAGGTCTTTTAAAAAGGTCTTTAGGGCACCTGGGTGGCTCAGTTGGTTAAGCGACTGCCTTTGGCTCAGGTCATGATCCCGGAGTCCCAGGATCGAGTCCCACATCGGGCTCCCTGCTCAGTGGGGAGTCTGCTTCTCCCTCTAATCCTACCCCCTCTTGCGCTCTCTCTCTCACTCTCTCTCTCTCTCAAATAAATAAATAAAATCTTTTAAAAATAAATAAATAAGTAAATAAATAAATAAATAAATAAATAAATAAATAAATAAAAAGGTCTTTAAATGGGTTACAGGTGGCTTGGAGTGTCTTACAGAGAGCTTCTGATGGATGTCACTGCTCAGAGCTCCCTCCTTCACTCCCAACCTCCTATTTTCCATCCTCCCAATTTTTCCAGGTGCCCTCTGCTTTTTTTTTTCCACAGTAAACAAGTTCTACTACCCTTTCCCTGCTATTCAGAACACTTCATCCCATTATTGCTTCAACTGAACCTGGTTCTCCCTGAGGACACTTACTCTTGCATATTTTTCAGGTGAATGCTGCTCTTTCTCACAGGTGCCCCCCATGCTGTAGGTGCACAGAAGCCCTGAGCAGTGAAGCTCACATCTCTTGGTTCCCCAGTGTCCCTTCTGAACTCCCCTTCTTCCACTCTCCCCACCCCCTCCAAAAAATTCCTGCTCCTTGATGCTCATGCTTTTCCTCCACATGATGCTGACTATTTGGTCACTTCTGTTGGCTAATGTACATTTTGATATCCAGATCACAGAATTCCTCTCTACTCCAAATCATGCCACTGTGCTGTGTGACATCACAGTTTATAGGGATTGCCATCCAACACGATCTTCTTGACCCCCTCAGTGCCAAAGTCTTACCCTGCTCTTCCACATCAGCCAAGGACACTCCCTTGTCCACCCTGTGGGTATTGTACACTCTGAATCCTATAACAGTTATTACTTTATCCATTATAGTAACTACCACTGATTAAACACTTATTTTGTGCCAGGGTCCTGAGCTATTACCTTTAGATTTATTGTTTCATTTAATTCTGAATTCAGCTCTCTGAGGTAGACACTACAATGACCCCATTTTATTGAGCAGGAAACCAAGGCTCCAAAAGGTCAAGTGAATTACTCAAAGTTATAGGGTGACTAATGGTAGAGCTTTGACTGAAAAATAAAGATGTCTACTCCAAGTTCAAGCTTCTAACTGCCACTATAGAAACATTCTGCTCTCTGACCTTCCTCTCTCTCTTCGGCCTCCCTCACTCAGTGCTGTTACTCTTGACCTGGTTAGTCTCATGGTGCGCTCCAGGAGCTCCTTGGCCTGCCTGCTTCTTTTAAACACATTAGCTTCTCTCTGTTTTCATTTTCTTTCCTATGAAGTTGATTCTGTGGACTGTCATCAAACTGTACTTTTTGCTATGTTCTCCCACATTCTTTCCTATTGTCCTTCCTCCACACCTGCCTAGAGAATCTTTAACCCACTGTACAAATGCGTTGCCAAGCAGTTTGGAGAGAAATCACTCAAACTGTGGAAGATGCAAATCTTACTCCCCTTACTGTGCAATAAAAGTAACTCTTTGGGGCGCCTGGCAGGCTCAGTCTGAAGAGCATGTGACTCTTGATCTCGGTATTGTGAGTTTGAGCCCCACACGGTTTGTAAAGATTACTTAAATAAATAAAACTTTTAAAAAAGTAATAACCACTGCTCATAACCACTTAGCATCTAATTTAAACTTCCAGTCCACTGGGTGACAGAAAGTATATCTCAATTTAGACATTCTTCCTCTTTTCCTGAAGTTGTATCTAATTTTCAAGTTATACATGCTAAAATAAAAGTCATTTGGGTGGAGAAGGAAAGAAAAGCTTTCCTTGGAATTTTCAGAAAACCACCCTGGAGTCCCCTGAAATGTCTTCATTCAGATTGGTTTTGGCAGATGAGGGAAGCATCTGCTTCATTCTACTTTATTGCCTACTCCAGCATCTCTACAGGTCTGTCACCCTCTGAGCTATTTATCCATGCTAGGCTGTGGCACCAGGGGACCCAGCAATACCAGCATGATGTGGGTGCAGAAACAATGGAAAGGTGGTGTGTCCATACACATGCATTGAAGTCTCATAGAGTCCCGCCTGCTGTGCTGCCCACAGTGTCCCCCTTGCCAGTTCTCTAGAACTTTTGACCTTAGATGCTTTTCAGATATTCAGGGAGTTTGTGGTGGTGGTGGTAGCCCCTTTTATTAGCAGTTTCCTTCGTCTCTAATTCCATAATCCCCTCTTGATCACCTGTCCAGAACTTACTTACCATTTATGTCTAAGCTCAGAGCTCAGTTCCCAGACCCCCTAAAACAGGATCAGTGCCATTTTACGTGTTTTAAACTCTTGTCACACTGCTTTATCAACACCTGTGCATTCGTCTACTTCCTCCTTCTGACTGTGAGATCCTGGGGATCGGGCATCATGTGGGTCTGGATTATCATTAAGTCCTTACTGAAAGTAACAGAAACCCACTAATTTACTTTCCCTTTCTCCAATTATACAAAATAGAAGAGAAAATGGTATTAATTTTTATGTCATCATGCATATATTTAATGAAAAACTTGTCTGTGATGGTTGTTTGAAATGGAAACATGTTTTTCAGAAAATTGGTATGTTAATTTCTGTCAACTTATGTACAAAATATTCTTAAGATAGCAATGAGATACACCTCATAAGAACTAAAAATAACAGGATTAATAATACTATTGTCAAAGAATGATAGGATATGGAACCACTATAACTTTTGTACATTGCTGATAGTTATATAACTTTGTACAACAACTTGAGAAAACTGATACATCTACTAAAATTCAGCATTTTCATACCATTTAATTAGCTGTTTCCATGTGTGCCAGAAGACATGAATGATAATGTTCATAGGAGTATTTTTCTACTGGCCCCAAATTGGAAACAGTACAATTGTACATCCACCGTAGAATGGATAAATGAAACGTGGCATATTCATGCAGTAGAATGTTATGCTGCAAAGAAAATGAATGGACTGTAGCTATACACATAAACATGGCTGAATCTTATAGCTATTTTTATTTATATAAAGTTCACTAACAGGCAAAACTAACCTACCATATCAGAAGTCAAGAGAGTGGTAACCTTGGAGGAGGAGGAGTGATTGGGAAGAGGCATGAAGGGGAATTCTGAAGTACAAGAATGTTCCCTTTCTTGACCTGGATGGTAGTTTATGGCATGTTCAGTTGGTGATAATTTATATTTTATTATTTGTACACATTTTTGCGTATGTGCTATACTTCAATAAAAGTGTTTTTAAAAATCCAAGCTGATGATAGTATATCTGTATACCAGAAATATGTCTGTGTAAAGGTTAGAAGAGGTCACTTTGGGTAGATATGGTAAATATTCTTTACAGGAGCATACAAGTTTACCAGTATAAGTCTATTGCTCTCCTTCCAGAAGCTCTGGAAGGACTTCTTTCAGCACTGTAATTGCAGTGTTACTAGGTGAGCATTACTCTAAAGCAGGGATTCTTTTTTTTTTTCAATTTTATTTTATTATGTTTGTTAGTTGCTATACATTACATCATTCATTTTTGATATAGTGTTCCATGATTCACTGTTTGCGTATAACATCCAGTGCTCCATTCAATACGTGCCCTCCTTAATACCCATCATCGGGCTAACCCATCCCCCCACCCCCTATCTTCCCCTCTAAAACCCTCAGTTTGTTTCTCATAGTCCATAGTCTCTCATGGTTTGTCTCCCCCTCCGATTCCCCCCCCCCTTAATTTTTCCATTCCTACTATCTTCTTTTTTTTTTTTTAACATACAATGTATTATTCATTTCAGAGGTACAGGTCTGTGATTCATCAGTCTTACACAATTCACAGCACTCACCATAGCACATACCCTCCCCAATGTCCATCACCCAGCCACCCCATCCCTCCCACCTCCCACCCCTCCAGCAACCCTCAATTTGTTTCCTGAGATTAAGAATTCCTCACTTGTCTTTCTCTGATTGACTTATTTTGCTTAGCATAATGCCCTCTAGTTCCAGCCACATCATTGCAAATGGCAAGATTTCGGGGTTTTGATGGCTGCATAATATTCCATTGTATATATATACCACATCTTCTTTATCCATTCATCTGTCAATGGACATCTTGGCTCTTTCCATAGTTTGGCTATTGTGGACATTACTGCTATAAACTTTGGGGTTCACGTACCCCTTCAGATCACTATATTTGTGTCTTTGGGGTAAATACCCAGTAGTGCAATTGCTGGGTTGTATGGTAGCTCTATTTTCAACTTTTTGAGGAACCTCCATACTGTTTGCCAGAATGGCTGCACAAGCTTGCATTCCCACCAACGGTGTAGGAGGGTTCCCCTTTCTCCGAATCTTCCCCAAC
The DNA here is from genome assembly GCF_011800145.1 of Mirounga leonina. Lineage (NCBI taxonomy): Eukaryota > Metazoa > Chordata > Mammalia > Carnivora > Phocidae > Mirounga > Mirounga leonina. Next base: position 15,697,413 of record NW_023270426.1, read on the forward strand.
ATCTGTCATTTCCTGATTCGTTAATTTTAGCCATTCTAACTGGTGTGAGGTGGTATCTCATTGAGGTTTGGTTTGGATTTCCCTGATGCCAAGTGATGTTGAGCACTTTTTCATGTGTCTGTTGGCCATTTGGATGTCTTCTTTGCAGAAATGTCTGTTCATGTCTTCTGCCTATTTCTTGATTGGATTATTTGTTCTTTGGGTGTTGAGTTTGATAAGTTCTTTATAGATTTTGGATACTAGCCCTTTATCTGATAGGTCATTTGCAAATATCTTCTCCCATTCTGCTGGCTGTCTTCTGGTTTTGTTGATTGTTTCCTTTGCTGCGCAAAAGTAAAGCAGGGATTCTTTTTTTTTTTTTTTTTAGAAACATAACATTACCATTTCTTTTCTTTTTTTTTTTTTTTTGCATTTACATGACTTTTTTGTTGTTGTTCTTTGGTTGGTTTTTTTTATTATGTTATGTTAGTCTCCATACATTACATCATTAGTTTTTGATGTAATGTTCCTTGATTCATTGTTTGCATGTAACACCCAGTGCTCCATGCAGTACATGCCCTCTTTAATACCCATCACCAGGCTAACCCATCCCCGCAGCCCCCTCCCCTCATGTTTACACAACATGAGTGAACTCCATTTGGAGAAACCCTATATTTATCATCGAGGAGGAAGAGACATTAGCTGATCTCCGGTTGTAGGGTGCACAAGAAAATTCAGTATGAATGATAATCTAATCTCCCTGGAAGGGAAATTACACAGGAGAATCTTACAAAAGGAGGTCACTCTAGGAGAGTAACAAAAATTGATGCTGGGGAGCTTATTCATTGTAATGTGCATGAAAAAAACATTTACTAGTAGAAAAACTATTGTAGGCATGTGAAGTTTCACACTCTGTAGAATAGTGAATGAATGGAAGTCTTCAGTGATTTTTAATTCCTTAGCCAACATGCAATTTCTCACATTGTATATATGCCATTGCTAAAATCAGATGAAAGGTTAGAGTTTGCATTAGAAATCCCTGACTAGGAAAAACATCTATCGAGAATGTCTAACCACACAGTTTAGACATTAATTTATATTTTTGCCTGATGGCCTATTATAAAAATGTAAGAAACATGTAGGATTGTGACATCATCTGGGAATTCTGAATGCAGAATTTTATGACAATTATTTTCTTTCTTAATGGACTAGTATGTAGAACTGCATATGAAGCAAAATTGTTGCTAAAAAATCCATTATATTGGTTAGGTCCTATTTTTCATACAGCAATAATTATGATTGGGTTCAACTAGAAAGTAATGTTGAATATTAACTGAAAAACAACACAAGATGATGTGTCATTACTACATATTGTTAACCAGTATGTAGATTATAATGATGAATTAAAGATTAATACATAGTTTGTGACCAAAAAAAAAAGTTTGTTTCTCAGAGTCCATAGTCTCTCATGGTTTGTCTCCCCCTCCAACTTCCCCTCCTTCATTTTTCCCTTCAGCAGGGATTCTTAACCTTTATTTTTCTCAGCTAGTTTGGTATGACCTATAAACTAATATACCTAAGATTACAAAGGAAACCTACTGTGTTACAGTTATCAAAATATTAATTATGAATTTTTATTAACACATTAAATAGCAAGGCAGTACATTTAGAAAGTAGGCAAGTTAAAGTTAAAATTCATTTTTAAAAGATATATCAGAGTGAAAGCTATTTACACTCTCCCATGTCACATTACAAACAGGAGTGTGTCTTTACAGGAAGTTAAGAAATCTCATTTGAACCATCCAGTCTTGCACAACTTAAACAGTGAAGATGGCTTATCTCCACGTATGTATTGATGAATGAACAGTTGTAGATATCAGCATAGATGCTTCTGTCACCATTAGAAGAACTTGCCACCACTTGGTGATAGAACCACCACTAGATGCCATGCAGTTGTCCAGCTGTGCATTATGAGTAGCTGTACATAGAAGGATCATAATGAGATATGATCTAGTGCCAAGGCCAATAGCCCTTGTAATTTCTAAGTAGTGGTGAAAAAAAATTAGTACTTGAAGTATCTTTAACAAGTATAAAATAGTATACATAATATCCTATATATGTAATATGAAAATATTTTTGTTTCTGTTGGTCTATATAAAGTCACAGTTAATGCTGATACTTCTGTGATTTGTTGCTTGTAGTCATAATGAAGGAAACGCTACATTTTAGTTAGAAGTTAGGAAAGTAAAATAAAGATTAAAATATAGATGTAATTTTTCCCCACCCAAGTTATGCATTCCCTGAATTGTGTCCTGGGTTAAGAACTGCTGTTTGAACAAATAATACATTATATGTTTAAAAAAAAAAAAGATAGTAGGAAGGGAAAAATGAAGGGGGGGAAGTTGGAGGGGGAGATGAACCATGAGAGACTGTGGACTCTGAGAAACAAACTGAGGGTTCTAGAGGGGAGGAGGTTGGGGTGATGGTTAGCCCGGTGATGGGTATTAAAGAGGGCACGTACTGAATGGAGCACTGGGTGTTATATGCAAACAATGAATCATGGAACACTACATCAAAATAAATACATACATACATAAATAGTTAAAAAAAAAAAGAGAGAGAGAACTGCTGTTTGAAAGTGAAGGTGTGAATTTCTGTGTTGACCTTTCTTGTTGAAGAATAGGTTGTAGGGAAGAGATGATACCAAAAGCCCTTAATAATCACAAGTGACACTTTAAGCTTTTTTATAGACAAAGAGCTAAGTTTAAGACTAAATGGAAACAAGAATTTCACGTGCTCAGAACCCTCAGGAGACCTGCACCTCTGAATGTAAAACCACTGACCCTAATCCTTTATTGTTTATGTTAAGGCATCTGCGTAGGTTGGGACACTTAGAAGCATAAATTGACAAATGGAAACATTTAACTTTTTTTTCTTAGATTGGGTCCCTTCACATAAATGTAGACTAGGGAATGAAACAATTGGATAACTTCTGTTTATCCTTCAAATCTCAGCTCAACCTACCTGTCAGCCTTGTTAAGGAGCACTTCCTGTTCCCAAAGCGCCTGGAACTTCCCTATAAGTAGCATTCACCATCCTGATAATTTGGGGTTAGGGATTTGTCCTTTTATTTTACTAGATTGGAAGCTTCATGCAGCCAAAGACAAATATCTGTCTCATTTGTTGCTTTATCCCTAGCAAACAGCACAGTGCCTGGTATGTGGCTGGCACCCACCAAATATTTGTGGAACTAACAAACAAAAAAGCTGCCAAATGCTTTTTGGAACCATCTCTCTCCTGTTGGTTAGTCACGATGAAAAGAATCATGGGGAAAGGAATGAACCACGTTCCTGTCTTTAGAGCAGAGTGGGAGGTCCAATTCTTTTTTTTTTTTTTTTAAGATTTATTTATTTATTTGAGGGAGTGAGAAAGAGAGAGAGTACATGAGAGGGGGGAGGGTCAGAGGGAGAAGCAGACTCCCCGCCGAGCAGGGAGCCCGATGCGGGACTCGATCCCAGGACCCCGGGATCATGACCTGAGCTGAAGGCAGTTGCTTAACCAACTGAGCCACCCAGGCGCCCAAGGGAGGTCCGATTCTTGCAGAAGGCTGACTTAGTGCAGACTGACTACTGCATAAGAGGGGCTTTCAAAAAATTAGAAATCAGAATATCAACATATCAAACAGATACAACAACTTCACTGACTGATGGAAGCTCCACAAAATGGAAAGTGAAAATGCCCCCTCTTTTATATGGGCAAGCCACTTAAATCCTGTATGTGTTTTTCCTCAGTTTTATCTAAGAGATCATTTTTATTATCCTCTTTAAGTTAGTTAACTAAGTTAATAAAATGTAGAACTGCTTTTGATGAAAGTAGCTTTTTACAAAGGGTTACTGAGAATTAACACTGCTGAGTAAATTAAATTCACTGTAGAGGGAGATCAGCTGTGACTAATCTAGGTCTTTTTTTCCTCACATTATTCCTTGATTTATTTTCCACAGTTTACCAGACAAAATCAGCTTTGCTTCTGAGTGATTGGGATCTGTGTTTTGATACAAAATGACTTCTTTGTATACCAAATGAGTAGCTTATATAAGGAGGAGGTTAATTTTTTTCACTCAGTTCAGCGCTGCTGGTAGTACTAACTATAAAAAGGACCAGATTTGTGGCCTTGAATATTGTTGCATGTTGTAAAATATATATTTTTATAATACCACAAGAACTAGGGCAAGGACGAATGACCCTCAGCACTATTTTCACCCATTAATTTTATTTTATAAGTTTATTGTTTGATACTCCTTTTAAATGAACTGGACCTATGCCCTCAGTCCATAAAGAAGATAGAACATTCGCTGCTGTGTGCTGACATTATTGTTTACCATCATTAGCCAGGAGTAAAGTCAAGAGAGAACTAGCCTTGCCATCCACTGACTCCTGCAAAGAATCCCACAATATGAATTAAACAAACATTTCCTTTTGCACATTTTCTTCAAAATATGCAAAACCAGTGATGAGCAGCTCTACTTTGCAAGGAAACTAGTTTTCTGATCAGAGAATTAAGTATATTTGTAGCTAATTAATTCTGGCGTGCATGACCTGAAATCATGGAGATCAGAAATATATACCAATGGGGAACAATTGACATTTGCCCCCATCTATAGGGTTGTGACCGTTGATAGCCCACATTAAAACATTTCTTGGTTCAAGCATCTCCCAAAATCTATGAGGCTGATCTCTAGGAACTCATTTGTTTTTTATTTTTTTATTTTTTTTATTCTTATGTTAATCCCCATACATTACATCATTAATTTTAGATGAAGTGTTCCATGATTCATTGTTTGTGCATAACACCCAGTGCTCCATGCAGAATGTGCCCTCCTCAATACCCACCACCAGGCTAACCCATCCTCCCACCCCCCTCCCCTCTAGAACCCTCAGTTTGTTTTTCAGAGTCCATCGTCTCTCATGGTTCGTCTACCCCTCCAATTTCCCCCGCTTCATTCTTCCCCTCCCGCTACCTTCTTCTTTTTTTTTCTTAATATATATTGCATTATTTGTTTCAGAGGTACAGATCTGAGATTCAACAGTCTTGCACAATTCACAGCGCTTACCAGAGCACATACCCTCCCCAGTGTCTATCACCCAGTCACCCCATCCCTCCCACCCCACGCCCACTCCAACAACACTCAGTTTGTTTCCTGCAATTAAGAATTCCTCATATCAGTGAGATCATATGATATCTAGGAACTCATTTGAACACTTGGTGGATCAAGTGCTGAATGAGGGCCAAGGCTTTTCCCAAAAGTACATCTTGGTCGTGCATGCACTTACTCCTGGGTTGTACCTCCATACAGGTGTTCTTCTGTGGGAGAATAGCAACTACATTTGTTTGTTTGTTTGTTTGTTTTATTTAAATTCCACTAGCCAACGTATAGTACATCATTAGTTTCAGATGTAGTGTTCAGTGTTCATCAGTTGAGTAAAACACCCAATGCTCATCATATCATGTGCCCTCCTTAATGCCCATTACCCGGTTACCCCATCCCCCTGATTTTTTTTTAAACAGCAAAACCATGTGAACCCTACAGTCTACTCTCTTGATCTCCAAAGTATACAGATTTTCACTCAAGCAGCAATTAGCAACTTCACTGTACTCATCACATTATTAAAACATATATGCAACATCATGTCACCTGCTCTTCATCTGGCTGACGTGGATTCCATTTGGGAAAGGGTTTTGAAAGGGAGACACCATTTGTCACCTCTTGGTTACTCTTGGTCATATTCTATGCTTAGTTTGCCTTTGCTCTTTATAGAAGTACTTTTAATAACTTGTACATTCACATATTGCTCAAGTTTTTATTCAAGACTGTTTTAAGAAACAACTGAATGATATTGTATCTTTACTTCTCAGGCAGGTATTTTATAAAATGTATGCTAACAGTCAGTTTTTGCAACAACATTCCCTATATAAAATTCCTGGTAAGAAATTTATTTTAGGATTTATTAAGAGAAAAAAATTAAAGAAACCAAACTTTATTTTCTCAGTAAAAAAATATTTTGTTTCAACTTCTTTTAATGTACATTGTGATACTATATTTACTTTTTTTAGCTAACTCCTAGGAGACACAATTAAATCTGGGGTATAGTTATAGCAATTACATTAACCTTTACATCTAACACATTTGTTTTCATTTTTCATTTTCTATTTTATTATCCCCGTATATATCTCTTATGATAATTTTTGTCAAATTGTGTTAGAAAGAAATTAGATCCATGGTACTCCAACCATCAACTCCCACAACAGAAGGGACATATATTACATAATGCATGAAAGAGAGTTTGGCCACTGTGGGTATAAACTGGATGAACACAGATTGAATGGATGAAGTCTTTAATCAATACACAAATATTTGTGCCTATGGAGGATTGCTTTCTGAGGTAGAATAAATGAATTAGAAATGAAAAATATGAAATAGAAAATTAGAACACTGAGAGAGCTAAGGATATATTCGTAACCAGCAGCATGTGTCAAACACTAATTTAACTTATAAAATTACAAAAGAGTGAAACTCAAGAGAGCTTTCACTAAGAAGGAATTTTAGCCAGTTTTGAATGGTGGAGAACATGATGACAGATCAGATGTGTAGATGTGTGTGCATAATTGTGTGTGTTCTCATGAATGTTCATGTTATTTGAAGATTAGAAAGGGTGTTTGGAGAAAAAGCAAATAAGTAAAATACAGCATTTTTATGATACCTACCAAGAGTGAAGGATAACAGAAGTCCATTCTTCTACATAAGATTTTGACTCCCAGTTAAGTTTCTGAATTTTTCCTCCCAATAAAGATAAAATATCAATTGTGTTATTAGGAATCATTGGTAAATTATATCTGGACTGAAAAAGTTAGAGATCTGATAGGGAGCCACAACTGTGGACCTCCCTGAATATGGTGACTCTTATAGTTGGATGTGTTCTTTGTTGGGGACCTATGGGATTGTTTGTAGAAATCCAGGATCCTGTGGGTCAGGAGATTTTAAGCCAGTGTAATTCATTCCATTGTACTTGAACTGTAACCCAGGGTGACCAAGATGGCTTTAACACTCCTCTCAGCTGAATGAACTTTGGTCAGATTTCTTTCTGACTATGGGCCCCTGACCTCCCTATTTTTAGAGCATTAACTTTAGAGAACTTGGAATTATAAATTCTTCCTCTACCTCTGAGATGTAAATCTTCTATAACCTAGGACCATCTTTCTCCAGGACCTGGGAGCTTCCCTTTGAAATGCAATCATCAAGAAAGATAGGACGCCTGACCCCAGCCTCATTTCGAGGGTAGGAGTCTAACTTCAGTGGGCTATAAGGGATAGTTAGCAAATAGAGAACAAATAATGTGGCCTAATCATATTGACTAACCTCCCTGCTTAAGCTCACCCCAGCGGTTAAAGGGAACTCTTGTATGCTGTTACTGGGAATGTAAATTGGTATAGCCACTATGAAAAACAGTATAGAGCTTCCTCAAAAAAATTAAAAATAGAAATACCAAATGATCCAATAATTCCACTACTAGGTATTTACCCAAAGAAAATGAAAACACTAATTCAAAAAGATATATGCATCCCTGTGTTTACTGTGGCATTATTTACAGTAGCCAAGATATGGAAGCAACCTAAGTGTCCATCAGTAGGCAAATAGATAAAGAAGATGTGGAATATATATGCAATGAAATATTACACAGCCATTAAAAAGATGATGTCCTGCCATTTGTGACCACATGGATGGACCCAGACAGTATTACTCTAAGTGAAATAAGTCAGACAGAGAAAGACAAATACCATATGATTTCATTCATATATACAAAAACGAATGAATAAACAAACAAAAAGCAGAGTCAGACCTATAAATTCAATGATGGCTGCCAGAGGGGAGGGGGTTGGGATGGACAAAATGGGTAAAGGAGAATGGGAGATACAGGCTTCCAGTGATAGAATGAATAAGTCACAGAAATAAAAGGCACAGCATAAGCAGTATAGTCAATGCTATTGTAATAGCCTGGTGTGGCACCAGAAGGTAGGTAGAGTTGTGACATAGCACAGTGTATAAACTTGTCGAATCACTATGTTGTACACCTGAAACCCGTGTAACCTTGTCTATCAACTACACTCAAATAAAAAAAAAAAAATTGTTTTGAATCTTCCCATCTTTTATTTCAGGAGAGTTGAGTTCATTCTCTCTTCCTTATTGCAATAGTCTTGAATAAAGTCTTCCATGCTATTATTTTTAACAAGTGACCAGTGTAATTTTTCTTTTATAGGGATGACGTGAGAGAGAAAAGAGGACAGCTACTGGTTGGTTGTGTGGACTGCTGCAAAGACTACTTCCAAAGAAGCAGCCTGGTGCAGCTCTTCTCTCTCATCCTCTCTCTTCCCGAGCTGACTAAGGCCAACAGGGCCTATGATAGTCCTGTGAGTTTAAATGCTTAGTTGGGGCACCTGGGTGGCTCAGTTGGTTAAGTGTCTGCCTTTGGCTCAGGTCATGATCCCAGGGTCCTGGGATCGAGCCCCACGTCTGGCTGTCTGCTCAGCCAGGAATCTGCTTCTCCCTTTCCTTCTGCTCCTCCCCCTGCTCATGCTCTCTCTCTCTTTCTCTGTCAAATAAATAAATAAAATCTTAAAAAATGGAATGAATGAATAAATAAATAAGTAAGTAAATAAATAAATGCTTAGTTGAAGATTCCCCAGTGCATATTGCACTTAAGGTGACCCTATCCTACTATCTTGCTACTATTTTTCATTTTGTTTTTTAGTGGAGTTTACTTTCAACCAAGTAAAACCAGAAAGTGAGATGTAAATGTGAAATGATGAGTCCTAATTAACTTGCTTCATAGTTTTCAATAGCCTAATCTTTTTTGTCAGTACTTGATACTTAATTACTATTTTATGGCTCTTGAGAAAGCCCGTTCCCTTATAATGGAGCTGCTTACTTGTGTTGGGAGTTTTGAAGAACAATTCAGGTGTTTTAGTTAGCAAACAGAATAATAGCTTATTCATACGTAAAGAAGTGTACTATCATCAAAAAAGCAGGATTTATAAGAAAATGAATAGAGGGGGAAAAAAAACCTACAGGTAGTCTAGGACCAGTGAGGCTTGTTTTAGCATTTTGTAGGATCCCTCAGGATGGGGATAAAACTGATTCCCTGGCAGCTAGTAAAGAGGCTACTCTGAACAACCTGCTCTTGAGCAGGCTGCCTGGGGTCATCTCATAAAAAAACAGAAAACCAATTTCAGTTGTTTATAGATTCTTTGAAAAACCTTGAGAGTTCAACTTTGAGTGTATATGATAATCTGTCTCTTTGTATTGTCTACTGGGGTGTTTTCATTTTGTACCTTTCAATTAATTATTAGTCCAGGGCTGCACCACTTCCTCACCAGAATTTCTCAGCACATTCACACAGCCTCAGCTTGGGCCGGATGATGGAGATGTTCCTTCCTGAGGGCTGAATGTGTTTGTCAAAACAATTAAACAGATTCAATTGATCAAGCCAGAAACACTGTTCAGAGACCTATAGATAGAACAGAGGAGAACCAAAGAAGGAAAACAGGAACTTTTTGACTCATTTTAATTCTTTTAATGATCCTTTAAATGTAGGTCATTTATTTGAAAGGAAGTATGTTTAAGACTTGGGGAAATTATTTCAAATATATTCTAACTTTAAAGCACATTCAGGCAGATAATGGATTGCTGGAAATTTATTACACACGCTTTATCTAAAGAGCTGTCAAGAATTTATAAATGAATACCACATTGTCTGAAGTACTTAGAGAATACAGACAGCTTCCGTGCCCTAATGCTAGCTATCAGCTGTTAATGCATAATAATTATGTCTTCACTGATAATTCTTACAAGAACTTGTTTTCTGTATCTCATTATTGTAATTCTCTTCTTCCTCCACCTTCTCCTGCTTTTAACCTTTCCTTTTTAATTTTTATTATTTTTTCTATACAGAGATGAATTCTCTGGAATATGAAAGGATTTAATGGATGATGGGTTTTGTAGGGACATAGATGGCACATTTAAATCTAGAAAAATGACATTAGCTTAATTGAGGAAAATAAGAAAAAACATCTCTGGAACTATTCCAGATATCTTTGCCACAGATAAAGGACTATGGGATATTGCGGGAGAAATCTGGACATAAGCTATGGGGAAATGGGACTCTGGCAGAAACTCAATTAAATTCAGAGCATTCCTAAGCTCAGGGCAGACAGTGTGCTTAGGTGCCATAGGAGTTAAAAGGTGAGGAAGACCCTGTGTGTATTTAAGGAATTTATGATCAGACCAAGTTCCTTTCTACTCAGGAGTCCTCTCTTTGAAAGCAAGGTTGACTTCTAGCTATTTTAAATTCTTACAGCCTAGCACAGGACCTGTGAATGTCCAAGAAATAGTTATTGAACTGAAGCACACAAAGTGGGGCGCCTGGGTGGCTCAGTCAGTTAAACATCTGCCTTCAGCTCAGGTCATGATCTCGGGGTCCTGGGATCAAGCCCTGCATCGGGCTCCCTGCTCAGTGCAGACTCTGCTTCTCCCCTTCGCTCTTTCAAAATAAATAAGATCTTTAGAAAAAAAACAGTAGTGAGAAAACTGCCATATTAATCAAGAAATCTTTCTCTGTAGCACCTATATAGACCTTTAAAAATATATCTCACCTCTCCCTGGGGTGCCTGCATGGTTCACTTAAAGCATCAACTCTTGATTTCAGCCCAGGTCATGATCTCAGGGTCGTGGGATTGAGCCCGGCATCAGGCTCCACATTTAGCAGAGAGTCTGCTTGAGATTCTCTCTCTCCCTCACCCTCTGCCTCTACCACCTCCCCCCACGCTCTCTCTCTCAAATAAATAAATAAATCTTTGGGGGGAAAAAGTATATCTCAGCTCTCCCTTTGAGTTTACGGAAGCCTCATCTAGATTTAACAGATGAGAAAAGCAAACGAAAATAAAAATAATAACCACTTATTGAGCTACCGAATTTTTACACTGTATTGAGTATTCTACAGGGTGCTTTACATGTTTTATCTGACTTTATTCTCAAATCATTCTGTGAAGATATGATGAAGCAAATGAAGCCCCTGGCAGTGAAGAATTTTTTCACAGTTCTATAGCTAGTAAGGGGAAAGACTAGGATCACAGCTCTGTTCTGTTGAACTCCAGAGCCCATGTTTCTTACATTGGTCTTTATGGTTCTCAAGCATGAGCAAATTACCTGCAGCCACTAAATACATGCTTCCAATAAGCCAGAAACTTTGACAAGTGCTCTTAACTTGACATTCAAGACATCCTGAGAATTGCCCCCTCGTAAAAGGTAAGGTAAACCTTGATTTTCCTAAGTGAGCAATCTGAAGCTGATATTTAAGACATTTTCCTCTCATTTCCAAATCCCATTCGTAGTATTTGTTATGACAAAAATACGTGTGAAGTTTGACTGTGACTTCCAAATATATGTGAGTTTTTACTGCTCTTCTCTTTCTAGCAAAGAGGGGAGGAATGGAAAGGAGAATGGAAATTGATGTTTTAGGTATAGTAGTAGATAGTACTAGTAGAAGCAGAATTTAATCTCTGGAAGCCATTTTCTGATCTTTGAGATCTTTGAGATCTTTCTGATCTCAAAGCCCATTTTTTCCCTATTCTACCATCCCAATTCCCCAAAATTGATAGGATAGTTGTTGAATTGTATTGTGCTACCTCTGCCAAAATCTAACTGCAAATTTTTGGACAGATCTCTCTAAGCATCAGTTTATTCATCTATAAAATAGGATTAATGGTAATGATTATCTCATAGGGCTTGAGTGTTAAATAATTTAATTTGCTAAGTATCATGCCTAACAAGAAAGCCAGCCAGTCTTTCCACGACACTGGCAGTGTAAGAAAAGGCACATTTTATATTTGTCTAAATGAAATTAAATCTTGATTTAACATCTGTGTGCCAAGGTTGGCTATATCTCTGACATCAGTGAAATTTGAGGCATCACTCCTCTATTATATTGTAATAAATTCCAAAGTTCACTCAGTTAAAAAAAGAAAGGGCTAGGGGGCATGGTCTTCTGTTTCTGTGGGCCATGACACTGGGCCTCTTGGTGTTATGTAATCCCCTGACACAGCTGAAGCTGCAGAGAGGCCATGTTCTCAGCCTCAGCCATGGGACTATCATGGGAGTACCCAAGACCAAGGTTCCTAGTCTGCAGCCCACACAGTCACTCCTGGAGCAGGAGTAGTCCCCTTCAGAGTTCCTGCCAGCTCGGGCCTTCTGTGAGCCAGAGGGACCCAAGTGTTGGAGGAGGAGGTCATGGAGAGGACATAACTACTGATTGACCATGGTAGATCCAGGCAATCAAAGGCTCCCCATCCCCTCTCCTGTCCTTGGAAGGTACATTCTGCCCACCATCCCCACAACAGGACCCATTTCAAAGAGGTAGCCTTGAGAGAGAGCAATGTGTTACTGAGACATACATGACAGAACCCAGTGAAGGCCTCCATATAAACTTTTAAAATTCTGGCAGGTGGGTATGGAGAGCTCCTCCTCTTGTGTCCACCCAAGACAAGCCTTTTATATAAGTTTCCTTGCCTTTTTTTTTTTTTAAGATTTACTTATTTATTTGAGAGAGAGAGAAAGAGAAAGAGAGAGTGCTCAAGCAGGGAGGGGGTAGAGGGAGAGAAAATCTCAAGCAGACTCCCCACTGAGCACAGAGCCCAACTCCTCAATCTCTCGACCCTGAGATCATGACCTGAGCCAAAATCAAGAGTCAGAAACAACCTACTGAACCACCCAGGCGTCCCCATTCCCTTGCTTGTTAAAACTGCCACCTACAAACTGTAGTGGTCTGACTCTTTCTTCAGGCTCTCTTTGCCCTCTTTATGCAGCGACCATTTCAGATTTCACCCAGGAAAGTCGAATTTTCGAACCAAGACCAAGTTGCAGCCTTCATCTTTCTACCTCCCAGTTAATAGGGTTGCCACACTCTGGGCTAAAGCCTTGCACCTCCTCAGTTGGAGAATGCACAGCGTCTATGCCCTCCTCTCTCAAACAGGATTAACTTCTTTTAATTGCCCAGACTTTTTAAAAGGGACTCTGTGCAGCGTTGCTTAATGTGGATTTTCCATTTCAGACTTGAAACCCCCTGACGGATTGTTAAACTGCCCCTTCCCATCTCCCAGTCGCTTCTTTGTACTAACCTCATGATGAACTAATAAGGCTAGTCAACAGACTATATTTTGAGTACAGCACTGTTATACGCACTTCATCATAATATGCATATTTTTCTATATTTTGCTTTTCGGCCATTTAACATCATATCTTGGAGATCTTTCAATGAAAGTCCAAATTTAGAGCAATCTGTAGACCACATGAAACTGAGTAGGAAAAAAAAAAAACCTTGTTTTTGTGAAGTGCTAGTATGTTTCAGGCTGTTTGTAACACAATATTACCTAGTAAAAGCTGACTGGTACACATATTTCTACTTGTATTTTACTAACACCATCTAGAATTAATCATTGTCAGTTATCTTTCCCTTAGAATAAATAAGAGAATTAATTATATGTTTCACTGCTTTATTTGTTCAACATTGTTATTTGTATCCCACTTTTTCCTTATGAATTCTTTTTTTCTTTTTCTGTTTTGCTGAAATACATTGTAAGGTAACCCTTTCAGAGAAAGTCTGTGGGTAGTAAACAGAATTCTTCAGTTGTCTTAAATTGTTGAGATTTTGCCTTCACAAACATGATAGTTTATTTGTGCAGAGGTTCAGAGTTAATGGTTCTCAGGACTTTTGAGCTATTATTTCTTTGTCTTCTTGGATTTGGCATTGTCAGTGAGAAATCTGATATCAGTCTTGTTTTCATGCATTCCTTATTCCAGTATTTTGATTTAGTATTTATTTGGATTTTTTTTTTTAAGTATTTCTGTATTCTCCTGAGGATTTTTTGTATGCTAAGTTCTTGTATGTTTGGTAACGTATGTCAGTTGCTGTTATGCTTGAAGGATAATTCGGCTGTTTTAAATGATTGGGTGATACTGTTTTCTTATAATCTTGTAGATACGTCTTCCCTGACTCCTGGCATGAGGAGTAGCTACAGAGAAGACTGAAGCAACCTGACTTTTCCCTGTATACATCGCTCCCTTTTCTATTTGGATGACCATATACTTCTTTCTTCAGGTAAATTCTAACATGTTCTATCTTAGTGTCTTTCGTTCTTTAAACAAATTTTCCTAAGACATCTGGGAAGTAGAATGTTCTTCAGATATGCAGATTAAAACTTTTCTATAATTTGAAATTTAAAAATATTCACTTGGTCTTTGCATGGTTTTCAGTTCCATTCTTTATAAATTCTGCTACACTAGGGGCACCTGGGTGGCTCAGTCAGTTAAGCGTCTCTGACTCTTGATTTTGGCTCAGGTCATGATCTCAGGTTCATGAGATCAAGCCCCGCATGGGGCTGTGCCCTGCTGAGCATGGAGATTGCTTGGGATTGTCTCTCTCCCTCTCCCTCTGCCCCTCCTTTCCTGCTCGTGCTCTCTAAATAAATAGGTAAATAAGTAAAATTCTGTTTCACAAGCACTAAGTATATATGTGATAGATCTTCAGCCTTCAGTCTACCATTTTCTTCATAATCATTTCTATATATTTATTATTTTCCATTAATCTTTATTTATAATTTCATCTATCCTCTCAACATGTACCTGAATATGATTTTAAGTCATCTTTATCCTATTTTTAATTGTTTTTAATATAGATTTTTTTCACTTTTTTTTTCATGTTATTCCAGTGCTCAAATGGCTCCTTTTATCTTCTGCTGTCTTAGCAATTTATTTGCCTTTCTTGTGAGCTTTTCTCTTATGGACAGGTAATGTACCTGAATTTATTTGAGGCCATGGAGATTTATTTGTCTGATCTCCTAATTTGTTGGGCATTTGCTCTTGCAATGTTTTTTCTTTGCCTATCTGCTTTTTATTTTCCCTCTCTGCTTTTCTTGGAGTATATATACATACTTTAAAATTTCTTGTTCTTCTGCTTTTAATGGATCAAATTATTCAAAGAATATAGTTGGGGAAACTGAGTAGAGGTGGAGTTGATGTGAGTAGGAACACTGCAGGTTTAGATTTCTCATCTTAAAAACCATCTTAGAAAACCTGTGATTCCCTTTGTCTTGGGCACTTCTGATCTCAGCTTTCAATGTCCTAGCAATTTTTATACATATCAAGTGCTTTATGTCACAGCTCTGCTGCTGAGATCAGGTGATGTTCAATAACTGTGTGCTCTTGCCTTTACTCATTTTATCCATCCATGAACAGTCTAGGTTATAGACCAAAAAAAAAACACATCAGCATGGTCATCCATTCTATTTTACTTCCCCTGTGTCCCTGTCAAGTTTACAGTCTTCTGTTACCTTTGTTAGTCCTCTTGTCCTTCCAAATCTTGTTGCTCATTTAGGATAGAATTACTAGCTTTTAGACAAGTGTTTCTTGTTCACAACTTAAGCCTATCCCTGCCTATTCCTAATGTCCTCCCTTGTTTTGGTCTAGATTTCCCACTATGGCAAACATACCTCACATTTTGTAATTTAATTGAAAATTAAGATTTTTCTCTTTGCATTCTTTTGGATGTTTTTAGTTGGTTTCATAGAGTTGAGAGTACAATAAAAAGAGACTTTACTTCATCATCTTCAACTGAAAAACCAAAACACCTTTGAAAAGGTTGAATTGACATGGTGAAAAATTGACATAATTTTTGTTGATATGAATTACAAAAATGCTTAAGATACAGAACCAACAAAGCTTGTTGATACATAGAATATAGAAGCCAGAGAAAATGGAGTTATTAATGACAGTCATTATATGTTCTTGGTTTGAGATACTATGAAGACAATGGTGCTCCTCGTGGGATGAAGTCTGGATGGCCAGACTGCTATGGGAAACTGTATTAAAGGTTCCATCTTAAACATATTAACACTGAGAAATCTTTGAGATATCCAGGTGGGGATTTCACATATGCTCTTGGATATGAGTCTGGAGCTTAGGGAAGAGGTTGGAGTTTAATATGAATTTGGGATAGGTTAGCCTAAATATGGTAATTAGAGCCCTGAGAATGGGTAAACTGATCTTGGAGTTTGTATAGATAAAGAGTAGAAGGCAAGCTTTGAGACACTCCAATGTTTAGAGGTCAGGTATTAGAGAAAGAGAAAGGAGGCTGAAGTAAGAGAACACAATGTCTCTGAAGGCAAGACGTGATAGTTTTAAGGAGAGAGGAGTCAACCGTATGGAATGAGTCTGAATGTTGGAGTAGAATGAATAGAGTTCCCATTGGATTTGGCAACATGAAACTCACTAATGACCCTGACAAAAGCACCTTCAGTACATTGTTGGGTAAGGAGCCAATATTGCAGTGGCTCAAATTAGCAAGTTAGATGAAAGTGAGGAAGCAGAGAGAAAGGTGACATTTTTAAGAGGTTTACTTGTGAATAGTTGACTCTTCTGTAAATAGGTAGTGAGATGTAGCATCAATCCTTTTGTTTAATTTTAACATGATACTAGAGCATGTTTGTATTCCACTAGAAATGATACATAGAGGGGAAGTGCTTAATTATACAGGAGAGTATTGGAATTACTGACATTGTATAGACCTTGAAAAGGTGAGGGGGAATTTGATCTAGAGCCAAGGTGAAGGGTCTTTCTGTGGAGAGATGTGTGGTCATATCTCTTATTGAGACGAGATGGAAGATGAGGAATGGGTGTTAATGCAGAAAGGTTTTTTTAATTCAGTGGTGAGAAGATGATGAAATTTCTTTCTGATAGCTTCTGTTTTCTCTATAAAATTTGAGGGGAAGTCATCAGATTGCTGAGGGAGAACCATTTTGTGAGGCTTGCGATAATGACAGCATTAGAAATACTTTCATTGTTAAGAACTCAAAACATCGGCCCTGTTATACTTGATATATTTAAATAATTATTCTATATTCAAGGATTCTTCTTCCAGAAAATAATTAATGAAACTATGAAACAAAGCTAAATGCCTACTGATACAATACTGTATGAACTAGGGCTTATTAGCGTATCCATTTTACAGATTAAAAAACTTGGCCATACAGATGTTAAATTATTTGCTCAATGTGACACAGCTGGGAGATGAGACAACTGGAATTCAATGCAAACTGTCTGATCTCAGAGCTTGTGCTGTTAATCACTAGAATGTATTGCCTGTACTCTTCATAAAATTTAGACCACATGTACACACAATAAAAAGAGTTTTTTTCATTACTGTCCTTACCTCTGCTTCAGAAGTCCTCCTAACACACTTGGAGATTCTGAACTTGTAGATTCTGAGTAAAATGAACACCTCATTTCTACATTACTAAAGTCAAGAGTCAGAAATAAAACTATACATTCTAACCTTAGGATTTTCCATACACATCATGAATTTTTACTATTCGTCTTTAATAAACAGGCAGTGATGAAATAACTAGAAATTTGGCAGAACTCTGTATTGTATGTTGTGAGTGTGTGTCTTTATGAATAATCTCTCCTCTCAATCTGATGTTAACATTTCCTTTTATGAACCTGTTAATTTTTCTACACGGTGGTTTCCTTTCATTTTTCTTTTTTAATAAGTCAAACACAAGAATGCTGAGATTTGACAGAGTAGCTATATAAAGCAGAAAAGAACAAAAAGGTGCTTGGCATTGAGTTAATGAATTATATTTAAAAGAACTCTGAAAGATGTTGGAATAATGTGGGTGTATTATTCATGAATTCTGTTTATTTCTCTTGTTTTTCTTTGCTTAGAAGAGCTATCTGCAAATTAGATGCAGAAGTTTCATTTGACATTTCAATTATTAAAGATAATTTAAGAGTGGATAGCAGATCTTTAGCTAGAGAGAGGAAAGGCAATAAAAAGAAAGAAACCATTATCAGGGAGGGGTAAGAAAAGGAAACTGACAAACGTTTCTGTGATTCCTACATTTTCTAACATATTGGTCATTTATTATAAAATTTTATGAAAGGGGCACCTGGGTGGCTCAGTCATTAAGCATCTGCCTTCGGCTCAGGTCATGATCCCAGGGTCCTGGGATCAAGCCCCGCATCGGGCTCCCTGCTTGGCGGAGAGCCTGCTTCTCCCTCTCCTACTTCCCCTACTTATGTTCCCTCTCCCACTGTCTCTCTGTGTCAAATAAATTTAAAAAAATCTTTAAAAAAAAATTATGAAAGAGGTTTGAATTATTATCCTGTTTTTTGGAAGAGAAAAGTGAAACATCATAAAAATGTATAATTTTATTTTGGGTGAATGGTATATTAATTATGTATACCGCATAAAATTGATGTCTCTCCCTTTTTTCTGACATTCTTCTTGCTTACTTTGATTCAGGAAATCTTGGTTGTGGAAGGGTTACTGCTGACCTATATTGGGAAAAAATTGAAAGATAATAATTAAAATTCAACTGGAAATTAACCATGGAATGAAATTCATCCTGAGATTTCAGTATCTTAATGTATTATCCAGTTTTTAAGATCCTTTTTTGGGAGAAGAGAGAGTGAATGTTGGGCACACAATTGAAGGAAAGAACACAAGATGGAGTGCTTGACTAAAGGCTAAAATTCCAAATTAGCTAATTTTATTTTTCTTTTTGGTAGAATGGCTCTACCTGAGAGCTATGCTAGCCTAGATCACAAGACCCAATATATATAGGGCCTAAGAATAAAGAGCCTTACATCCAAATTGGTAAGGAAGAAGTAAAACTGTCACTTTTTGATGACATGATACTATATATAGAAAACCCTAAGACTCCACCAAAAAAAAAACACAGGAACTGAAATCATAAAAATCCTAGAAGAGAGCATAGGCATGATTTCTCTGACATCAGCTGTAACAGCATCTTTCTAGATATGTCTCCTGAGGAAAGGGAAGCCAAAGCAAAAATAAACTATTGAGACTACATCAAAATAAGAAGCTTCTGCACAGCAAAGGAAACAACCAACAAAACTAAAAGACAACCTACTGAATGGGAGAAGATATTTGCAAATGACATATCTGATAAAGGGTAGTATCCAAAATGTATAAGGAAATGATACAACTCAACACACAAAAAACAAATAATCCAATTAAAAACTGGGCAGAAAGCATGAATTGACCCTTTTCCAAAGAAGACATACAGATGGGGGCACCTGGGTGGCTCATTTGGTTCGGTGTCCAGCTCTTTATTTCAGCTCAGGTCATGATCTCAGGGTTGTGGAATCAGGCCCTGGTAGGGCTCCATGCTTGGCTTGGAATCTGCTTGTCCCACTTGCTGTGCTCCTCCCCCTGTTCATGTGTGTGTACTCTCTCATTCTCTTCCTCTCAAATAAATAAAATCTTTTTAAAAATACTTAAAAAAAGACATACAGATGGCCAACAGACACATGAAAAGATGCTTAACATCACTCATCATCGGGGAAATGCAAATCAAAACCACAAGGAAATCTCATGTCATACCTGTCAGAATGGCTAAAACCAAAAAGACAAGAAACAACAAGTATTGGTGAAGATGTGGAGAAAAGTAACCCTCGTGCACTGTTGGTGGGAATGCAAACTGGTGCAGCCACTGTGGAAAACAGTATGGAGTTTCCTCAGAAAGTTAAAAATAGAACTACACTATGTTCCAGTAATGGTACTAATGGGTATTTACCCAAAGAATATGAAAACACTAATTCAAAGGAACACATGCACCCCTATGATTACAACAGTATTATTTACAATAGCCAATTATGGAAGCAACCTAAGTGTCCATCCATAAATGAATGGATAAAGAAGATGTGGTTCTATATACACAATGGAATATTATTCAGCCATGAAAAAGAACGAAATCTTGCCATTTGCAACAACATGGGTGGATCTAGAGAGTAAAATGCTAAGCAAAATAAGCCAGCCAGAGAAAGACAAATGCCATATGATTTTACTCACATGTGGAATTTAAGAAACAAAACAAACAAATGAAAAAGAGAGAAACCAAGAAACACTCTTAACTGTAGAAAAGAAACAGATGGTTATCAGAGGGGAAGTGGGTGTGAGGGTGGGTAAAATAGTTGGAAGAGGATTAAGAGTACACTCATCTTGACGAACACTGAGTAATATATGGAAGTGTTGAATCACTGTATTCCACACCTAAAATGAATATAATGCTGTATGTTTACTACATTGGAATTAAAAATAGAATTTAAAAAAAGAATAAAGAGCCTTAAACAATACAGAAAAGTATCATACAATTTGCATTTTCTGAGGAAAAGGAGGAAGTCCTGAGCAGAGGTATGCCATATCTGAAGGTGGAACTTCCTGATTCTTTGATAAGGAATTTTTTTTCTTTCAATGAAGGTAACCATATCTTGATCACATAATTTCACTTTGATAACACATTTTTAAGACAAAGCTTCTATGATTTATATTTTCAAAAAGTTCTCATGTAGCATTGTTATGTTTCAAAGTGAATTCATTAATTTGTTCTTGTAATTTGGTAAAATGAGAGTTGAATTTGCTTTCTAGTCACAATTTAAGAAAAAAAAGGGGCACCTGAGTGGCTTAGTTGATAGAGCAACTGACCCCTGATCTAAGTTCTTGAACTCAGGTTGTGAATTCAAACCCTGCATTGGGCATGGAGCCTACTTTAAGTAATAAATAAAAGAATGAATGAATGAATGAATGAATGAATGAATGAATGGAGAGATTCTAATGACATACCTAGAACTATATACAACTCTTTTTTTTTTTTAATTGCCTTTGGCCTCACTTAAATGTCAAATACAGCAGATGTGTTTTGCCACAAGCTTAAGGTCATGGAAACTCCTTAACTAGAGAAATGTTGAAAAAAATACTGCACATATCCCCTTTAAAGAATGGGTATTAGAAAAATCAGGGGACTAAATTTTCAGTGATTCCATTTTACCCCTTACCAATATTCTTGATCTTGAAATGTGCTGCTTAAAGTTGAATGCCTCTTTTGAGAGTCAGAATTTTCAGCAAGATCCTAACCAGTGGAGAGGAGGAGGCTCCTTCTCACTGGGAATGAAAATTATTTTCCTGAGTCAATAATGTATATTTCTAACTGATGATTCTTTAGATTAATGAAAGTTTATGACCCAGAAGATAGGAAATGCTTTAAAATGTGACATAGCCTAAAGAATTCAAAATATTATCTAGAAGCAAGATTGGCTCTGTATCTTGTAGACAAATACTATTAGGAAAGAAGAGATTTTTTTTCTTTTGGATTCATGTTCTTTAATGTTCCAAAATTCTTCTAATTTAAACTATTTTTTATAGCAATCCAGTGAATTAAGTATGAACTGGCATTATCACAGATAAAGAAATCAATTCTCCCCACAGTTCACTGCTTTGAGGGAAATCACCTTGTCAAGGAGATGGTAAGAATTTGATGGCAGCTCCAGAGCACCAAATGTTTGATGTGCTTCCGGAAGCCTCAGTTCACATACTTTCTTGTCTCTGATTTATTGAAGAATAAGATATAAGTAGTCTGAAGATCAAACAAGCAGGACTGAAAATAAAGGGCCGGAAGAAAATGATACATCCTAGAAGATGAGCCTTGGGAGGAAATGGATGATTAGATTTCATCTCCTATCCTAGGGTCACGTCTCTGCTTCTTTGGTAATTAAACTGTAGGCTAAAAATTTGAAGAAAGGAGAGAGAGAGAGAGAAAGAGAATACTCACATTATAGAAGTTGAGACTGGCATCTGTGATAAATTATTTAAAATTTATTTAATTAAAAAATTAATTTAAAACATTTGTAAGAAACATTACCTCAATTTATGTTCATGACAGTGGGGATTTTTTTTTTTTTTAATGTCTACATTCTTTCTAATAAACTGTTGGAAGACTTAAAAAAAAAAAAAAAAAAAAAAAAAAAAAAGAGCATTCGCTTTAGATAACATATTGCCTTTCTCCAGAAAAGAATGCTGTCTTCCTCTGCCTAGGGAGATGATAACCAGACTGGCACACTGGCAATCAATGTAAATTCATTAAACAGGAAGTAAACAGGTGTTTCAAAAATTCTATCTCTATTTGTAAATACTTTCAACAGGAAATAGTTTTGATGTTCAAGATTGATAAAACAAACAAACAAATGAAACAAGGCAAGCAAACAATGGAAGTATCCTGTGAGAAATATATTTTCCACCACAGAGTATTTTGCCCTCTGAAATTCTTCTGACTGCCCAACTCTCCAAGATATGTAAAACTTCTCTTAGCTAATGCCAGCCTTTACACATTATATATTTGCTGCTTTTTTCTTGATTACCAAAATAAACATGCTGAGTGTAGGAAAAAATGGGAGAAAAAATAGAAGCACTTAATATTTGAAAACTATCCTCACTCAGCTATAACCAACTTTAATATTTTGTAGATTATTAGTTTCCGTTTTTCTCACTGGTTATTTTTTTCCCAAATTGCAATGAAATGCAGTACCTTTGTGTATTCACCTTCATAAGTACACACACATGGAAACTCACATAGAAACAAAAATACAGTGTGAGTTTTTTTTCATTTTATATACAGTGATAGTATACATATTTTTGTGACAGCAGTGTATTGTATTAATTTGTATAGATCATCATCATTCTTTTTTACAGTTTGTAGCGACTGATATAAGCCTAACTTAATATCCAATATCCTTTTCTTTCTAATAGAATCTCAGTTTTATTGGCAGCAGCAATGTGCCCAGCTGCAGCAACAAAATCAACTAAATTTCCCAGTGTCCTTTGCAGTTTACATAGCCATTGACACACTCCCGGCCAATGAGATGTAGATATCTACAGGGGTTTCAGAGGAATTTTGTTTCCTCAGTATAGGTCCCGCCTCTACTTCTTTATCCTTTTCCTCCTTCCTGTTGCCTTAAAACATGGACAAAATGGCTGGAATGATTCGACCCTGAGAGAAAGGTTAAGTGAATCGCCAACATTTTGCTCTTGACGTTCCATGCGTGCAAATTTCTACTCATTTGCTAAGAATGAAATTGAGCCCTTATCTTACATCATACACAGAAGTCAACTCAAAATAGAGCAATTACTTAAACATAAGACCTGAATCCATAAAATGACTAGAAGAAAACATGGGGAAAAAGCTTTTTGACATTGGTCTGGTCAACGATATTTTGGAATTGGCACCAAAAACAAAGGCAACAGAAGCAAAACTAAACACGTGGGACTCCAGCAGACTGAAAAGCTCCTGCACAGCAAAGGAAACCATCAACCAAATGACAAGACAACTTACTGAATAGGAGAAAATATTTGCAAATCATGTATCTGATAAATGTTGATATCCAAAATATATAAAGAGCCACATAACTCAGGAGCAAATCATCATCATCATCATAATACACTTAAAAAGTGGTCAGAGGATTTTCAAAGAAGAAATACAGATGGCCAACAAGTACTTGGAAAGATGCTGAACATCACTAATCATTAGGGAAATTCAAGTCAAAATCCCAATGAGATATCACCTCATACCTGTTAGAATGGCTTTTATTTAAAAAAAAAAAAAAAAAAAACACAAAATAAGAAGTGTTGACAAAGATATGCAGTAAAGAAAACCCTTGTGCACCGTTGGTGGGAATGTAAATTTGTACAGCCACTCTGGAAAACAGTATTGAGTTTCTTCAAAAAATTAAAAAATAGAACTACCACATGATTCAACAATTCTGCTTCTGGGTATTTATCCAAATTAAAAACACTAATTCAAAAAGTTCTGTGCACTCTTCTATTCATCGCAGCATTATTTTACAATAGCCAATATATGGCAACAACCTAAATGTTCTTTGAATGATGAATGGATAAAGAAATGTGGTATGTATAATAATGGAATATTATTCATCCATAAAAAAGGAGAAAATCTTGTCATTTGTGACAACTGGATGAAATTTGAAGGCATTATGCTAAATAAAATGAGTCTGAAAAAGACAAATACCGTATGATCTTACATTTATATGTGAAACCTAAAAAAAAAAAAAGAAAAGAACAAAAAACAAAAACTGAGCTCGTGAATATAAAGAACAGATTCGTGGTTGTCTGAGCCAGGGGAGGGGTGGGGTGGCAAAGGAGTGAAGGGGGTAAAAAGGTATAAATTTCCAGTTATAAAAATGAATGAGTCATGAGGATGTAATGTTACACTAAGTGAAGTAAATCTGACAGAGAAAGACAAATACTCCATGAGGTCACTTATATGTGAAATCTAAAAAAAGTTGAACTCCTAGTTACAAAATGTAGAATGGTGGTTACCAGAGGTTAAGTAAGGATGGGGGGAAAAGGAAAGCTATCAGTCAAAGGGTATAAACTTTCAACTGTAATGTGACTTCTGGAGACCTACAATACACAGCTTAGTGAATATAGTTAACGTATTGTATACTTGAAATTTGCTGAGTAGATCTCAAGTGTTCACCCACACACACAGGTAACTATATGAGGTGATGGTAATATTAATTAGCTTGATTGTGGTAATGATTTCACAATGTATATGTATATCAACACATCACGGTGTACATCTTACATATGTATGATTTTTATTTATTAGTCATACCTCAGTAAGTTGGAACAACAAAAACCCTAATTTTCTTAAGCCACTGCTTACTTAACAATTGTTACAACTGAATGCACCTCTTGTGATATATGTAATGATAAGAATGGAAGCACCATATTTTATTTTATTTTTTTAAATCATTCTTTTTTTTTTTCTAAAGATTTTATTCATTTATTCGACAGAGAGAGACACAGCGAGAGAGGGGACACAAGCAGGGGGAGTGGGAGAGGGAGAAGCAGGCTTTCCGCTGCACTGGGAGCCCGACGTGGGACTCGATCCCAGGACCCTGGGACCATGACCTGAGCTGAAGGCAGACGCTTAACGACTGAGCCACCCAGGGACCCGGAAGCACCATATTTTAATAGAATATATGCAATATAGAGAATAATAAAATTAGGATGCACTATTTAGAAATAGTGGATGTGTCATAAATTATTTAAACATTCAACAAGTAAAGGGCATTTAGAATATTTTCAGTGTTTTGCTATTACAACAGTGATATGAAGGGATTATTTGTACATATCTATGCCACTCTACCTTTTCTACCATTTTTTTACCATTTTGAATTCTTTGAGGTTTTTTGGATCAAACTTTTGTTCAATCTGCCATCTCACTAATTCATATTTTACCTAGGCTGCTTCTTATTTTTAGACCATTATTATGTGTTTTTAAATTTGGGCATTTATTTGTGAGCTTATATCTATGTGTATGTATCTACATTCATTATTTTACATATATTATAAAAATATGGAACACTACATCAAAAACTAATGATGTAATATATGGTGATTAACATAACATAATTTAAAAAAAAAAAACAAATACACAAAAATCCAGGGACACACCAGACAATCAGTAAGCAAATAGTGGTCAAGATCATTGCCCCTCAAAAGTTGTGACTTTCTTGGGCTATGAAGATCTTTGGGGATGGTGCTTGCCTGTGCAGCCCTTGGTCTGTCTGTCCTTACAGCTGTGGTTCTTGAGATTTTTGTGAAATATAGGGAAACTCCCATGTCAAAGCTAATAACTGAGCTCTCAGCTACATCCTGTTCATCTCCCCTATCCTGTGCTTCTTTTGCTCCTTACTCTTCGTTGGCCATCCCAACACTGCCACCTGCATCCTCCAACAAATGACATTTGGAGTCATATTCACTGTGGCTGTTTCCACCATTTTGGCAAAAAACCATCACTGTAGTTCTGGCTTTCAAAATCACAACACCAGGGAGAAAGGTGAGGCAGTGGTTACTATTAGGGGCACCTAATTCTGTCATCCCCATCTGCTCACTGATTCAAGTGACTTTCTGTGTAGTCTGGTTGGGATCCTCTCCCCCTTTAGTTGACCTAGATGCACATTCTGAGCCTGTCTTCCATATCACTGTGCAGTAAGGGCTCTGTCATTGCGTTCTACCTTTCCTTAGGATATTTGGGTTCCTTGGCTCTTGCAAGCTTCACCTTGGCTTTCTTGGCCAGGAGCCTGCCTGACACTTCCACTGAAGCCAAGTTCCTGATATTCAACGTCTTGGTGTTCTCTAGTGCATGGATCACATTCCTCCCTGTGTATAATAGCACCTAACGGAAGGTCATGGCAGCTGTAGAGATCTTTTCTATCTTGGCTTCCAGTGCTGGGTTACTAGGATCCATCTTTGCCTCAAAGTGCTGGAATATTCTCCCAAAGCCAGATAAGAATACCTTGCCAGGATTAAGTGGTAAAACACTCTAGGGTAGGGGCACGTGGGTGGCTCAGTCAGTTAATCAGCTGACTCTTGATTTTGGCTCAAGTAGGGGCTCTGTGCTCAGCCTACTTGAGATTCTCCCTCTCCTGCCCCTCCCCCCACTTGAACTCACAATCTCTCTAAAATAAGTAAATAATAAAATCTTTTTTAAAAAAAACACTAGGGGAATGTAAATATGTTAAGGCTGTACTTCATGGATTTCATAAAATATTTAGAAAGGCTGAAGATTAAGCAATACTTGAGCATTCTCTCCCCACACCTTGCCATGGATACATAAATGTTCTAACATTATTTTTCCCAATTTGAAATGTCATGGTTATTAAAACTAAATTCCTATATATCAATTTGCGTTCTGGATTCACTATTCTTTCATTGATTCTTTTCCTGAATGAAACCACACTACGTTAATTTCCTGGATTACATAGCATGTTCCGACAGCTGATAGCACCTGCTCTTCATTGTTGATCTTTTTCAGTTATTTTGTGCTTATTCTTACAGATTTTCTCTTTGATTTGACTTTTTGAATTGTCTTGGAAAATTCCATAATACATACTAAGAGATATGGATTACAATCATTTTGAATTTAAAGATTAAGTTGTGAAAGAACTTACCCCTTTGCAATAAAGTTTCCCACTTGGGAATATACTTCATCTCCATTTTCATTTTCATTTTATTTACTAATGTTTTGTTATATTTTCTGACTGGTTATTTGGGTTGTTAAGTAATGTATTATTTCTTGTACATTTCTTGAGCTTACTCGTTGGTTCCAATTAATTCTAAGTTGATTCTCTTGGACATGTAAGGTGCAAAAATTAATATAATAAAATGTTTCTGCTTAAAAAAAGATACAGGGAAACAGGAAATCTTGAAAGGGGTCCTCTAAGCAAAGAGAGAGCCTAAAAGCAACATAGACCAGAA
Organism: Mirounga leonina; assembly: GCF_011800145.1. Taxonomy (NCBI): domain Eukaryota; kingdom Metazoa; phylum Chordata; class Mammalia; order Carnivora; family Phocidae; genus Mirounga; species Mirounga leonina. The sequence goes on from NW_023270426.1 coordinate 15,724,638, forward strand.
AGGAACACA